>NC_091029.1:8417500-8729927 GCF_041296385.1 Aphelocoma coerulescens | reverse complement strand
GTTGCCATAAATGAGAGAGAAGCTGTTTCTCTGTGCATGTGTCCAGAACCTCTCACTGCATGGCAAGCCAGGCAGATCCATGATTCTGGCTGCTCTGCTTGTGCAGGCTCAGGGCATCATCCAGATGCTGACACACTGGCTCCAGACAGGCTCCCCACAGAATAAATGGTGTTAAGTTCTTGATCTGATTGGCAGCCCTGGGAATTCAATTCAAGTCCCTGAGGAGAGGCAAGAGAGCATTTCTTTTCTCTGTGGCTATTGTAATGAAAATGAATAAATCCTTCTCCCTCCCCCCCTCCCTCCTCAGGTTGCCACTGGCCTGGATTAATTTTGTGGACATTTTTCATATTCCTTTCCTAGCTGCTTCTTGAGGAGGGGATTGCCTAATTCTCTGTTCAAGTTTAAAGCAAAGCTGAGCAGCCTGGTAGGTGTTAATCCAGGAAGGGAAGATGAAGCCTGACTGAAGCCTGTGCAGCCTGATGGCTCTGTGGCTGCCTCGTGCCCCAGTTGTGGTGCCCCAATAAAGACAGAGGCTCATCGGGGCCGATGGGAGCAAGGCTGGTCACACTCTCCACTTCCTTTGGCACATCTATCTCATCATCATTCTCTTCTTGTTACGATATTACTTGATTATTTGCCCATGGATTTACCCATCCTTTTAGGCAAATATAAGTTATCTGCAGCTGGGCTGGGGCCTGGTGTGCCCCCCGTGCCTGCCCCCGTTTTCCGTGTGTTACCAAGCACAGGGCAGTGGCTCTCGGCACGCCCCGGTGAAGGGAGCGAGCCCTGCTCCGCAGCGCGGCTTAGGTCAGGCACAAATGAATTGGAGGGGAGCAGCAGCTGGGACCCCGCGCAGGGGCTGGGCTGCGGCTCTCGGCAATTCCCGAGTGCCCTGGGGATGCTGTGCTGCAGACCGAGAGCCAGCCCGCAGTGTCAGAGCTGAGACCGCGGGGACCAGCCCGGACACGCCGATCGGAGGAAACCCATCCAGCCTTTGTTTCAGCAGAGCATTTAAGCATAGTTAAGCTTCACCTTTACTGCAGAGCTTGCAGGGGGGAAATTGAAAAAATAGAATTTTGTGCTGAATTTTTATTCGCTGAAACTTTCTGATCTGTCTCTTCCCTTCTGAAGGCAAAAATGAAAAAAAAATTCTTTTTTGGGGAAAGAAATGGTATCGTTTTGAAAATGCTTTGTTTAAACATTTGATTTATAATTAGTGAAATAAAGTATTTTAGTGGAAATTATAAACGTCCCCAAAATTTTCTTTAGAAAAGGAACTAGTATTTCTCAAACAGTTTTATTTATGTGTTTAAAATTACTTACATGCTTAAGTGTCATGCTGAATCAGAACTTTAGAAGATAAATTTTTTCTTATCTTAGCTACAATACCCATTTTAACTTATGTAGGACATTCAAGTATAATAGCTATATGCTCTTTTATCTCATAATTATAGGTCTTTAAAAACCTTTTTAAAAAGTGTATGTAATTATTATATAGAGCAGAGTTTTTACCTTTAAATGTCATGTATTTGCATAAAAATTTACATATATTAATGCTAATCAGGGACATAGGAAGAGAAACAGAATTTCACTAAACTTCTTGCTTTGAATCAGGACACCAGTGTTAGAGGTCGGGCTGGAAAATACAGATGTTGATACCAGCTGTTTTGTCCAAATCCTTGCACAATGGCAAAATTATCTAATGTCTCTGTTGGTCATCATTCTGTCAGGCTGCTTGGGAGTGCTGACACCTGCGTTGCTGTTGCTGCACTGGACTGTTAACACCTTGTTGAGCTGAATGAGAAATTTGCACCTCTTTTTAAGGCAATTGATTTAATGATTTATAATCTGCGGTCTGGAGGCTCCCAGAGGTTCTTCTGAAATCACCAAAAGGAAAGTGAGCCTGTTGACAGTGTGCTTAGATTTGCTACAAAAAGCCTAGGACAGCCAATGGGAAATTTTTTGCATCTGCAGCCTGGGAAAGGTTGATAACTGTTGATTTAGACTGTCAGCAGTCTCAGCAGCCAGAGCTGCTCCCGGTTAAGATCTGGACATTTCTTCTCCAGCCTTTGCATAGGGTTCTGGGTCTGTTCTCAGGCATTCTGTGTTCACAAAAGCATTATAAAAATAAAAAGTGTTCAGGGAGAAGTGATTATTCTCAGAAACATGAGGCAGCTTGCACAGAAAAAGATTATTTAAGTTGGGGAGGGGAGCAATAATGGAGAATTATTTCAGTTCCAGAGAATTTCAAAAAAATTCCAGAAGCATGTGAAATGAGGACTAGTATGATGGTGGTAAGGAACTCTCCTCTCTGCATTTTACAGAAAAAGAGGAAAGAGATAGTGGATTATAAATGTTGTCTTTGATACGTAACATTTTTAAAACAGCTAAAGAAAATGTTCTAGAGTCACATGCTGCAGAACATCTTGACAAAATGTAGCACTTGGCAAGGAGTTCAACAGGATCCAGACAAGTAAGGAGAATTTTCTAAGGCAGAAAAAACAAGGTGGATATCAAATTCCCTGTGGAAATCAATTGAATGTTGAAGCTGCATTCATGATCTTGAGACCTGTTCATTGTCTTTAAATCAACAGCTGGAAAATAAAGGATGAAGTGAAATAGAATTATAAAGCTACAAGAACCCTGTATGTCAAGCATAAACTTCTGACTTGTGCCCACTAGAAAGGAGCTTTCCCTCTGAGCAGATTGTTCTGTAATTTGCCCACTGTGAAGTTCCACATGTTTACATCTTTGCAAGGGATTGTTTAACAAAAGGGAAAACAGGCAAAAGTAAGAAATCCAGGTTTTGAAGTACTGAAATCCCAGAGTGAATGAAATCCTGAGCTGCTGAAGAGAATTTCAGTCATTCAGAAGCGTGGCAAAGCACCGCTGTGCCTGCGAGTGGAGCTGTGCTGCGCTGTCTGTGGCCCTCCCACCTGGCACCCCGACTTGGATTTGGAATGGGAAGAAAAGCTGAGCATGCTTGAAGGAGAAATTATTTTTCTGAACTTGTTTGAATGTTGATGTTAATTTTTCACGTTTTGTGATAAATACTTGATTATCAAGAAGCTTTTTTTCTCCAATAGTTAGTGAAACAGATCTGCACTGACTCAGAGCAGCCTTTCCCAGTACCTAAATCTCTTAGAGAAGGATTTCTTTCAAAGCACAAGCCTTTTGCATGCAAGCTAAATGAACATATTTTCATTTAGGAAGTAATTTATGATGAGTAAAGGCTGAAAAGGCAACAGTTACAATGGAGGCACTGCAGCCAAGTAGTAACAGTATTTAGGTACAGCATTTGTATCTGTAGATAAATGACAAGGCTATAAGAGTGTTGTTCGGTCCATCTGTGTAACATGAGAATGGCATATACACCACTGAGTGCAGGAAAGGAAATGGTGCCATTTTCTTTGAGATCTGCCTTTGTGCTATTTTAAGATGGCATCATTTTTGAATAGTGGTAGTGGCAAGCTTGCTGTGGTTTATAAACCTTTAACTCAGCAGAGGTCCAGGACGGAAAAAGAGCCCACCTATCTGCATGAAAGTCATCCCCCTGCATCTTGCCTGCAGTTTGAGTACTAGAAAAGCAAGGCTTTTTTAGCCAAATTAATATGTAATAGCTGAGCTGTATCCAGTTGTGAGACATCTGTGGCAATTTTAGCATCAGTCTTTGGGATTATGATTTACACCATGTATTCCTTTTTACTGTGGCACAGAATAGCTTTAAAGTATGTTCTGACTGAACACGTGCTGCTGCCATCTTTGTACTGGTATGGGCACAGTCAGAAGCCATAGGCATCTAGAGTAGAGCTTAGTGTCTTTATTAGAATGTACATTTTTTCTTTATGGCTTTGATTTACAATTTTTTCTCTCTTGCGTCACAGTGAAAAGACTGGAATTCTTGATTTTTTTTTTTTTTTTTAGAAAAAGGCAAGAAAGTGTTATCTTTCAAAATCTATAGTCATTGTAAAAAAGAAGTTTTGGTACAGATGAAGCCTATGTACATTCAAGGAACACTTCAGAAAGTTTAGTAAATGACACTACTAGAAAGGGGCACAAAAGGTAGATGAATGCATTTCACAATTTCCATTTGTGTGCATGATTCTGCAGCCATGAGTACCAGTGTGTTCCAGGACAACAGTCAGGACCCTGGCTGTCCAGCTAGAGAGAAGTGAGCATATAATCATGCCCATACCTTAGATGAGACAGAATCAGGCCCAGTGAAAGCTGAGAGACAGAATACAGCCGGTGGTATTGCAGGGACAGGACCTTGCTTCTGATGCTTCTGTTGATATGTACAGCTGGTTTGTGTAATATACTGAAGGGGTTCTGTGTATGTTATATTGCTGTAGAGGACAGTGCATGCCTTGGCTGTAAGCATTAATTGTTGTTACTGCTCAGTGTTAGATCATTATACTAATTTGCTACTTGCAGAGTAGTTGCTACAGATTACATTGATGGCATCTGAACAAATTACTAGGACCTGCAGTTTGCTGCAGGGCAGCAACCCATGTGAGAGAGATTAAGGGTCAAATTCTGCTCCCCAGTATACCACTGTAAACATCAATAATCCAATTGATTTTATCAATGTAACTCTGTATTTAAACTGGTGTAATTAAGGGCATCTGACCTCCTTGTTTTGTTATGTTTGTTAATGCACACGATACTTTACAGCACCAGTCTTTGTAGTGGGCAGGACAGGAAGCTATAAAAGAGATTCCAATACATTGCTAAGATTTTTGAAGGAGTCTAAATAACTGAGGTGAGTCTTTCATTCACTTCAGTTATCCCATGTTTAGGTGTCTGAACATCTCAGCCATACCCTGTAAAGTGGAAATGGTGTTATAATGAAGTTGTATCCAACAGCTGAAAGAGAATGCCCCCATTTCTGACTGAGCTGTGAGCATGCTGCAAGATTGCAGAGACAGAATGATGCACAAGATATACAATGCTGATTATACAAGATGAATAGGCTATAGTGAATGCAAGTAACATTAGTGCTTACTCATGGATTTAGTACTTGATCTTACTACCACCAGTGCCTATAACATATCTTCCCCCAGCTCTAGGGGGAGGAGAATCAGACCTGCTGTTGTACTGGGAGAGCACAGCTGGCTTGTGTGTGCTGTAGAGAGAATAGTGCATCGTAATGCAGATTACATTGGTTTGCTGCAGCGTCAGGGAATCTCCCGGTGGTGTGTGCTCTGTAATAGAAATGTCACTCAGCCTGCCTGCTTTTATAAATAAGAGAGGTTATTTTAATACCACTCTTGTTAAATTTGCAGCTGCTAAAGCAGCTCTGAGTGGCAGGGGTAAACCAGCTTCATCTGCAACCACCCTGGATGGCTGCAGGATTTTTATGCTTGTTCATTCAAGGAGGAATGGCAATTTTCTTCTCACACCTTCCACCTGACCTTGCAGTTCTCTTGCATGGGAGGCTCATGGTAAGGGTGTGGAACAGACTGATTTATCCTTGAAAGGGGAATCAACCTTTGCCCTCTTTTCGTGCAGCTCTGCTAAGTGCTTTGCCTCCCTGAGTGGAAGGAGCCAGGAATGAGTGCCTCTCTTGGCACCCACTGGCAATGTGGGTGGCTCTGTGGGAGGCTGGGGCTCACAGAGGAACAAGCAAAGGCCCCATTAAACCTGTGTCCAGGGTCTTGTCACCTGCCCAGAAGCACTTCTGCACATGGGTTTTGTGCCTCTGGCTGCATCCTGCTTTGGGGCTGTTTGCTCTGTGGTAGGCCAGGGTGGCCAACAGCCACTGACTTACTAATGATTCCTTAAATAATGAATGTGCCAGAATTTAATTGGATGGCTACCAAGTCCTGTATCTGACCGCTTCAGGAGAGGGTCTTTCTTTGAGCCTTGTGATCTTTTGGTCTTTGAATTTCAGGATTGTATAAGCTGCTGATTCTTCTATGGGAACTTGGTCCTTCCATAGGTGACCAGCTATCGAAACAACAGTCTCAAACCTGGTAATTGATACTTAGTGTTCCCTGGTGCTTCATACAAGTGAGGACTTGCCTCCTTTTCCATTTGCTAGAGGTACTCAATGCCAAAACACAGGCTGGACTGGTTGGAGAAAACAGTGCAGGCAAGCACAGTATGATCTTACCCTTGTGTGGTGTCTTGGCAAAACCCTGAGCTAGAACACAAGAGGCTTGAGCTCTTTCCCAGATGAATTTCATCTGTTCTATTGCCTTAACTCCTCAACTGTGTGCCTTATTCCCTACCTGTCTGGTGAAATTTTAAGATTTCAGAGCCAAAGACAGTTAACAGGATAGTGTGACGTCCAATGGGGTAGGTAGGGCTTTAGTCTTTGGAGTTTTTAGGTCAGGTGCAAATGGGATCAGTGTTTGATACCCTATCTGGTTTGTTTTAAGACACCATATCCTGTGTGGGTGTGAGCCCATATATCCTGCAGTGCCAAGCATTGCAGCAAGCAGTTATCTAACATGTCTGCAGGTGTTGTCATACAAATGATGAACAGGTCCCACAGAGGAGCACTGCAGAAAGGGTGCCTTAACTCTTGAGATATAGAGAAATGTCCTTAGAATGCAAAATGTTTTTATCTTATTCATTGCTCGTCTCCTGTTCCACCCACCTGTTGTGCCTGTCATTAACTGAGAGTATGATCACTTCAGAGCAGTTGTTGTTTAAAAAGCAGACATAAATGTTCATAGAATTTCTGGCATAACAGACAGCATATTACTACTTTTATTGACAATACTAGCTAAAAGAAGCAACAAAGGTTTTTACTCTCTCTTCTCATCTCTGCATTATCTATGAATCTGGGCTGTGCTCTGCTTAAAAATTATCAGCAGATAGGTTATAGGGTCTGTCCTCTCTGGCCTGAGTCTCACTGAGAGTGATGGTCACAGTCTTGTGGTACCTTAGACTGAAGGATCTTTTATTAATGGAGTCGAAACACCAGTCAGAGTCAGAGATGACCATGTGGCTGAGTTTGCCTCACTGACTTTTGGTCTAAAAACTAACTGTGTTTACACTCTGGTTCTGGAAGACAGCTATGTGGAGCCCTATGCTATTGATTTTAACTGAATAGAAGGAGCCTCCCAAGGAAGTGTTGAGGCCTTAATGTCATAGGGAGAAAAGCTGTTGTGCAATGGCAGTGATGAGGGTACCAAGGCTGACTTAGCTTGCACATCTGAAGAGTTTCTGTTACCAGTTCCTCCATTCAAGAAAAGAAAATCCCATTCATCTTTCTCATACTGAATTCTACACTCTGTAGGCTACAGGAATTTAACCCACAGCATTCAGAGTAGGGATTCTGAAGTGGATTCGTTTGCTTCCTTGACTGACTCATTATATTACTCTGACTAGCAGCTGTGTACTAGAACTGCTAACCTTCAGTGCATTAGTTTATCTCCCAATTTTCTGCTCTCAAGAGCTAGGCTCTGTAATAGGCCAGGGAGGTTAGAATATCTGTGTGAGCATTAAATGGATTTATGCAGCTTTGACACAGCCAGAATCACTGCTGCTCAGCTCTGTCATTGTTACTATAATAACTTAATTATTAGATTTCCGGTTGCTACTGTGTTGTTGTTGTAGGCACTGTATAAACATACAAAAACTGATGATGACCTCTGCCCTGAAGCTCTTGCAGTCGTGCATACATGAGACAGCAGACTGTTGCAATGAATGAATATTGCCAGACAATTAAAAGTATAAAGCAACAGCTGGGTTTTAGCCTCAGGTCCTCATAGCTCTCAGGTGCCAGTCTTGTGGTTATGTTCAGGGTTGCCCTCTCCAGGATGCAGTGGGGAAGACCTGCTTGAGTATCATTTATTCAACTGTATATATGTTGTTTTGTGTTTAAATGGTGTAAAACATATTTTTAGTGCAGAGCTTGAGTGAGACAAGAAGCCCAAGATAACTGGTGGGGCACTGTCCTGTGCCAGATACAGCTTGAATGGCTGCTGACAAAAACCACTGATGGATAGTTGATAGTTTTCAGTGCCCTGGCCCAGTTTCATTGCATAATTTAGTATGAATTATCACAATATCATCCCCATGATATTTCTGACTTCCTCTGCTGGCTTCCCTTGCTTACTCTGACCAACACAGTTCAGTTCATAGAGATGCTGGGAAAAGGAGACTCTTGTAGGTGCTTCCACGTGTTATGGACACACAGAAGTATTCACATTGAATTGGTCAACAGCTTCTATGAAGACTGATTTTGGTTCTGGGAGGTATCTAGTTAAGCAGCAACTCCAGGAACATGCTGTATAAATTAGTCACACTGGGCAGATAATAAATGCAACAAAAACCACTCAAAGTCAATAGCTGTGGCAAGTTGTTGGCAAATATTCCAGATAAGTAAGGTATTCCAGAAGTATTGCAGGTATTCTGGTGTGTTGTGTGTTTGCATAAACCATCAGAAAAGGCTGTGTTACGCTGTCAAAATGATGATTGGAAGTATCTGTTTCTGGTTATTTGTTGGGGGTTTTTTAATGGTTTTTACTTGAAGGGCTTGAAATTTTAATGAATTAGGTAATTGTGGTTAGGAAATATGATTTTTAGTTGATACGGTTGCAGTGGTAAGAAGTCATAGCACAAAGGCAGGTGTAATTATATTGGTTTTTAGTAGGCTGTATTCCAAGCTAGGCAGGAGGAGGTGAGAATCCTGCCTGAGCTTAAGAAGAGCCAGGGAGGATTGCTCTGCAGGGAGGCAAGATTCTGCCGTCAGCTGCTTCCAATGAGCAGCTGCTCAGCTCCTGCCTCTGGGCTCTGACTTCCTGCAGCTGATGGGTGGTGCTTTGCTTCTGTGTGAAACTGCAGCCCCTGTGAGGTCCTTCCAGGCATTTCGTGTGCAGCTGTTTGACTAAAAAGAGGGGAGGGATGGTATAGCAGTGTTGCAAACAGGGAAAAAAAGAAGGGGAACGTGCCTTTGCATATCACTGTGCTTTAGGCAGTGCTGCAAGAGGTGACTGTCCCATTTTCCCTAAAGGAATAGGGAAATCTGCATAGAATGCCTTTAAGACAAGGTCTGCTTGGCTGGGGAGGTTTGTAGGTATCTTGGCATAACAAAGACGTGCAGCTTTGCAGCGAAGACTGAGCCCCAGGCAAAGCTCCAGACAGGAGCTGTCAGTGTTCCTGTTTGACATTGTGTGACTTGCTTTTAGAGATGTGGGGAACCACAAACTGTATGGGCACTTGCTTCCCTCATGAAACCTGATGTGCTCTGTGTGACACCAATGAACAGGGTGAATCATTTCTGTGTACATCAGTATCTCAAGGCACTAAAATCTGACAAGAAGTTGCTCTGATACTTGTCTGTTAGTACCAGTGCTGGAGTCTGACATGTCATGGTTTTATAAAACTGGCCTCTCTTATTTTCATGACTTCTTGAAAAATCTTTTTTTTCTTCCCTTGCTTGCTTTGTTTCATTGCTGATGAAAGCATGGTCTCTTCAAATGCATCATCCTACACTGGTATTCAGGGTTTTTGGCTTTTCTTGATTTCAACAGACTTTGAAGAAGACATTCTTTATATCACTGAAGTTTGCAGGATCTGGCTCGTCTTCATCCATATGTAACTAGTAACTGTTTGATAAATAAAGCTCTACCCAAGTAAGCATGTAGAATCCCATCATCTTTGGAGTATGTGTTCCTGCTCCCTGGTTTTGAGATATCAGCAAGAAACAGGGTTTTTTTGGTACTTTATTTAACAGACAAAGGAAACAAGCCACAGCACCAATCTCTGATTTAATTTAGCCATACAAGTCAGTGTTTGTGGGTTTTGTGTTTGTTGTGTGGAGTTGGAAACAATCACAAAAGTAGTTTTTTCCAACATTAGAGATCTTTCCTGACACACCAGCCTTTTTGTCTTAACAGACTTTCTTTTGTGGTCTTGCTGCTTTCATGTTATTTTCATAAACCCTCTTTGCTGACCCTAAACTTTTTGATATATTCAGCTCTTGAAGTACTTGTTATTTCCCATTTTGTTTTGGCTTCTCTACTGTTGTTTTCTTATTGATGGTCCTGCAGACTTCTATCCTCTGGCTTTTTATGAAACTTCTCCCTTTCTGAAGCTCCTTCAGAAATGATGCATTATATGTTGTGAGATTACATGTAATGAAGAATCTTTGCCTGTCCAGAGGTTTCTCTCTCCATGGGACACATTTGTGGCTGGGGTTTGCTGGAATGTCCTGGATAAGGGGATGGTCAAGGATCTTGGATGTTTATGCTGCAGTTGCATGCTTTGGTGGAGAAAACATGAAAGGTGAGTACCATGGCAAAGGAGCGTGTGTGCATGAAAGCAGTCAGTAAGCCTTTTCTTGTCTTGAGTTGCACATTAACAGTATTTTTAGTTGAAATCAGTGCAGTAGCAAGTGAATTTATACATGGCATGGGAAAGATGGCAGAATTGGGACCATAATTTTTATAGTAATGAGCTTGAAAAAGCCAGCACTGAGCCAAACAACCCCTAATGGCCGCTTCAGGTGGGCCTGTGCAGGAGAGACCATGCTTCTCAGCAAACCTAATTGGTACAGGCAGAATGCCATCCTAACACAGCTGTATTGCTTCTAGTTCTTCACTAGTGTTGAGCAAGCTTAGCTGGAATTATCTGCCTGGTTCTATGTGGCAGAGATTCATCCTCCTAGCTTCCCACTGCTTTGGTTACTTCTCCTTTCAGGAAGAGATTAAATGAGTGTGGCTTTGTGCCAGCAGAGGTTGCTGGGACATCCATACTGCCCTGTATTGCTGAGCCACCCCTCTTTGTGAGCGTGATGACAATGATGGTTTTCAGCAGAGCCTTGGGACTGCAGCACGTCTTTGTGAAAAGTGCTACTAATACTGAGCACATACCTCATCAGTTTGCTAGGAAGGTGAGACTTGGGTTTTGAAAACTTGGGTGGTGTCTCAAGAAACACCCTAGCAAATAAATGGTTAACTAATAAGGCAGAGCATAGAAATAGGATGGAGGAGTGTAATTATCATGGGATAAGCAAATGATTAGAGTGTTATGATGCTCAAAGTATAGCCCTAGAGTCAGGTGCTTAATTATTAATATTATTATTCATGGATGGGTCTTTATGATGTGGGAAATGAATATTTCTGGCACTGGAAGGAGATGTAAGACACCAGTTTAATATGCCAAGCAGGGCTTACGAGAGAGCGGTGTGCTTCATATAAATTAAATCTACCCATTAGCCACGTGTTTTCCACTGGGGATGGATTCTTCATCTCCTTGCCTCCTAAGGCTGCTTATAAAATGTGGATTAAAAAAAAAATCTCATTTTAATATTTTTGTAGGTAAATCAAAATGTTCAAAATGGAGGAGAAATGTGAGGGAAGACATGGGTAGCAGCTTTGGTCTCAGGGGAGGCAGGGCTAAGAGCCTGGTCTTGGTGGAGTCCAGGACTGTTTTTCAGGTAGCACTGGCTGTATTCTCCTTTCATCTAGGTACCTGTAACCTCACAAATCCATTGCATGCGTGTGGTTAGGAGCAAATGTTGGAACAGACATTAAACACCACTGAGACAGCATTTGTGCTGACATAAGCATCAACTGCAGCATCCCCAAGTCCAGGCACACTAATCTTTGTTTTGGGACTGTTGTCAAATTGGATGTTTTGGTGTCTTTTTGTTGCATTCCTGTGCCAAACTCCTTCATAGCACAGGCTTGTTTGTCTGGGACTCAGCTGTTCATGGCAGTGATTTGGCTGCTCTATCTGTGGACCACTTTGGAGGCCACTGCGTAAAGGTCTGGATTAGTAGTTATTTGTACAACAGAATAGACTGGATTCAAAGGGGCATCTCAAACACATCCGGGAAAAGCAGCAAATGAGATTGCTGTAGTCAAATAAAGGGAAAAGGTTGTTTAGCTTGGCCCCGAGTCACCAAGGGCCAATGTCAGCCTTTGCAAACTCTAGGTTCAGGCATTAGCTGTCATTAGAGCAAGGAGCTGTGTCACTAGGCAAATAGTACAGAATTTAGCAGAGAGAGAAAAAGTGGTACATAAAGTGTTGTAGGGGATGGAGGCTGTGTGCATGCTGAGCATGCTGCCACCCTTCTAAATGGCTTCTTCCCTGTGGGTATCTGACTTTTTGGCAGTGGGGCTGTTGAAACTGTATTCATCTTTCACTCCAGTCCTAAAATGATGGGCTCTTGTAAAGTGTTTCTGTGTGTGGCAGGGCAGAAGAAGAGTGGGAAAGATACCTTCTTCTTCTTTCCCTCTCTCTCTTTTTTTTTTTTTGCATTAATACAATCCTGCCTTTTTGATCTTCCTGCAATATTATGAGGACTGCAATGGATTGCTATGGCAACTGGCCAACCAGGCCTGCATACTAAAGGAAGACACCTCCATGAGGGCTCACAGGGGAAAGAGATAAAAGTGTAAATGATGCAAACAAACAGGAGAAACTCCAAACAACAGCAGTAGCACCATGTGGATGTGTTATACTGTGAGACGGGATGGAAAAACATAAGGAATGAAGCACAGTATTGCTGGCCAGCCTCACAGCCAGAGCTTTTTGTCATGCACCAGCAGGATAGAAAACTCTCATTCTTCTGCTCCCCCATCTCTGCAGCCCTCACCACAAGCAGATATCCAGCAGACACGTGTGTCTGTAAATATAGGTGGATTGCTAATCTGCAGGGACATGGAGAGATGGCTGTATGAAATTGGGGATGCAAATGTTCAATTATTGCAGCTTGACACTGATGAATGGAGAGGCGAAGAGGGGCTGCACGTCTGGGTTCATCCTCCGGGTACTTCTGTTCTGGCTGGTCTGAGCTGCATCCCTGTGCTGGTGGCTCTGGGGAGTGCTGGGCAGAAGAGGGGAGCATAACAGAAGAAGAATGCCTGTCTGCATGGGGCAAGGCCAGTTGGCAATAGGGTAGGTCTTTTCTGTTCAATAAAACAGAGCAGAGATGTTGGTTCCTAAATATCTGGCAGAGGAGGCAAGGAGGTGGGGAGGATATATAAATTTTCCCCAGCATACTTGGCTTTGTCTTCACCTTTGTACTGGATGTCCCTCCAGTCTCCCAGCCACAAACCCATATGGTGTTTCCCCCTCTCCACAACTGGAAGGAACAGGCCTTTTTGCCAGAGAAGAAGGAAGGGAGTGTGTGGGGGGAGGTTGGTGCTGCTGTTAGGGCCAGATGGCCCTTAAGGGCTCACTGTACACTACCGTCTACCTCAGACCTTTTCAGCTCCTTTATCTCTGCTTTTCTCCTCCCAGCAAATTGGCAACATCTGGTTTATCGAGGACCACTTGAACCTGGCACTGCCATTAAGAACTCATGGGTACTTTTGTCTTGCTGGTCTGTGGGATGAACTGGGTGAGCCCAGATGTGCCATGTACAGAGGAGTCTCATGGGTGTGTGTATCTAGCTGTAGTCCCAGGCTGAGGCCTCTTGGAGCTTGGCACAGAGAGTATGACAGCAAGTGCCCTCTGAAGAACTCCAGGAGCCTTTCCCAATTTGCCTGTCTTTACTATCTATGCTTTACTGAGCAGACTCCCACAGGATTGTATTGGTGCACAAGCAATGAAAATTTTGCCCTTCACCCAGAAGAGACACCACTGTGTTAAACCAACACATTTTTATAGGCAGGGCAAAGCGCTCAATCACCAGGCAGCATCTTAGAATCAGGTGCAGAGACACAAACCTGACAAAGGAGCAAGTTTCCACAGAGCAGAACAGGTGACAGTGAATGCTGGAGGAAGAGGCAGACCTGCTCTGCCATGAAACACAGCTCTCTGTATAAATTAATAAACCCTGCTGGTCCTCCCACCATCACGTAACCACGTACTCTTTCATGTGGGTATGAGAACACTTTGAATATTTGCAGAAACACATCAGAGGAGTGGCATGTAGGGGCTAAAGCAGGCGATGGGGTCAGCCTCCTGTCTGTTACAGAGGTGGTATTGGTAACACTATGATAGCAGGAAACATCTCAAATACACAGATTAGTAACAACTACGTAAATTTATAACTAGAGTTTCTAACAGTTTCTAATGTGTGTTGAGGAGGGCAGACCTGTAACAAGTGTTCTGAATTAACCTTACTGCTGCACACAAGCCCCTTTCAGTGTGGTAGCTATGTAAAACACTAGATTAGTCTCTAAATCTCTGCAGATGCTGGGGAATGCTGATCCTAAGGCTTGAGTCTGAGGAACTCTGCCAGGAGTCAGTCTTTGATTGCCAACATCATGTTCCCATGAAATTCCGCATCCTTCCAGAAGTGGGCTTCGATTCTATGGCCCTTCTACAAAATATTTTCAGTTGACTTTTCTTTGCTAGTTTCAATGTGTTATTCCATTCGTGGGGCTGTACCAGGCTCCCTGTGGTTGGTAATTAAACATGCTGGAAATTCTTGTGCTTTCATTTTTGACCAAAGACCCTAGGCTGGCTGGCACAAAGGGATAAGGTTTGCTGACTTTGGTGTAGGAGGCCCTGAGTTCAGATTCACAACCCTTTCTCAGCACTTTTCTCTTTTTAAAGAAAACAATAAAAAGAAGAGAGATGTGATCAGAAAGCACTTGACAAGTACAAAAATACTGAAAACGGGATGTTTGCTGCAAAAAATGGGATGAAGTTAGAACAGGCTGAGCCTTGAAATGGGCCAAGTCAAATAAGCAGCAAGTCCTGATAACTTGGCCCTTTTTTTCCAAGGTTCATACACCCACATATGGGATCTCAAAAGGGTGAGCCAGTGTAACCCTAATTGTATCTTATTTATCTTGGCTGTTGAAACAGCTCACCATGCTGTAACTTGGCCCCTTCCACAGTGATTCCATCTTTATACAGTTGACCTTTTCTTCCCCCTCCAGTTTTCTGTATGTGCTACAAGTTTTCATGTCAGATATAATTATCTGAACCCCCGTAGGCTGTGAGGATAAGGTTTCAGCCATTTTTGGCAATGGGGTTCTTTCCCAGGGCTGCAGATGGGTTAGGTGAACCAGATGTACCCAGATAAGTTTGCTGCAATTTCTTTCTGGTTTTTAGTTGTGCTTCAAAGGATGGCCTCTGCACTTAGGGGTTAGTTGCCTTATAAACTGTAACTTTTATTTTTGCCTTTGTGATGAGGGTACTTTTCATTTCATTGAAACCTGGCTTAAACTGTCGTGTTCTTGTAGATTCCTTTCTAGAACTTGGGATGTGATAGTTGCATGTGTTTGCTGGTATGTACTTGGACTAAGGATGAAAAAGAAAGTATTAAAATATTTTGGAAATCAGAGGCAGCTCTGCTGCTGCTGTACTGTATTACCTGCGGCAAGCTCTGTGTAAGGGTCTGCTCTGTAATGGGACCTAGTTTACTTGGGAGATAAAGACAGTGCCTGGGTGTCAGAGCTGTGTGTGTACCACTGCACAGCCAGCCTTCTGCCTTCCCCTGGGCCCCCACTGCCACCCAGCCACTCCTGCAGCTGGATCTTAGTCTGATTCCTACAGATTACTGGTGGGCTGGAAAGTAGGCAGATTGGTGAGCTGGTTAATTAATTCTGTTTTAATATTATTATTTATACTGAGAGACTACAAAGAGCTGTCAGAGGTCATGCTGCCCCATTCACTAGGCTCTAGAAAAGCACACGGGCAGGACTTTGATTTGGTTTCTATCTTGCTAGACCAGGGTAGGGAAGAAGGGCATGTTGTGACCCTGATTTTGCAGAGAGGGAATGGGGGAGATGGAAAGTAAGCAATTCGACCAAGGCTGTGCAGAGACTCTAGCTGAGCTAGGAAGTAATATCAGCTTTTCCCTACTCCTGTGCAGGCCATCCTTGGCTCTCATCAAAGCTTTCTCTTTTAATATTTCTCTATCTTAGTATTTCTACGCTAAGCTACAACCTCTTTTCTCCACCCACGCCCCCACCTTTCCTGTCTCTCGCTCTCTCACCCCATCTCCTTATACTCAGAGTCACGATACTGATATTTGCTAGGAACAGCATCATTTTGGAAACAGCACAAAATGCATTTCAAGTGATAGCTCTGTTCAGCTGCGCCACTTGTAAGGGGTGGAAAGGAAGTGGAAAGAGCTCACTGGCCTCTTTGTGTCAGTGAGTTGGTGGGGTTGTTTTTCCTCTCTCTAGATGCCACACAGGAGCACCTCCTGACTTCTGTTAGAGCCCCATTCCCTGACAGGGCCACGGGCCATGTGCTGAACTCGGCTGAGCCCCAGCTGCTCTGACTAAAGGCAGTCAGAGCCCCATAGTGCTCAGACCCCTCAGGAATTGGCTGCAATTTTTTTTTTTAATTTCATGTTTTTGTCTGTTTGGGAGGTGACCAGTGGCACTTAATGTGGGTCAAGCCTGGCAAACTGATCTCCATGGCAACCCTTAATGAATGCCATTGGCTCAGTGGTTCCATCCCTGCATCCCATTAAATTTCAATGACTTTCATGGGGCTCGGACATGTAATTAATATCAAACACATGGTATTCAGCAGGATAAGGTTTAACAGCAGGCAACTTGTGCAGGAGCAGGAGAGTGACGTGGGGGGAGAATGTTTGGGCTCTGTCCCCAAACATGACAGGAACAGACAGCCCATGAAAAAGAAGTGAAAGGCAGAGCCTGGCAGTTGCTTCTCCTGGCCTGGCAGAGGCACTGATGGGCTCTTTAGCCTGTGTGCTGTGGCGGAGATTTGGAGGCAGTTCTGTGATCAGAGCTCATGACAGCTCTCCCATTTGAGAGTGGCTCAGTTGCTTTGTGACCAGTGGCCATCTTGCTGAAGACAACATAGAACCACTGAGAAAATGGGGTCATGTATGCTGGCTAAAGGAAACTCCTTAGAGGCCAGGGAGATCAGAGGAAGCAGCACAAGGCAGGAATACAACTGCAGTTGCATTTCTTGGTTTTCTTATCACTGTGTACTGGTACAACTTCTGTGGCACATTGCAAATTCTCCCCATCCCCAGCGCAGCAGCATCACAGAATAGCTTCCAAAGCCATCACAAGGAGCCATCATGGACTGGGAAAAATCTTGTTCTTATCATTAGGGTTGGGTGAATCATGAGACTCTCTTCAGAAGCAAACAAGTGAAATTTGGACTGGAGATGCAGCAGTAGGAGCAGCAACCACAGTGTTTGCACAGAGACTACCTGAGCTTTGCCCCATTGAACTGCACAGTAGGGCCAGGGGAGGCTTGTTCTCAAGGGGAAGGGACAGATGCCAAAATACAGGGGAGGGTTGTGAGGAGTATTTTGTTGTTTGCCAAAATGAATCTGAATTTCTTAGGGTTTGTCTGCCTCTAGTGAAGATCTCAGTCATTTCAGCTGTATTAAAATCTTCCAGTGTCTTATCTCACATGAATTAATGTTATCAGACATGAAATGAAACAAAAAGGTGGGGGGAATGGAGGAAATAACCTCTGCTAATTACTAATATGCAAAGTAAGTAACAAGATGAAGAAATAATGTGCTATCAGATACAATCCTGGGGTTTTTAAAACAAATTATTTCATCTTCAACTGCATTGCTGCTATTCCCCAGGGAATAATATACAATTCCCACAAGGATATGAGGGTATAATTCAATGGCAGCTCTGGTGAAGTTATATTCAGTTTAATGAACGTCGGTGGGAAGCTAAGATTGAATTATTGCCCGAGTGCTCTGTCAGGTTGCCTCATGTTGTTATGCAGGATATAAAGAAAATTATTATTGACAATACTAAGGAGATTCGTTTTGTCTGAGTGAAGGAGGCAAAGGAGGTGTATTGAATATGTGACGTAGTGGGAGAAGGTTAATCATGACTGTAATGTGGGATGGGAAGATCGATCATGCGTGGATCACATGGATGGATATTTAATGTGTATGTGACACGGCAATGGAAGTTTTACTGGCCAGGATGTGTGGAAGGGACAGAGTTGGAGGCAATAACAGTAACTTACTATGTGACAAATAAATAACAGTGGGGGAAGGATGGTATTCCAAGATGCTTGTGCTCACTAGAAGGTGCAGCAGTGGGGGAAGACTGCAGTGGGATTTCCGGCAGTGTCTGTGTAAATTCAAGGCGTCTTTCTGCGTGTGCGAAGAAAAGCCAGGAGAGCCTCTGCCACCTTCAAATGGCAGTCGGCGATTTAGGCGGGCGCCGCTCGTCCTCTCCGGCCAGGGGGTGGCAGCATCTTGATGTGCAAAACCAGCATCTCCAGCACCCTCGCTCCGGGAGGCCCCAAGGTACCCGCGGAGGGCTGGGACTTGGGACTCACCGCCCATCGCACCAAGAAACACAATGCCCCCGTTCCCAGTTACAGCGTGGCTATGGCCTCAGGTTGTGCCAAGGGAGGTTTCGATTTGATATCAGGAAAAATTTCTTCACTGAAAGGGTGGTCAAGCATTGGAACAGGCTGCCCAGGGCAGTGGTGGAGTCACCATCCCTGGAGGTACCTAAAGGATGTGAAGATGTGGGACTTGGGAACATGGTTTAGTGGTGACAGTGCTGTGCTAATGGTTGGAATTAAAGATCTTTTCCAACCTAAATGATTCTGTGCATCTGTGGTGCTGCAAGTGCTGTGTAGCAGAAATGGAAATTAAACTGGATGCTCCAGTCACACACTCGGGGGGGGGGAGTTTGGTCACAGCTTGCTGAGGAAACAGCTTGAAGACAGACCCATCCCTAGGTATTTTCATGGAAAATCTGGACTTGAATCAGAAAAGAGAGATGTATGAACAATACAAAGCAATTATGTGCAAAACTATGCAGGATTGGCAAAACCAGCTTTTGCTAAAACCAGATTTAAGTATCTTTGAGGTCTCCATATCTGTCAAATTTAGTTGACATTGGCCAATGACTTGTAACTACTCAACAAAATGTTGTGTATGATATCTTAATAAATATTAATAAATCACACAATTATTAATGGGGAGATGTCGACAAACATGTACTTAAACATACAGCAAGGTTGTGTAAGATTTGTTTTCTCAGGAAACCAGCTGATAAGTAATTGATAGTTTGGAAAGAGGGAACTGAACATTCTCAAACTTCCAAGAAATATTTGCTTAAAACTAGACATTAGAAATGCTTTTTTAAAGAAAAAATATCAAATATCTTTCTTATCTTGCCCTTCCTACACAGGAAATTCATTATTTATTTTTCAGGATTCCAGGTCACACAATTCTAATCAAGATTTCATTACACCCCCTCAGAAGGCAGCAGTCATTGATTTGAAGAATTATTTGATTCATCAAAATCTCCATATTGAAAAATGTAACTTCTAATTTTGAGTACCATTAGAGTAAAGGGATGTTTGCATCTGGAGCACTGGACAAGGCCCATCTTCAGTATGGATTTGTGTTGGCACCTATTAGAAGGAAATGAATATATTGAAATCTAGTCCAAACTATTATAAGCAAAGCAGCTGGTGGTCTTGTTTCAGCAAATTCCATTAGCCTGCAAAATGGAAGGAGATCCTTCCAAAAATCCTTTTCACATTTTTTCTTGTTATCCACAAAAAACTTCAAAAGCAGATTAAATTCAGTCTCCTTGGACCTGTCCACCAGATTTTGCTTTCATATTTTCTTAGGAAAAAATCCTACAACAAAATATGGAGATGATTGTTTCATTTGCTCAACCTGTCACTCGCTGCGTTTGATGTGCGCGTTCACAGTGCAGCAGTTGCAGTCAGCATGTTTGCATTACAGACAGGACAAGTGCCCGGGCCACACCATCTACAACTTTTCCAGTGGTGGCATTCAGAGCAACATGGGACATCTGATTGGTTTCCATCTGCTGAGATGACAGGACTGATAGGCAGAGAAATACATAAACAAAACCAGTTTCTTTAGTGGCCAAAACAAAAGATACTCTCCTAAATCGTAGAATACTTTGAGTTTGAGGAAGCCACTGAAGCTGATTTTGTCCAGTCTTCTCCTCAAATTCCTCATCAGATATATCTGAATTTTGATATCCTAGACCTCACTGTCACATTCTACACTTCTTTTTTTCTGAACATTTACCAAAATCCCATGGGTAGCTTTCTTCTGTTCTTCTTTCTGAGTGCAGTTCTGCTTAGAGAATCTCACATTCTTGACATTTCTCTTTATTTTATATAGTAAGATATAGTCTTCAAATGCAAAATATGAATTTACATTCAGAATCATAATCACAGGGTAGGTCTGTGCTAAAATGGAGCTGAAATTCGGATTATATATCAGTAATTTAAAACACTGCAATGTGTATCATCCCAGAAGTGTGCACTAATGTACTCAGGGAATTCAGAATTGAGATGAAACTTTAAAGGAACCTAAATAAAGAAAGGAACAGAAAACCATCCAGAAATACCTAACTATACCTTGTGGACATACAGATTTGCTCCTGTCATAGAGATCTGATCCAAGCTTCCAGCACAGAGCTGGTGTAGAGCCCTGAGTCAAGTGTCTCTGCTATTGCCCTTGGGCATGGCAGTTCCCATGTTTCCCATTCAGGGGCTCAAAATTGCTAAAGGCTTGGCATGGAGGGGGGGAGTTGTGGTCATTGAAACAACTCAGGAGGTCTGGTTCCCACCTTCTGCTTACAGCTCCCTGCCAGGGATTTCAGCTGAGCTGCTGGTAGTGTGGGATGAAAAGCTGGAAGCCCAAGGTTTCCCAGGGATCCTGCCCAGTAACTGTTCTGGCAAATGAAGTCTTGTCACTGAAATAGAGTTCCAGCCTTGTGTCAGGAAAGATGGCAAGGCCCTTTTGCTATGTGTGGATCTCTCTCTCTCTCTCATATTATCCAGTCAGCCTGTTTGGAGGCTCTATGTATTAAACAGATTTATGTGTTTAATAATTATTAGTTTCAAAGATTTACAGTGCCCTGATGCTGTTTCTGTGACTCTGCCTTCCCAGGAGGTTGAAAGTTAAAATCCTTCATCAAGAAAGAGGAAAAAATTAGGAACTTTAAATCTTCCATCATTTGGAAAACAGGTTGTGGAGAGAATAAAGACACATTCTCTATATGCTGTGTGTTAGGTGAGTGCCTATGTCTTGGGGTTGCATATCACACGTGTTTAGGGAACATGTGAAGATCTGGATATGTTTATCTCCTCCCCCTTTGCTTTAGAAAACATTTAGACTGGTCAGAGGGCATAACCAGAGGAAGCTTCATAGCTGCTCTGCCACTGTTTGGTTATACAGTGACAATTTGATAGAAAGAAGCAGCCTTCATTTATCAAGAAAAAAGGAGTGGGATTTACCAATAAGAAGATACAGCTACTTCTAATACAGCCTTGCTTTTTTATGTCATCTTCAAAGCTGACTCTTGTTCTGTGCTCATATCATTTCCAAAGCTGGCTCATGCCAGAGCGAGTCCCACTGTGTGAACTGGCCATTTTAATCTTCTTTTCATGTAGAGCAAATTATAGTCACTATAAAAGCTAAAAGGAACACAAAGGGGAATTTCAGAACTGAAATGCTTGTATGTGAAGTTTATTAACGTATTCCTATCTGGATTTGGTGCAAAACCAATGCAGTTTCATTAGATAACAATACTAGAGGCATGAGGAACTTGGAACACAACTTACAGAAATTGGATTTGAATGACTCATTTTGAAATGAGATATTTGGAAAGGAAAAGAAAACCATTCTGGATTACATATTTATAATAGTGAAAGTCTTAATGAATTTCATGTTAATCCTGATTACCTACAAAAATTAGAGGTTCACAGTAGAACTTGAGGAGAAATAGCATGAAACTGGAAAGTGTGTGATGCTTCTGGGAAAAATTTATATTGCGAAAGATGAGAATCATACAGTAAAGAATTATGTTTCCAGAGTTTTCCTAAGTCCTGGGCATTTTCAGCATCCCAGACAGATGAATAGATGTGTAGAGAACATCTAGGTTCCTGCCAGAAAACAAGCACAAAAATCACAGGTATAATGGGATTGTATGGAAAACCTGAGTAAAGTAGAAGGGCATATCTCCCTTCTAACAAAGGGAGGTCCTCATTGTGCAGAACACAACAAAGTGCTCTTTAATTTGAAACCAACATTAGTGAGCGTAGAGGACAAGAACTGCCTTGTGAAATAGCAGAGCTCTGAGAGGGAAGCAAGCTTCCTGTCATCTGAATGTTGAACTCTGCCCAATCTACATATCCCAGCTCTGCAGCCTCCATCGAATCACCAGAAGTCTCTGTTTTCTTCCCAGCCCTGACCTGAGCAGTTCCAGTGGCCTTGGTAGGAGGAGCTGAGCTGTCTGACCTGGTTTGCACACTACAGTTTTACTACCAAGCTTGTACTGACATTAAGGAGCCCGTGGAAAAGAAGTTTATCTTCAAAATTGGCAGCGCAGAGAGGTAGATAATACTTGAGTGAAGCTGCCAAAATGCCCTTAGGGCCTTAGCAAATTGCAGCTTTTGAAGGACTAAGCTGCATTTTTTGCTTATGATCTAATTTTAAGAATCCTTGTGGAAAAATCCCTTTGTAAGTGGCCTTGCAACCTTAGGTTGCTAATTCAGATCTGATCAGCACAGTAAGGCAGGCTCCCAAATTTTGGTTCATGAACAGCTGTCTGAAGGACAGGATAACAAACAGCCTCCAAAGCAGGCCCTTTATGTGGAGGGCTGTTCCTAAACTGGGAGTAAACTGTACTCTCAAAGTTTACTTTCCTGCTGTAGCAGCCGGGTCTTTCACTCAGATAACCAACTCAAAACAAGCTGACGCTACTGTATTGCTAGTACCTGACATAGTCTGCATAATTCCTGAGTGACAAGCCTGCCCACACCACCAGCCTCTTGTGTGTAACTGCAGGGCTATGCAGGACTGCAAAGTCCCTTTATCTCTTCCACCACCTTATGCAAGTGTCAGTGCCCTGCTCACAGGTGAGCTGAACCCCTTCTTGCATGTGTTACATTTTAGCAGCTTTAGGGAGTAAAACATCACATCGCAGAGGGGTGGTCTGGTCTGCAATGGCCATTTGCTAAGCTGTGTGTGCAATTCCAAGAACAAGAACAGGAAAGGAACATATGGGGAAGAGAAGGATTTCTGTTACTGGGAGGGGAGCATGGGTACATGTGGCAGTGAAGATGGATGTGTGCACTAACATGCTTGAAGTTCTTCATTGCTTCTGTTTGAATATTTTTATTTATTATGCTGGAGCTAAGCATTTGCTTTCTCCTACTGCTATTAGCTCTATTTTTTGTGCATGCTCATGCCAGTAAACATGCTTGTACAGGTAGATAGTACATAGATACGTTTATGTGCCTACAGCCTTCAGGGGAAAAATGAGGACAAAGGACTTTTCAGTATCCTACATACTGTTTGCTGCAGTTGTATGTTTTGGTTATTTTTCTCTAAAGAAAAAAAAATGTTTGATTACTTTTTTCCCTTGTGATTAGTGCTTGTTGGCCAAAGATGTCTCAGCCCTCTGTAATCTATCCTGCTTACAGCAGATGTGTTCAGGAGAGTGGAGAGGCAGATGCACCATTGCCTTACCATCATTACAGCCAGAGTGCTGCAGTCTGTGTCCCTGTCCTGGCTCCCAAATAAGTAGTGGACAGATTGATTTTGATTTCCAAAAGCACTCTGTTCCTTCAAATGCTGGAGCAGAGGAGAGGAGGTGCTTACTGGCATGGCATTACTTAGGAAAAGCAGATTTTTGAGTCATCTCCTCTGTTTGTATTTTCATACCCTTTTAGACTTCAGTCTGGAGGTCTGTATCTGTTTCAGGCACTCAGTTCCTTGGTAAGCCAAGGGTGGCTTGGATCAGCCCCTCGCAGTGACAGTCTCGAGTGCCTGCTGTCCTGTGCCTTTAGAACAGAAGGCAGGAGTCATGTTTGCTCAGATGTGGTTGGAAAATGACCAGGATTGTGTCTCTCTGGCTCAGATGTGTGTGATGTGTACAGGACCCAATCCCAATAAGATCTGAATCAAAATTTGGCTCTGTTGAAATCAGTGGGATTGTTTTATTTGAGTTCATTACTTAAACTCACCTCTGGCAAATGCTGAAGATTAGTAGTAGTCTTTCAGCATATTCTTAATGCATTTGCAACATACTTCTAATAGGACTACTGTTTTATTATTGCCCTTCTATGGTCAGTATAATTATTCTAAGATAACAAAATGCTATGATTTAATACTTTCAAATTTTGAATACTTTTTATTGATTAAATTAAAATGGGAAAGTCACAATATTGGCATTATGTCTAATGCTAGGTATGGTTAAAAGCTTGTGGCTGCATTTAAACATTTCTACAGATGAAATAGAACTTCATTCTTTCAAATAGGGATATGTAAGGAATATAACAAACAATAACATCCCCTTGTAAGAATGGGGCTCTGTAGTATGTTTTTCAGGAGGCTGTGCTCACTGAGAGCCAAGACAGTTGCTGTTTATGCAGAAAGTTCATTCATGGAAACACACAATGAATAGCAAAGAACAGGAACAGTGATAAACTCACTGTGCCACTTAAGTGCTGCTGAATGAATTTCTGCATCCTCTGCTGATATGAGAGCCTGGGATCTCTGGCACTTGCCATTTACAGCACCATCTTGTATGGGGACCTGGTGGCTCAATGCAGGAAAAGAGCACTCAGAGGATTTTAAAGGTCTTTCTTGGCTTCACCTACCTTTCTTGGATAGCTCTGCTTAGAAAAATGTAGGTATACCTGAGGAGGATTAGCTCCTATGTATCTGCATGGGTTAGTCTTCTATCACTCTAAAGGGAGAATTCCGTGCCAGTGGTTTACTGAATTCTTCTGTTGGGCGTTGTGACAGTGTTAAAAAGTAGGTCATTTGAATGCATTGCTGATAACAGTAATGGATTCACACATCAGCTGGCTGCTCCATACACATGTAACCCCTGCCCAATGTCACCTCCACAGTGGTTCATTCCCAGGCACTGGAATGTGTCATTTTGCTAATGCACATATGCAGAGTTTGCATTTCAAACTAAGGAAAGCTGAGAGCTTAGAAAATGCTAGTAGTAGCTATTCACCGAAAAAAGTCTCTCAGATCTGGGCTCCGCATGGCTGGGTTATGTGAAATGGCAGCAGGATGAAAACTTGCTTAAAAAGTTACAAGTTGCTGTGAGGATGTTTTTTTAAAAACAAAAACAAAAACAAAAACAAAAACAAAAACAAAAACAAAAACAAAAACAAAAACAACCCTCCCTACGAACAAAATAACCCTCTTGGCTCTTTCTGGAGTGCACCAGAGGATGCATGTTCAGTAATGTCTGTGGGCTGCTCAGTCTCTGCAGCACCCTTTGCAGCGCCCTTTGTGCTTCCCGGCTGCTGCAGCGTGCGCTGCTGAACTGAGCTGTGCGGCTCACACAGACCCAGCCCCGCGCTCCGTGCGCGCACTGACTCGGCTGCTCCGTGCCCAGCGGCTGCAGGCTCTGGAATCAACAGCTCTGCATCGCTTTGCATGAAGAGTTGCTTCTTCTTATCCTTTCAGGATAGCTTGAAACTAATTTCTGAAGATTGAAATCTTAAATACTGTATGTACTTCGTTCTGCTGTCCCCCAAACAGCTTAAAGCAATGGCAACAACCAAAAGGAGCCAGGAGTGGGTTACATTTGCATGTCTTGCTGTAGCTGTTGTTAAGCCCTTGAAAGCAGCAGTAAAGCCTCTGCTGTCCCCAGACCAGCTCCTCAACAAGCAGCAGCGAGTTGGGGAGCAGCTGCAGGCAGGCTCGCAGATCAGAAAGGCAGTGGCAGACTTTGACAAGAGCTGTGAGCAGAGAAAAAATGGAGATATTTCTAGCCACTGTAACCATCCTCTGGTGAAGCAGTTTTAGTTCCCATGAAGAAGACAGTTCACTTGTGAAGCAAAATCCATAACCTCTACTTGATCTCACCTAAGACAGCCACAAGAACTTTGTACATTCTATCCAAAATGACATTAACTATGGAGACACTGCAGAAATAGTTTGCTTTTAAACTGGAAGATACAAAATGGGTTTTTTTGTTGCTGTTGCAAAACAAAGAAAAAGCAAGTCTAATCTCAGAACCCACTCGTTCATGTAAAAGACCAGGGCTGGGGTAGGTGTACTTTGAAGTGCCATTCAGGAAAACTCAAGAGATGAGCTCAAAACCTACCAAATATTATAGAGGCACAAACCACCAAGTTAACTATTTGCTAATTGACTGTGCCATGAAACGAAGAGAGGATTACTCAGACTGTAGAGTATCTCTTTCAGTAGCAGTGCTGGACAGTACAAAATCTTACTTGATAGATAAAAGTAGCCTGGTTAAGGTCACACACAGCTTTTGCCTTCTCCCCTAGATCTGCTACGATCAAGAATCATATGTATCTTTTGCTACTTAAAAATATTGCATTGTTGAATTTGCTTTTCTTGTCTAAAGATTCAGGAATTGCTGATGAGACCAAAACCTGCAGCTTTAGAGAGAATGTATCTGAAGAGTCAGCAGTGATACACTACCGCAGGCTGTTTCTGTGCATGCCTGTGGTAGGAGGTTAGCTTTTCCAGCGCAGCATAATGCAGCAAGTTGATGGAAAGCTGAGTGTGATGCAGGCTTGGCTAATTGGAGCACTCCTGGGAGGATGCGAATTGCAGCTTCCATAATGAGTAGAGAGAAAAGATAGTTTACATCCCCCGATGTAACAGCATCAGGACAAGATTAATAGCAGAACCAGAGCAGCGGTGTCTATCAAGCACTTCATTATTAAAGTAACTGGGTTTCACTAATGGTATTGTGCTGGTGATGGGTGCTGTGAGTCAGTAGGCAAAATCCCTTCCCTGTGTCTCCCTTAACTTTCTTGTCACCAAAGCCTAAGATTATAATGGACACAGGAATACAGAGATTTTTCTGTTAGGCAATGCAATTAAATTGTGGTTCACCTTCCAAACTACACTGGAAATGGAGTCATGTGAATGCACAATTGTCCGTGGATCTTTTAATTCTGCTGCTGCTTTATAAAAGGTCATATCAGGAGCATTAATGAAGAGTCAATAATTTGAGGTTAAGAAGGTGGACTGGATTTGTGTAAACATGCCATTTTTCTTTCATGTTTTGAGTACACTATACACTGGCAAGGTTCTCAATGATATTAAACTGTACCTCAGCCTAGAAACTTGGGCAGCACAAATTTGGAAAACAGTCACCTTTGTTGGCAATTGTTGACCTGGAATGGGATGGCAGGGAGTGTTACAAATCAGCATGTACACACCAGACTTGACTGGGAGGGGGAGGCTTTTGCTCTGAGAAGCACTGTAGGGTTAGAAACCAAAAGAGGTCACTTTGCTGTCATTTCAGATATTTATTAGAATACAAGCCATGGTGTTGTTTACAACCAGAGAGGGAAAAGACCTATATGTCCCCACTGCTCTAGGTGAAATATATGCCCTTTTGCTGCTGGTTTTGAGGAAAATCACAATCAGCAACTTCTTATGATCTGTGCTGGCAAAAAGGCTGTGCATTTTTCAGATCCCCTGTTTGTAGGATCTGATCTTCGGACAAATACTGTTTGGGTTAACACTAGATAAATATCTCTAACCCCAGAGCATGTTCACTAAAACATGCTAATCCCATACTGGTGAAGGTTTTAGTGCAACATCAGATCAGTTTTGTATGTTAATCTGAATCCCCTTCCCTTTTGTATGTTAATCCTTCCTCTTCACTGGACAGATTTGTGTGTCTGTTGGCACGGACCCCTCAGCTCTCACAAGACATGGTGCTGACTGCCCAGACTCAAGACCCTCACTAGTGCCAGAAAAAATCTACTGATTCCAGTGTTTGGTATGGTGATAGCTCCAATAAACTTGGAGGCCCAGTTTGCTCTGTCCTGTCCTGGTGTAAAGGCTTGGCATTCTCCAGCCTTGGCTTGGAATGATGCAGAAGGTGAATCTGAAGTGCAGTTAGTATTTCTGAACAAATCCCTGTAGTCAGTACCCTGTCATCACCCAGAGAATGCAATGGCAGTTCGATGTTCTGTCTGGTAACAGAGAGGGGAAACTTCTAAAGTCAAAATTACAAAAAGCCCTGAGTCTGCCATAAACAAATGTAAATGCAGTCACCTGAAGAACTTTTCTCTACAGTTACCATGATTTCACACTTATGGGGCAAAGAAACTGAGAGTCTGGGGGTGCTCTGGGCGTGCAGACCTCCTTCCTTGTGCCACTCTGTGTGTGCATCCAAAGGTGGTCACTTAACCACCTGCTTGGCCTGCTCTTCTGAGCTCATTTGCTTCTTACTGTGATTGCCCAGGTCATCTTGGAGTGCTTGTAAACAGAGCATGTTTCCCCCTCTCACTCTCTCTCTCTCTCTTTTTCTTTTTAAATGGAGTTAACCACAACTCAATATTTGTATCATTCAAGCTCAATTAAAAGCACACACAAAAAAGTTCATGAATAGTCTGCTTCTAATGGAGAGGCATACTTTCATAACAGCCACTTTTCAAAGATACTTTTAACAACGAGACCGAAGGATTTACGATGTAAGTGTTTTAGTCATTAGAAATTGGAATTGTTTCTTTGGAGAAAACAAACAGGCTGTGGGCTCTTCCTAAGAGCAGTATGAACTCAGCGGCTGGCAGCAAGTTAGCCCCCCTGCAGTATGAATTAATGATAAAACTGCTTTTGTTCAGAAGGGAATTTTATTGGGCAGGATGCCGGGTACCAACACAATGAGGTCTCCAGGCGCCCCTCCCTCTAGGGGTCTTCAATTACACTTCGTAATGAGCACTGTTTCATTAGTGAAGAAAGCAAAAGTCTGCACTAATTAAAATTGAATTAGGACACACTCAAGTTGTGTCACACAGTGTGCTGAGATATTAATAAAAAGGAAGCTGCCCTGAACAAGCATGGACCAAGGGGTCAAGTGATAACAATTAAAATATTGGATGTGATGTCAATGCTGAATTTTAGCACTCCAGTTTTGGCTTTGTGTATGGAAAGATGATGTCTGGATTGGTTTCTGTAAGTTGGAAGAGGCATTGCATCTACATCTGTCAACATAATGTCTCACAGAACATTTTCCTAAAGCTTGCATACTTGCCAGAGTATTTCACAAGAACACATGCATGTGCACATGTGCTTGCAATCTGGTGTTCATGCATGCTGTTGAGCTGACGTGTGAAAATAAGATGTACATTCCACGTGAAAACCCTGCATAAACTCCTGCTGACATGCAAAAGGTGTCTGCTTGAGCACTTGTGTAGCAAAGCAGAGCATCTGCACTGTTACATATGTATACCATGAGATGAGCATATATTTTCTCTGTATCTATCTCACATGAAGGTGGTTTCTTCTAAGTAGAACAACTGGGTTCCAGTCCCAGTCCTTGGCTCCCTTCCTGGGAGCACTAATACTTCATTTACCTTAATGTGTGATGCTCTTGACAGGGATCCTCGGAGATTTTGTAGATGAGCTGCCCTTAGGTGCAGCGCATTGCTGAGCTTCCTTGCTTGTTCACTCTTTCAAATCTGCAGTTTTTACTTCTCTCGCTGTGCTCTGCCTTGGTGCCTTGTGCTGCTGCTCCTTGTCCCCAGTGTGCAGTGTGCTGCCAGGAGTGCAGCATAGGCACCCACACGGATCTAGCTCAGAGCCAGCGCAGGTCTGGCAGAGCACAGCCACCCCAGCTCCACTTCTCCAGCTGCATCCGTCTAAGCCTGTAGTTAATTGTTCAGACTAGTTGTTGTAAGCATTTTTGAGGAAAACTAACTGCCCAATTTAACTGTGTTTAATTAAGTTGGTTCCAAAGGCATTTGCCAAAATATTAAAATATATTTGACCTTCAAAATGGATTAAATAGGCATGATGTTCAGCAAGGCAAATTACAGTGAACATCTGTACATTTTGTGTTTAAATATACACACATGGAGCTTGCTGAGCTGGTGAATGGATATGGAATATTCAGCACATACAGATTCTAATCTAGAAAAGAATTGTTTTTCTTACTGAATATATCCTTGTACATGAGTAAAATTGTAGCCAAGGCACCTCACACAATGTGAATCTGTTTGCCTTGTAATAATTATTGATGCTTGCTATGGTACAGCAATAGATTGTGCATGAGACTTCTTGGGTGGAAAACTGAAGCAGAAATAGCATCCTGGTGTTACCTAAGGTAATACCTATCCTTGGAGATTCAGGCACCTGACCACCAGTCCACCCAAATGTCCACGTCTGTATAACTATATATCAGTGGAGCAGGCCTCATCACTGGAACATCTGTCTTTTTGTGCTTTAAGTCCTCTTTCCTAAGTATTAAGGGAGTTGGTTCCTTTAAACTTGCTGCTTGCTTAAATACTTGCTGGGTGTTTCCCTTTCTGAGTGTTTCCCATTGTGGCAACTACAAAGCAAGCTCTCCATCCGGTGAGACTGCCCCTGTGCATCCAAGGTAAAACAAACTATTCAAGGCCCAGCTCCAAAAGCTGACTACTTACAATTCCTTGGTGTGAATTTACAAGAGAGATCATGAAGCCTGTAAATATGTGTTATAATAAAAACATCCCTAATGTGTAACTGAATGCTCTGCCATAACCATTCCACATGGGCTGTTAGTCGCTGTGAGGGCAGTAACCTGTGTTGTAATCATTTCTTAATGTCTGCCTTAATAAGGACCCTGACTTCTCTAGGTCATTTATTTACAATTCTATAGATGCTCTACCTTTCTAGTATAGTCAAAACACACACTGGTGTATGTTATTGGGGTTTTGTTTCTTTTCTTGTTGTATTTGATTATAATGACATATATTCATACTGTATTTTCCATCCAGGAGACAGAGATACAGCTCAGATTAAAATGTATGTGATTTCACCACCAATACAGAAGTGGAGCAGAGCATCTGAAGATTACTGCACACATACTGGTTTAAAGAGTTTTAAGAGATGTTTTAAATCCATGCCCTGCACAGAAAATCTGAGCTAACAATTGAGGGCTGAAATTGAATGTTAAGTCTGCTAATCAGAGGCCTGATCATCTAGGGAAAGATGCAAAGAGAAAAAGTAATCAAATCACCAAAAAGCATTCCTTAGCACTTCAGCTTTCCTAGATGCCTTCCATCCTATGAGACATAATTCTGATTAGCTTTGAGGAAGGACAGTCTGTGGCTAATGGATTTGCTCAGTGCTTCAAACTATTATGTAGCTCTTTTTAAAATCTGTATATGCTCAGACTCAAGTAGCAGCCCCAGTGCTACTCTGGTGAGTCCTGGGATGCAGATAACATCCTGGGAGGGGACTGCACTCTTCCAGAATACGTTTCCAGTCAGTTCTATTCCTTGTCCTTTCAATCTGCACTCGGGAAAGGTACAAGCAGGCACGCTGTGGATGAGTGAGCAGGCAGTACACCAACATGCACATGCAGCACTATTACGCTGGCATGCCTCGTGCAGGCATTTTCTTGCTAGTTCCTCTTGCCTTTCACTTAACTTGCTGGGGATTGTGAAGGAACACACTTCTGTGTTTGCTTATATTGAATCACTGGATGATACAGATCTTTGTTACCTAAGCCTGCCTGGTCCCATTCAGGAGCAGAGACGTTTCTTTTTGTTGTACAGAGGTACTTGCTTTTGCCTGCTGCAGCCCTTTCTTAATGGTGAATGGAGAGCGAGTGAGTGTGGGTGTGCATGTGTGTGTGAGCAAGCTTTACAAATCCCCTCATAGATACCCCTTTGGCAACCTCTTTTATGAAATTTTTATTAGTATGTTCAGCAATGTGCATGTCCTCAGGAATAACAAACAGCACAGAGAGAATATATAGCCGCTCAGATGGTCGAGGGGCTTCAGAAAGGAGGTGAACAATGCTACTTTAAATATTGCAGGATGGTTTACAACCCTGAGGGAGGAGGTGTGGGGGAGGAGAGGGAAAGAGCAGATGGGCACAGTGTCCATTTAAGGTGGTCTGGCACAGTTGGTCAGCAACAATGTGATTTATATTTGGAGGCTCCTTCTAGCCCCTGTTTTTCTCTTGAGTTTGCATATGTGTCTGTTTCTGAAAACATTACCATGGATTTCAAGGGGTTCTGCAGCTAAGCTGTGCCACAGTGAGGATGTTTAAAAGATTGACAGAATGTTTCAGTGACCGTTTTCTTTAGACCAGATGGGTGTCTGATGTGGCTGTGTTAGGGGGCTGACATGGCAGGTACTGCTGCCTGCCTTCGCTGCAGTAAGCCAGTCTCAAGTCATAAGAAGATGTCACAGGGATCTGCTGAGCTCAAAACCTCTGGCAGGACCCAAAAAACATTCAGAAACATTACTGGCCATTATCCCAGACACCAGACTGGCTCCAGGCTGTGCAACATGGGGAATGAAAAAACTGTGTTATTTTGGGCTTTCGGCTCCAGGAACTTTGAAACCGCATGAGATCCTTGAATTGATTGAAGGTCCTGGTGTTAGAGTAATCTTTAAATTACCCATACTCATATGCCTCATACTGCAGGGCTCTTAGTATGTGCAGTTTTCCCTCTGGGTAGTGGGAGCTGAGGGTGCTCTTTCATCAGGATTTGAGCTGGAAAGGTTATGTGGATTCTGGCAGACTTGGCTATAAAAGAAATCACCAGACTGTGCTGCTTTTACATCCTCAAATAATATTTGTGTGTTCCTTGCTCTTTTTTGAGTGCAGGATCTCTGAGGCTTGTGAGCACTGAGCTGTTAGTTTCCTTGGGAGAAAAGGCACCTGGTATCTACAGCAGTGTAGTTATCTGTCTACAATTAGGGCCTAGTTCATCTGCTAAATTTCTTTGAATAGGATTGTTTTTATGTTTGCCAATTCTCCCCCCCCAAGTGACCCATTAAATCACATTAATCCCTCCACTCCAGTCCGTTCTTCTACTAAAATCCATGTCTTCTGTAATTTGCTTCTCATAATCAGCCCATACACCAAGGAGGTGAAAAACATTTAGCCTGGTGGTCAGCAAGTGGAGTCTATAGACTAGCAAAAGGTAGGTGTTCATGCCTTCACTTTCACTCACAATGTGATCCCCTGACAGATGTATGGCTTTTTGCCTCAGTTTCCCCATCTGAAAAAATTGTTTATTGCATTGCAAGGCTTAATGCAGTAAGGCCATCAAGAGAGTTGATACAGAACAGCTAAGGAAGAGCATTTATACTCACATGAACCTTGATATTGCCAACAAAATTAGTCTCACTCCCCTGGTTTGCTACCAACAGTAGTATCAGACTCCATAATAAACTAAAACTGTCTGTGTAAGAGTTCTGTTTTATCTGTTTGCACTGGGATTATTCTGTTAATCATCACGGCAGCATGGTACAGTATCACCTAAGAGCATTAGAGGTGAACTGTTTTCTTCTCTTTGGGATCTTCAGGCATGTGTTTTGTGTATGGAGAGACAGGCAATGATCTTTTAGTGGCATATGGAAGGAACAGTATTTGTATTTCCTTGAGTGAAAGATGATAATACATTATAATGTATTCAGCTCTTCATGATGCCACAGGAAAAATATGAAAGAAACAGGGCATCGTGCTGAACAGGGACTGAACTCTTTGGGGCAGGAACCATCCCTCTTTAAATGTAGGCACTGTCTCCAGCATGGTGACTGATGTGTCCCTGAGATTATTAAGCATTTCATCAGAAAAAATGTAATTATTGTCACCAAGGCCTGTGTGAAGAGATTTGCAAAGAAAAGCCTGCTTTTTTTTAAGGTTTATACATGCAAAATATTCAACAGTTGGCTGTCTGCTGCTTGGAAATCCATTTTGGTCCTTATGCATTGACTTGCTTCAGTTTTTTCAGGGTCCTGAGGTCCATGATAGGAAGAGCTTTATGACAACCTTACTAATTTTTCTGATGTGTGGAGCACACAGACACAATTAATCCAATGGAGCTTAAGGACACAGCCAGGCATGTACAGTATCCATCCATGAGAGTAGCCAAAATGAGTGTGACCCAACAGGAGGCTGGAAAACCACCTGACACACTTGGCAAGTGATGTAATTCTCCATTCTCAGGAGGAAATTCTTTATTGAGTCCCTCTAGCAATGAACTTTTGGCCTGAAGCTGGAGTTAGGATTGCACAAGCTCAATAAATGTGTAATTATAAATACCAGAGACACACCAAGCCCCCCACCACCCCCCTACAAGTAGGACCTGTTTTAGAAGTTGGGAAGGAGCAAACATCCAGCCAGTAAACCCATTGCAGGAGCCAGCTGCTCTGACAGAGAGCAGCCTCTGCTCAGGGTGTGGGCCCTGCAGGAGATGGCTCTTGCCCAAGAAAGTGTCATCAGTCATCTTGGGCATTGTGGCAGCCAATCATGCCAGCAAAGCCATCGAACATACAGCCTCCTCCTCAGGTCTTGCTGCTTTGAATTGGCTGCTTGACAAGTGTGTGGTAATTCTGCTTTTACCTGAAGTCACTGCCTAATTTAGGGCTTGTTTGCAGCTTTGCCATTTAGGAGCCAGAGCTGGATGGGAAGCCCACGGCTATTAGGCTTCCTCTGATGTGGGAGATGGTATCATGCAGAGGGGGAGAATCTCAGCTTTCATAAAACATCAGTCTCCAATCATGTTTTTATTTTTTTTCTTCCTCTCTTCTTAATTTAAAATTACTGCAATGTAATGCAGAGATAGAGGATCCACTTTGATGGCAGAAATCTACCTGCATCAGCTTGAAGCTCAGCACTGGTAGACCCTACCCTGCTCCTCTCCCTCCAAAGAAGGAATGCAGAGCTCATAGTCCACTGACACTTCCACACCTGTAATACAGTGCTTTGAGTGGCAGTGGAAAGCAACAGCAGTGTCACTTACACGCTGATTTCAGGGCAAACTGGGCTTATGATATTCCAGGCTAAGTGTATATGTGCCCCCCAGTTCCAAAATGAACACCCCAATTTTCAGTTTTATGACTCGAGCCGTTGGTGTTTCTCATACATCTGTGCTGAATGGGGTGAGGCTGGGATGGATGAAAATTGTTTACATGTTCATTTCAAATATGACAGTGTGGGGTGGTAGAGGAAGAGTCATTGCTCTTCTTGTGAAGTTGAAGATGTTGGTTTTGTGGGGTTACCCCAAACCATGTTAACTGTAGCTCTGCCTGCATACAAGGCTTTTTTGAAAACCTCTGCTGGTTTGCATGATGGCTTGCTAAGCCTTTTATGTATAGGGCGGATCCAGCACTGAAATAAGCAAATGAAAAGGCTGTTGCAGGAAGGGTTAGGAGCGGAACCAAGAGATGGCATATTCAGTCCTTTCTGAAGGCCAGGAAGACCTGTCCAGCCTGCTCACTGCAATTTTTGGATAACTAGAAGAACTCAGCACCATTTTGAAAAGTCTGACTTATATATAACTGCAAATATTAGAACTGACAGTCACTGAACAAAATCAGGCAGGAACAAAATATTGTTAATCTTAGACTGGAGAGTGGACAAAGCAATCCTTGTCCTAAAGCATTCAGAGCAGTTACCCCTAAGCTGTGATGCACTGTGCAGCAAGGCTGTGTTTGGAAAGCATTATGATAAAGTGGGGGGGGGGGGTGTACAAGTGTGTTTGTGCACACACACATGTGGTTTCGGGTTAGCAAATGGAAATGTTTTCATTTCTACCTGAATATGAATTTATCTTCCTGCTTTGACATGCCTACCACCTGACTGTTTAAAAACTACACAACTCGTGAGGGTTCTGAAGCACTGCTGGCAATGACTATTAACCAGGGCACCTGAGTGATGATTTAGGTGTGAACAGCTTTGTCATGGCTCTGAGAGTTTTCTCACCGTTCCTTAAAGCTCCAAAGGGCATTAGAGGAGGGTGTGGAATAGTCAGAATGTTCCTCTGCAGGACACAGCAGATTATAGCACAGCTACAATGCTTCTTGCTATTACAGCAGGGACAGCAGCGTGGTTTACTCTCAAAGGTTTACCTAGTTAGAGTGTTTTTCACGTGTATGTGTATCAAACAAAAGTGACTAAATAACTTGTCGCGGTACATGTGCAGTTTGCTGAGTTTGTTAATCCTATACAGGAAAGGTAATTCAAACCTTCTTGTGACCATTTCAACCACATTGTTTTATAACACTTCAAACATTATTTTCCTTCAGATTTTGCAGGGTGATTCCCTTTGCTCATCTTTTCTCTTTTTTTCTCTTTTTCTCTTTCAGGACTGCTGGTTGTATAACCTGCTGGTTCCTTTTGTTATGCCTATGGATTTCAAATTGTTTTGGCACTTTTTGAAACCTGAAATTAAGCTAAGATTTTTATATGTACTGAATTAGTTGCATTAGCTCAGCAAAATATTTGTTTTAGCTGTAATCACAGTAGTGTATTATAATATCAAGGTAGGTTATCGTTTATTATGGTGTATTACTGCAGTTAGTAAACAACACTGTCTGGTGTAATTACTATATCAATACAACCGTTTCAAGGATCTACCCATATTTGTACTAGAAGACTAGATTTCAAGGGTTTATAATACGTCCATTATATATTGCCTGAAGGTGGAATATAACACAGTATGTACCAGTATTGGGGAAATCCCTGTTCCCTTTGTACTAGCCACTGGATTGAGGCTTATCATGCTGGGAGGAAGATCTAACCTCCTAGAACTACAGCTGTGGAGGCTTATCTTTATGGGTAGGAATCCGCGCCAATTCCCACAACTGAAGGTAGATATCTACTGTCTCCAGCTTCTAATGAATATTTCTTCTTTTTCTTTCTTGATTCGCTACCCAGTTGACTCATTTTACACTCTCAGAGGAAGGGAGTGATAGAGAAAGCAAGTAAGAAATGTTTAAGAGAGAAATTTGTTTGTCAGCAAAGAGATGAGAGAAAGAAATTCCTGGATGAAGTCTCAGTCCCAAGCTGCTAGCTGTTCCCTCACAGTCAGTGTTTATTCTTTATTTTCCAGAGGTAGAGAGGTATGATGGACTAGAATTAGTCATACTTCCATTTCCCTAACCTAGGCGGGTGTTCTGGGCAGCCTTCCCTCTCCATAACCCCAGGAATCTTAAATGGGATGTCTTGAGGGGAATTTTGAGATTTCTTTTCAAAAGAAAATCCCTAGAATCACTCCCTAGAATCTATGTAGGGGATCTTTCTCTTCTTCTTCTCGCCTGTTCCCGTTTTACTTAAGGATGACACATCATCTATATCAACATCAATCTTCACCTCTTCATAAGGGACCCCAAACCCACTGTTCTTTCTTTGATCCCAGTTGGCATGATGGTATTGGATACAGGTTTGGCTATTTGCCTATGGATGCATACATTTATTTATTTATTTATTCCTGATTAAATAGAATAGCTTGCAAAGAATCAGATGTGAATGTGAGAAGAGACGGTGAGTCACAGAAGACAGGAGTGAGCAATGAGATGCAAGGTGCTGATGTGGGAGCTGTGGATGCCCTGGTCCAGAAGCAGTGTGCTGCACGCACCGAGGAACTCCTGGTGCAAGGTCCTGTTGGTCTAGGGAGGTGCTGTGTCTGAGTGGCTGCTAAAGGGAGCTATGGTCCATTTGTGCAGATTCACCAGAGCTGAGGACTGAGATCCACTGGATCCATGAGTTAGCAATGGTGCGTCCTGCAAACCTGTTAAGATAATTGTAGTAATAATAATAACAACGATAATGATGATACCTGGCAGAGTTCAAAGTGGGAGCATTTCAGGGAGTTCTGCTGTGAATCTCTTACTCTTGTTATATATTGTGTATATGTGTTGACACGAAGGTGTGGATAAGTCTGGAGTGCAAATCCAGGCACAAACAATAGAGCCATACTTTTTCCCCTCTCCAAAGTGGAACATAACAAGGATGAAATTTCAGAATGGAAGCAAAATGAAGGAGCTTTCTGGCCTGCAAGTGGACCTTGATTGACTTCAACTCTTTGAGCACAGGAGTAGTGAGTAGTATGAGTAGGGTGAGCTGAAACCAGCTCTTCCCAGGTTGATTCACAGGAATCTTCTCATGACTCTCACCCATCCTCCCTTCCCACAGGTTCCATGTGCGTGGCGATCGGGACGCGTCAAGTCAGTAGTAATCGGCAATCCTAGAAATGCTGTGCAATAAAGGGAACAGGTGCCAGGGGGCGCAGGAGAGCCGCTGGTAGGGCATCCGCCCTAAGTCGGGAGGTGCTTTGCTGCCGTGGTAGGAGCAGTGCTTCAATCTATAGAACGTAGGACCAAATGCATTTTAAACACACACGAATGTGTTTTAAAGCTTCCTGGATGATTGACCGTATCTCCTAGAATTCCACCTAATGAGTTGCACTTACCTTCAATTATATGAGGCTACGTTCTTGTGTAGCGCTGCTCTCTCTGTAGGAAGCCACAAAGTGTAAAGGATTAACTCAGAGTTATTCACTCTCTAGACTAATGCAACTGCCTAGGGGGTGAAATACAAAAGTTAGTTAACCAACAAGACTTCACAGCAGAGTTCGAGAGTGACATGAAATGCTGAGATTTTATATCAGCTGTCCTAGTGAAACCTGAAATAATTCTGTCAACTGTCAAAGGAATTGTTTGGTTTATACCCATGTACAAAATTCATCCTTTAAAATGTCTCCAGTAGAAACTGCATCAAAATGTTAGCAATAATTTGGCCAGAAAATGGAATCTAAGACAATTTCTGCTGGGAATGCAGGTCACAGATGTATTTAAACCAGCTGCATACTGGCTTAAATGCATCCCATATCACATATGCATCCCTGGGTTGCACTCACAGGAGAGATGATAGTATGCATGTAAGCTGTATTACTACACTGGAAAGCATTATGGAACACAAAACCAGACAGGACAAAGTGTTCGTCTCTCATCCCAACGTCATGTGAGACTGGAATGTATTCACCCAAGAGGCATTCACCTTTGCTGGTCTGGCTGGTTTTACCAAAAAAGGGTTATGATACCAGCGATTTGGTTATGGTGCAAGTGGGGGATTATTAAGGGTTTATGTTTCCTGTGGTAAAATTCTATGATTCCAATTGCGAAATTACTCTGCTATTACTAGAACTGTCTACGGAAAATACATTGAAATGTAAAAAATTTGGCAACACTTGTTTTTTCCTCTTCTTTAGGAGAAGGTTATCAATTTGTTGCCTAGGGGCTTGCTGAAGAGCAGTATTCAGTCTCTCCGTTCCTCTGGAAGTTAATTCTTTGTTCTTTCAAACAGTAGTTGAGTCAGTACCATCCACCTTATTCTTCTCTTGCCTTCTCTGTGCTAATATCCACCCATTGCTTCAATAATTACTACCATGTTGATAGTACTTTGTAGATTTGTCTTCATGTGAATATTTATTCTGTTGCAAAGCACTCTGTATAGCAATAGAGGATTCATTGCTTTCATGAATCTGTAAGTTACCTCTTCAGCAATGTGCTAAAAGGACAATGCTGATCTGAAAACAATGCTGCCTCATTCAAACATTGAAGCTGGACAAATACAGACCAATGTATGGCAAAAGCAAATGTAAAACCCATTAGATAAATCTGCATTCAATAAAACTTTAATCTGGTGAAGGCTGAGAGAAATTCTATAAATACACAGAACAGGAGAAAAATGAGAGGTAAATGCCAGGGAGGAGAACAACTGTTTAGACTAAAGGCAATACTGGCACATGAACAGATGGGCATCATCAAGCCCATAGTAACTTTAGCTGGTAATTAGAAGGTTCCTAGCCATCAGAAGGGAGAGATTCTGGAGCAGAATTTGCTGGTAGGGCTTTTTTTCCCTACTTCTTGCTGTGAGACAGAAGTCGGTAAGCTGGCACGAGGGGTTATATTATCTGATGTACTGGCTCTGTTTGCACATGTTCTCCCTCCTGTACCCATACAGCTCTCGGTGAGCAGAAGGAGCAAGGGAAGGAACAGCCTGGAAGTAAACATCAGCATCTACGTAGTGTGAATTCATCTGGAATGCTTTCATCCTTCCCATCCTTGGACTGTGGGAGAAGAAACAGCCAAGAGCTCTCTTTTTTGTCACTGTGGCACAATCAGTCTCAGAACGGGGATGACTGTTGTAAAGGCCTGAAGATCGGAGGTGGCAGGAAAATTCACCCTGGAGAGTCTGTCCCTCTACAAAGGACTGTGGAGAGGTCCTCCCTCATGCTGTAGAAGATAGGCCTGGGCCAGAAAGTCAGATGGAAACAGCTCTAGGTCCTCTGAATCTGAGGTCTGTAGTATGAGCCTATCTCCAGTGACATCTCATTGAATCTGAATCATTTCTCCAGCTGCTAATGTACACGAGGCAGATGTGTGTTCTCACACCCACTGCTCACCTGTGATTCTGTTTTTCACTTTAGTAATTGTGCAAGTCACCTGGTAATTCAGCTAAAAGCCCTTACGAGACATTACATAATGTCCTCGGAGAAACACTGTCTGCTGTAACATTGGAGAGATTATTATGTAAAACTTTCTCTCTTTTTCTCAGTTGTTTGGTTTTGGGTGGGGAGTCAGGCTGGATTTCCACTTGGCTGAATCTAAAAGACTTCAGGTTTACGCTGGATTGTTCCTCTGTTTTATTCATCTCTGGAGATTGTGCTGGAGTTGGCCTTAGCATCACAAGTGAAATGAGTTTGGCAGGCCTCTCTGGATCCAGGGAGCACACCTGGCTGTGTTCTGAGGTGCGATTCAGCTCAAGTGGTAACACTTACTCAAGAAAGCCCTGAGCTCTAATGTGATGACTTAATTAGCATCACTGGACCAAATCCATTGGATAAAACCTTCCCCCAATACTCCCTCTGGACTGCAGATCTTTCTATTTGCACAAGTAATGCTGAAGGGATCATGCATTGCTTGCAAACATGGGCAGGAGAGCTGTGGGCAGGCCTCTGTTGAGGAGGATGAGTACAAAGAGTTAGATCCCAGCTTCCACTGAAACCTCTTCTGCAGCTTCTCTTCCCTGTGTGGCTGTTGAAGGCTTAAGCAGAAGGACTGGCTCATTCACTCTCTCCTTTTTGCTTAAGACCCTGTGGCCCCGCCTGCTCTGATGAACGGCCTGTGGGTGACATTGAGCTCCCATGAAGGTCTGAAAGAAGGTTAGAAGTCAACACCCAGAGCAGTGTGAGGCACCCAGCTGTCCCTCAGCATCCTGCTTCTATCAGCATGTTGGAAAGTCTCCATCCCCAGCTGTAGGGTGGAGGAGAGCAAGCAGACCTCTGCTGGCAGTTCCCCCCAGCTGAAGGGTGACCAGCCATTCCCAGCACCACCTCAGAAGCTGATCTCCAGCCCTGCTGTGCATTCGTGCACCAGCCTCCTGTCCCATCCGTGTCCTCCCTGGCATCCAGCACAGTTCATCGTCTGCCCAAGCACAGAGCCCAGGAGCTCCTCAGGGCTGTGGTTTAGGCAGCACTTTGTAAAAGGAGTGAGTGGGAGAGCAGGATGAGAGCCTTGAGGAGATGTCATAGGCAGAGGACCTGTACAAGAGCTCTGCTCCCTGAACACCCTCTGCCCCAGCAGGGTCCCCACACAGGGGATGGGGAAACTGCACCAAAGCTCAGGTCAATTGATCTTATCAAGAACTGTTTTCCTTCCTGTCCAGAAGTTCTGAATGGAAATACATTTTCTGAAATACTGCTTTTGGCTGCATATTTCAAAGCAGCATGAAAAATTTCATTTCAGCTAAAAGTGTTCTCTTTGAACTGAGGTTTTGAGAGAACTTTTTCTTCTTGAAAACTGAGATTAAAGAAAGTAATCAACTGCAGAATTTCAGTTAGGAAATCTATCCAAAAGTGCAAAATACTAGTTTTTTTTAAATTGCCCTACTGAGGGAGAGAAAAAACCCAATGATTTGTAACAGCTATGTTTTTCAAAGGGATTTTTTTCCATTCAGAAAAATACCAAACAGCTCTATCAAAATTGTGTTTCTTTATGCTTGTTCACATCTCCTTTTCCTTTTTTTGTTTTATTTTTCCCCCTTACTTGGGACACCATGTAACAACTAAGAATCCAGAAAGTCTTTTTTTCCCCAAAGGTTCGCAAACCTTCTTGATGAACAAGCTTCAGGCTTGTCATGAAACCCGAACCCAAGGAAGGTTTCCAGGCTTCAGCTTTCAGTCTGATGTTGCACATGGCTCTGGCTCAGAGGATTGCTTTAGTATTGGAGCAGGGATGGGAAATCCACTTGTGCAGAGGAAAAAAAGATAGAAAGTGTATGGGCTGCAGTGTGGAAAATCCAGCTGCAGGGCAGCCTCTCTGCCCCTGCTCCTAAAGCCTGGGCTGGTGCTATGCTGCAGTTCTCACCAGCTTTGGCAGCTGAGCTGGATTGCTGTGGACCACCTTAAATGTTTTCCATGCCAGCTGAGCACAGAAAGCTGCTGAAATGGGTCTCTGCTGTATAGTGCGCACTCTCTCTTAGCAATGCCCTCATGGTGACTCAGTCCCATTCCCCGCTTCTTTTAACCCACAGCAGGTCAAGAGTTTAACAAAGTGACTGGGGCTGGGAGCCAAGTCCCCAGAGTTGCAATCTGCAGCCAGCATGCCAGCATCTGGAAAGCGTTTGTGACCAATAAAAAATGAATGTGCAGACTCCGCCAAAGCAGCAATCATTTGGCATCTCAAGCCCAGATCTTTACAAGATGATTCTTCTGAGGCTTGGAAAGGCTTGCCTTAGTGTTTTCTAATAAAAACAGTTCTGGGCTGGGCCAATAGTCGGGTGAATAGTGCTATGCGTCGCCACATGGGAGACAGCCAGACGGGAATGGGAAGGCATTGCTGGAGTCAAACCTCTGAGGCTGGGGCTGGCTGCCTCATGGTGGTGATCGTGGCACTCGGGCTGGGGCCAGGGCACCGCCAGTGCTCCAGCAGCTGCACTGAGAGCACACCATGACCTTGGGCTGTTTTATCTGCTGCGGGCACGTGGAGGAGCAGCGGGTACAGAATACCCTACTGTTAGTGCACAAAGCTCTTGGTCAGTTTGACAAGAGCTGCCTTAGACCAATCCCGCAGATAAAGCAGTTTCCAGTATTCAGCAGTCACTTTTCCAGCTGGTGTAGGTTAAACGTGCCAGGCTGTCTCTGCAGGGTACTTTTGCCACGTTTTTGTCAGTTCCTGACTGCAGAGATCAGTGGTTGTCAGGAGCTGTTCCCAGGCCTTCTCAAATATGGGTAACAGCACAGGTCCATGGCCAGCCTTGAAGAGACTGAAGAGGTTTAGTGTATACATGGTCTTGGTACTTTGGAGTAGTACAAGCCTGACAGGGGGCATTCAAAATGGGAAAAAGCAGCATAATGTGAATGCTGCCATCAGTAGCCCTTGCCAGCAGCCAGCTCATACTGCTGTTGTTGACTGCATCCAAGAGACCTTCTCATTGCTTCCAAGCTCTATCCCTCAGGATGTGTTGAACTCAGCACCCTGCTCCTCCTTGCAAGGCTCAGTGGGATGGGTTTGTCCATATGCACGTTCCTTCCCTCCCTGGATTCCTTCCTTTTTGTTGCTTTCTCCCTCCTCTCTGGAGTGACCATGACTGGCAGTCCCTCCCATACAAGCCTCTAGGGCTGTTTGGATTCCAACCACCACATACCCTGAATTCCACTGTCAGGAAAAAACCAAAAATGAGTGGAAGTTCAGTAATTATCTTGCAAATTGCCAGAATACTTTTGCTGGAGCTAGATGGATGTTGTTCCTGTGGTGTCATCCTTTCTACCACAGAATCACTACAGTGCTATGGCTAAAGCAGTGCAGCTGGGGTGCAAGAAACCCCACACTTAATCTCCTCTCTTAATTCTGAAGATAGTGAAAACAAACACACGTTTGGTTGTTCCCCTGATTCTGAGTGTGAATTGCAGAGGCACTGCCACCACAGAAGAGGAAGCTGACATCTAAACTGCAGGATTCAAGCACAGATACAATCCAGATGCCCCATCATCTTGAATTTGATCTTGTCCTTGAGGGCATCAAATCTGATGATCATGAGGAAGCTAAGAGGATAAGGAATCCTGTAAGTGAAGGAATTTTGTTTTATTCATTTACACTTCAAACTGCAGATATTTGAAGTGGGTCCTCTGGGACTACCAGGGCTCAGCATAACACTGCCATTTTACAAAGTTTGGTTTCAATTCAGCACTGTTTGATCTCACCTCAGTCCTGCTTACAGTAGAAAAATGAGCCAGAGTTAGCCAGTGTCGGCTACTGTATGTGCTTTCCCATATATTCACAAAGGATAGGTTAGGGTGGCTGACCCAAGGTAGGTAACAACAGAATAACTTGAAGAGATGTTGCTGGTATGGGTCAACCTAAAGTATTGCTACAATCCCCCCTTGTTTTGCCAGTCTTGGTAGGATTAACAAAACCAACCCTCCCCCCACCCAACACGTTTTGCTTTGAATTTGTGTCACACATGCAAAATTCCTCCAAAGAAAACTCAGCCAAATCAACTTTATTTGCCTTGGTTTAGAAACTTTAAATTGGCCAAAGTTGGCTTTAAAAGCTGAGTGACTCTTGGCCAAAACCATCCTGATTCAAATCTCAGAACAAAGAGAAATCCAGAGACATATTTAGTTTTGCTTTGGGACATTTCTTGGAATCCTAAATTTATTGTCACTCCTGTAGTCAGTTTAAAATTAGTACTTGTGAGATGGCTGATTCATATTAAGTCATGTTCTTTAGAAGTGCCAGTTCTATTTCCTTTTGTTACTTTTAATGATTTTTTTGGTTATTGTTGGTTTTTGGTTGTTTGTTTGGAGGTTTTTGTGAGAGATGCCCTATCAACCCTTGTAAGAGATTATTTAGAGCTTGCAAAATACTATGTAGGACTTTCTATTCATCCCTGAACACTGCTCCTATTTCCTCTAGATGGAGATGGCCTGGCTCTTTGCTTCTGTCATCCATGCAGCAGTTTCTTCACAGGATTAAAAATGTTCCACTTTGTACAGATGCTTTGGTATGCTGGACTGGGGTTGTGTTAACCCCAGCAGTGCTGCTACACCAATGGGGCCTGTTGAGCCTCCCAGGGATAAGAAGCTGCTTTGTTGCTGCCCTGGGCACCCCTGGGAGTTAGTGGGGTGCTAGGCAGGCAGATCCATAATAAAAGGGTAAGGAGTTACACAGCTGTGGCATGTCCTGGGCAGTGCAGCTAGCACTGGTTTGGATGCTGCATCTGTAGGATAGCAGCTGGAAGGCTGGAGCAGATGGCAGTCTAGACAGCAGTGGGATGCAGGATAGCTGTAGGGTAATGCAGAACATGCATCTCAGGAGGTGGGTACTGTGCATGCTGGTGAGCAACTAGCAGGTATTCTGTGCACATCACAAGGTGACAACGACACGTGAATGAGATGGCTCTTCTTGTGATGATCCTGGAGCTAGAAATATTTCACCATTTTGATTTCTGTTGGCTTATGATCATTAACCCTTTTGCACACAGCAGTCCAAGTGATCACAGATTATTTCCTTAAACATGTTCCAATAAAGGCTGCTGCATTGTATCTAAGCATTCTCCATGGTTGTTGCACTGTTTACCTCTGTCCTGTCTGACAGTGAAGGGTTAAATCCCACTTTTTTCCATGTGCCTGCTGATGAACTCGAAATATGCAGCTAGGACCTGTTTTCATGCATATGTCCTTTTCCATAATCCAATCTTCTCCACTGTGGTACAGACCTGGAGGCTCTTCTGCAGGCAGGTCTGCAGCCATGGGATAAGAGGCAGTAGGTTGATTTACATAATCACATATTCAAATAAGCTAAATCAGGGGCCTTTCATTCAGCTTTGGTTTTAAGGGGATTCCTCTCATGGGTTGAGAGCAAAGAGGTTTGAAATGATGGTTTTCTTCTCTGGAGCTCTTGTGAAACAGAGCACCCCCTCAGAACAGTTCTGCTGTTACCAGCCCCGTAGAGCCCAATGGGTGTAAGTGATTAATTGTGCAAACCCACCTGATAGCCCATCCCATGCAAATGCACCCCTACCCTCCAGGCCTACATCATCTGTTCCCTCTACTGGAAGTGTGGACTGCATCCTTAGGCAGGAAATGAAAGAAACTCCGTCTCCGAGGAACAAAGGGAATTCATCTCTTCATCTGGTGGAACACTTAAAAGATGTTAAGAGCAGCAACAGCCTCACACCTGTGACATACCAGATGAGACACGTGGGGAGGTCATTTCAATGTGTGCCCTTAGAAAGGCTACAGAGAATAAATCAGAGTGCAGCATTGTCTGTCGACACTTGGAACGAGGACTCCAAACATTTGTGCTTCTAATTGGTTCAGTTTCCCTTAGTCCTGTGTAGGGATGTTAGCGGGCCTGGTGAGGGCTTCAGGAAAGCTTCAGGAAAGCTCCAGGAAGGGGTGTGAGCCATCCATGACAAATTCATTGATCAGTTCAGTGATCTTGTTTCCAGCAGTGTCCCTTGTGGGGGCCCAAAGACAATGGAGGCTAACGAGGTACCTGGTAAGGCAGTACCTGTTCTGGACTTGTGAGGCTAGGACAGGTTCCAGCAGCATCACAGATTTGAGCCTGGCTGATGGAGTGCTCTAAAGATCTAACAGTCGAAAGATGAAATGTTTAATCATATTTCTTTAATCCTTAAAAAAACACCTAAAATTAGTAAGCTATTCATCTCTCTTGCAACAGGGGGAGTAGAGGTAAATTGAATGTGTTAATTAAACATTGAATAAAAAATGATGACGTTTTGTCAATTTTAAGTGCTTTGCCTTTGGAATTCCACTGACTTTAAGAGAACATGTATCTTGCTTTGCTGTTCTGCCTGAGTGATCAACTCCTACTTGAACATATATGGAACTTTCCAATTTGTTTTAAAGCTTTAGATGAGAGAAAATATGATCAGGTGCTCTAGCTAAATGCCACAGATTAAGGGAAAAGATCAAACCCAAGAGATACAAGAGCTAGGTGCTGTTGGCTCTTGTCCATTACAAATTCTGATGGCAGGAAGCATAACAGTGGACATTCAGAGGTAGGTAAAGTTGTGCCTTTAGCTTTAGACAGTCTCCTCAGTGAGGGAAAGTTATTTTTGATCTAAGTCTGTGAAGCAGCTTCATCATCCTGGAGTTCAGAGCTGCAGACTCCAGGCTGTTCTAGGGGTGCAGTGCAGTGAGCCTTGTCATACCCTGCTACCCAGAAGTTGGCAGACCTCTGTAAACGGCTACTGGCACATCCACTATGCCAAGGGCAGGCAGAGGGAATGAAAAACTGCTGACTGGATTGCTTTGGTGGTGTTAGGAGATTCCCTCTGACATCTAGTTAAGTCACCTCTGCAGTCTCTTTACCCCTGGAGCAGCACAAAGCTGCCATAGATAGGATCAGAGCTGGCTCATTAGGGGTGTGTAAGCTGTCCCTGCCCAGCTCTACCTGCCATGCATACTCTCTCTCAGTTCTCATAAACCAGCCTCTACTGCCAAGTACCAACAGCATCACCTACACTAGAAGGACATCTCAGAAAAGCAAAGCTATTACAGTTCTTCTAAGAATTAGTACTGAAGAGAAATACAGCTTTTCTGCATACCTGAGAACTGTTGAGACAGCCAGTGCCCATCTTTTGCAACTATAATGCTCAGAGTAGTTGTGCAGAAGCTGAGCACAGTGTTCCTGCTAGGAAACAGTGCTACTGTTAGAACCTGATCTGAGTTCATCCTCTGATGACCAAGGGGTTGGTCCTTACTGCTGAGATGTGTTGAATTTGTAGAGCATTTTGCAGCAGCAGTGCACACTGGGTAGAAGTAATTAAGTCAGGTAGAGCTCTGCTTGAATTGGTGCATCGTAGACAAACTATTACGGTTTCTTCTTGACTATGTGTGGATAAACTCAGGCAGTAGCTGGCACCTGAGGCAGGAAGAGTAGGGGATTAAGGGAGGACCCAGTGGCTCTTTTTCTTGAAAGGTGAGCTTTTGAAAGTTGAGTTTGCATGTCAGGCAGAAACTGGGTGTGCCTGACATTGTGGTCTCATGGAGAGTCTGGGTCTGGAAGGCAGGGGCTGCAGCAGCTTTTGAAAGTGCTCATCCATGTAATTTGATTCTGTGTTTTGCTTCTACAGTCAGTAAGGATGTCTTTGCCATCTCTTGATCCTTATCCCAACAATAAGCCTGACCTGGACTGCAGGTGTCACCCAGCACCCAGTTTCTTAGTTCCGACGGAATCTCTTTAGGGCAGATGGCAGGAACGCTGACCAGCTCTGCTTTTACGTGCACAAGTATTTGCCATAGCAGAGAATCTTGCAAGTGTGTGTGTATTTATAGGGAGGCAGATGTAAACCACATTTGTCCCGTGTTTCTGGCAAAGAGAGAGCGTGAAATATTTGTGACCCGAGTCATTGGCTTTCCTGCCATTTGTATAAAAATTTCCAGATGTGATTGTTGATGCCTCACCTGGGACCAATTAAAGAAAGAAGGGATATCCAGAACCAACTGTGTTCATGTGGATACTTGACTTGTTTGTGTGTGCGTGTGCGCATCTCTGTTGCAATGTGTGTGTTTTAAAGTAAAGCAGAATTTCAGTTCAAAGAACTTGTGTTCTCTCCTAGGACCTTCCTTTTGTTTGTTATCCTTTCCTCTTCAGGTTTTCCCTGTCCCACAAACCAGCATCAATTTGGATTTCTTAGATACTTTCTCTCCTCATACTCATCCTCACACCTTTTCTGTTACACCTCCCACTAACTGCTTGTGGCTCACCTTGGTCACTGTGCTCTTCCATTCAGGCACAGCAAGTTTCCTGGAGGAGATTCCTAAATACTATAAAATTCCAATAAGCCAATGTGGAATCTCTAGTTACACAACAACAACTAAACAAAACAGGGTCCAGCACAGCATTTGGACCACTCACCTCCAAGTGAGCTTTGTTCTCTGGTCTGTCTCCTGCCCTTGCTTTTCTCACCTATTACTTGTCTGTCAGTCTGCTGGGTCTGTATTAGGCTGTGCCTGGAGATGCCTGGAGATTAAAGTCCTGGCTCTCCTCCCTTCCAGGCTGTGTCTGCAAAAACTGCCTCCTGATCACCTGTTTGGTCTCCATTTTCTTCACTCTACTAATGACTGGAAACTTCTATCTCTCTTGTTTATTTTCTGTTGAGTTTCTCCGTATGTTTTTGTCCCACCCCAGAGTCCTGACTGAGTGTATTTACCAGGCTGCCTCCCTGACTTAGTCATACTATGCTGGAAAGCAAATCTGAAGTCATCCAATGTTCTTCCCTTCTTTTATTGTTGTTTTTGCAAGGACAGTTCAAACAAACAAATACACCCTACCTCCCCCCAACATCTGGTGCCTTTCAGGAGCCTTAAACTCATGGCCTGAATGAGTACATGGAAAGAAAGGCAGGATGGTAATCCAGCTAACTTGCAAAAACTAGGCATGGACCCAAAGGAACAGATTCTAATTTGAAGTATCCAAGAACAAAGTTTGTACTTCTATGCTTATCCTCATCCCTTTTAGCCATGATCAAAAATCCATTTCTGTGGTTCCCTCCATACCTGCTGGTGTCACTTTGCTATGTGGGCACAAGGCCTTCCCTGTGCAAGCATTTATTCAAAAAGGGAAAGAATGCAGGGTCCCGTCTGCAGCAGGATATTTGGACAAAAAGTCTGGAACCAGTTCTGTGTAACTTCAAACCCAGTGTGGCAAGTATCAGGTCCAAAGTGAACTTTCCTTTCTTCTGTCTCATTTTTTAGCACTGATCAAGTGGATTTGGATACATTTATGTTTATTTTCAACACAGAGAATAATTAAAATACAATTGTCAATGCTAGTGTATGTTTTACACAGTCATTTGTTCATTAACAAATGTTTCCAAGACAGTTGTGTTTTAGCTCTAGACTTTCAGCTAGGATTTTACTCCTCCAGCAACAGATTTTCATAGCTACACTGGAATTGACAATCTTAGCAGATGACAGGTTAAAACAGGACTACAACTCAAGTGTAGATTTATGTTTTCTCTCTTTGTTGGGGAGATATGCACATTCTAACCAATTGATTATAGTCTTTCTAAAAGAGTTATTTTTGTTTCCTTGGAATATGGCAAAGGAAAATTATTTGGTGTATGGTTGTGCCCTGAAAGAGTCTCTAACAGTTAAAACTGTTCTGCTTTAATTTTTTTAAATCAGAAAAGGGACAAACACGTTCAGAAAACAAGGATATGACTGTCACTTGCTCAGTGACGCTTTTAGATGTCTGTATGTATTTGAAGTGGCACTGTTCTGTTTCAAAGTTCTGGCTGGCATGGGTGTAAACCTCTCAGACTTTGCCCATCAGTGTACGCTGGCACCACCAACCCTTGACCCAGACAACTTTCTGCAGTATGGAAAGGTGCATTTTAATTCCATTGTGATACTGTGTCAGGTGCTGTGGCTGCCTAGTATTGAGTCTCTCACTCTCCTTTTGTGGTGCAAGCAAGTAAGAAAATAAATGCAGTGATAGAATATTCCCCCATCTGCAGACATTCCGGCTACCCAGGGCTTTATGCTGCACTGCACCACGGAGTGAGTTACATGCAGCTAGTTCAGAGAGGAAGGGTAAAGATGAACTGAAACAGTGGGTTTAGCAATGCATCAGCCAGGTTATCTCAGCTTCCTGCAGGTGCCAAAATTTCCCTGAGCTGGCTCTTTGATACTTGGCCTCTTTGTCTTTAACCTTAGGAAGGCCAGAGTGGTGGTTTTCACCCTTCCATGTGCTATGAGCCTCTCAAAGGAGGGGGTGGGACAACAGTGCCCAGAGGGCAAGGGTGGAAGGAATGAGGCTGGGCAGCTGGGAGCCAGGGGGATGGGACACCGGTGGCTCTTGGAGAAGGCTGTGATGGCCCCAGGGCAGTGCAGAAAGACTGGGTTTAGAGAGAAGCTGTGTAAAACTGATCAAATGGAAGATAGAAGTGCATGAAGAAGATTCATGGCTATATTAGAGCAGGGGAACGGAGTGCTAATATACTGGTGGCACAATCAGGTATCTGGCAGCGTTTCTTTGCAGTGAGGCCAAGCTGAATATTCTGCTGCATAAATGATTCCTCTCTTTGCAGGGGAATTTCTGCCAAGTCCCTTCCTCTTCTGGCTCCCAGGTCTGGGTGTCTTGCTCAAGTCATGGGGCTTCCAACCAGTTTCCTGGCCACTGCAGACTAAGGTGGTGCCAGTACTTCTAAAAACAGCCTGTACTCTCTCCTCCTTCTCCTCTTCACTTTGGTGAATTCCTGCCTCCTCCCTTTCAAGCAATGCTTATTCAGCTTTCCTTGCTAGACTCTCACCTACTCTGGAGCATACTGAGTCCTGACCTGAGGAGTGGAGTAGATAATGCAGGAGGGGCAGTTTTAGGAAATATTCAGCCTTCCCTGCTATTATGAGACAGGTCTGGCTGCTTTGAGCTGCTTTCTACTTTCAGCTGTTCCTTGATTGTCCCAGCAATGCTTAAATGGACTATTATAAAGCTTTGTGGGTTTTTTTCCTATCTGAAGGAACAGTTGTATTGTTGAGGATCTGGCCCAGTTCCTGTGTACTTTAATCAACACTCATCTGTGCTTTAAACTATAAGGGCTGGGGGGAGCAAAGACTCCTCCAGGTACATGGGTGCAGGTATGGAGGGTGTTAGGGAAAAGGGAACCGCAGTTGTGGCTGCAAACAGGGATTCCTCGTGCCCCACTACAGCAGGGCCGGGGGCAGCCTTTCCCCACGCACGAGCAGAGCTCCTCCATCAGTGCAGCGAAGGTCCAGGCTGCTGGTGCCAGGGTGCTCACCTCACCCTCTCGGGGGCTGTGGGGTGGTGCCTGCCCGACCGGAGGGGGTGATGGCCGGCGGGGTCAGGGATGGAGCCGAGGGCTGGCCTGAGCTCTTCAAGCAAGGAAGCGCCCTGTGGGTCGGGGGGAGGTCCGTGGGTGAGGAGCAGAGGCGGGGGTGCCTAAGGCGAGTGTCTGTCCGTGTTGTCTTGAGTGTCAGACTTGATTAGATTTGGCTGGCGCTGGGGCAAGGCCTCCACGCTGCGAGGGGTGGGGTCTGGCTGGAGGGGCAGAGCCAGACCCTCCTTTTATGTGCTGCTGAAAAGTGTCTTTTGTTGTGGGCTTGGCTGGCTTTGTCCCTTCCTGGAAGCAGTGCCCCTTTCTCCGGGCTTCAGCCCCGAGAGAGGTGAGCAACCCAAGGCTTTTTGTGTCAAATCTGAGCTCTGCCTTGTGCCAGTGCTTGGGTGTTGCACTGACCCCCCGGGGGTCGAGAGAAGCATTTTTCTTGCTAGTCTGGAGTTGTTAATTTGAAACTGTATTTGGCAAGGATCCAACAAGGTGTTAAGCTACTTTAAATCGGGACTCCCCCCCCCGGCCCCCCCAGGTTCCTCCCCTGTTTCTTCAACCCTTTGTGAAAGGTTTAGAAGAACAACTGGAAACAGAAACTCAGATAAAATCTGCTCTTCCAGGCCTTTCTGCAGACATGTCCCCCACAGACTAAATGATCTGCATTCAGCAATTTCCATAGGGAAATTAAGGCTTTGTTATTACAGTATTAATTTTGAGAAACATAACAGACTGGGAGTAAACAGTCCGTAGTTGACTTTACGAACCCCTGAGCTCAGGGACTGATAATTGTCCACCCCCTACAAACTGCATATCCAAGTCTTCCTGTGTTGGAGAGCTGCAAGTTGTGTATCCCACAAACCAGAGAGCTCAGTGGGTGTGAAGGGAAAAGGTGGGTGTTTCAGAAAACAGTTTTCAGATCATGGATCCCAGGGGTCTTGTCTCCCTACCGTGGGATAGACCTGGACTGAACATGCTGCTATGTCCCAGGACAGTGCACTGGCAGAGCTGCATCACTTCCCAGTCCTGAAGGCTTGGCTTGTCCAGCACTCTCTATGCCACCTTCTTGCCCATTGCATCTGCAACATATTGGTCCCTATGCTGTGCTCTTCAAAGGGTTTTCAAGCATCATTTTAGCTTGTCCAAGGCCAGGTGAAAGGACAATGAAACAATTTTCAGATGACAATTTGGTTTATATTTACTGTGTATATTCATTACTTTGATTAAAATAATTTTAAGAGTACAGTAGCTGGAGGGCTGGCTATCTTTCTTTTAATATGACCTGTCCCTCCTGTGTTGCCCTTAGCACTGTGAGAATGCTGACTGATCTACAGATGCCTCCTCTGCAGACTAATGCTGTCATTGCCCTGGGCATGCATCAAGGTTTGGCACTGCAGGGGTTAAATAGCTCGAGAAGGGTGGAGGATTCTTCAGCCAAACCCAAACTGATTGCACCTGGTTTGCTCAACCTCTGTGTAAATGACACCATGGTCTTCCCACCCCCACCCCAGCAAATGCCACAGGGGCTGCCAAGGTCTACGTGCAGGTAGGGCTGTGCGAGCAGGTGTGGGGCCTGCAGCGCTGGGAGGCTCCTGGCCCTGCCGCGGGAGCAGCCCAGCCGTGCCAGTCACACGCACACAGCAGCCTTGGAAACTGCAAGCACCCTCAGCCACTGAAATGACAGGGAGACGAAGGAAAAAGCCCCCTGTTAAAATTTGTAGCCCTCCTGCTAAACTTACATGTCAGCTACTGACAGACCGTAGTAGGGTCTGTCCTCTTGAGCAAGAAAATGCAGATTTTAGTAAGCATGGGTCAGGCAGCCTGCTCAGCCCGTGGGTGGCTCTGACTGCTCTGTCTTTGTGCAGTGATGTGGCTCTGAGTTCCCAAGGCTGGGCAAGGCCCGCTCCTGTCTTTGCTCAGCTGTGCCTCTGGGACAGTGCTGGCTGAATGTACAAAAGAATTGAAAGCAAGGAGGTTGCTCACACATGTGAGCATCTTTGCTGTCCTCAGGAAGATAATGAAGGGTTTAGGCCCACAGACTTGGGACTTGGAATTCAGTCTTTGGGAATTTCAAGGAATTTAGAGTCTTAGGGAATTGCTAAGGAGGCAATGAACTTCTTATAGGAAACTAGTCTGGAACTGTGTTCAGGGAAACTATGTTTCTTCAAGTGTGGGTGCCTTGTGCAGCTGTGAAAATGATCACTACCCTGCTATAGAAAGGCTGAAATTACTCACATTTATTCTCTCTTCCCCCACCCTGACTCCAGGTGGAGCCAATCCTTCCTTTTCCAGTCCATGCTTACAAAGACCATTGTCACTGGGTCATCCTCCTCTGCAGAGGCTGTACTTTATATATCAACCAAGATATCATTCGTTTCTTGCTCTGTGTCCACTATTTAGACAAAGCATATATCTATGGGGACTCTTCTGCTGAATGTAAAGTTCTACTCAGCTCTAGTGGAGGGATTTTGGCCCAGAGCTCCCAAAGGCTGACCTGCATTTGGGTTTTCTTTGGCATTGTATAAAGACTGAGGTGAGTGGTTAGGGCTGGGGAGATTCCATGTTGTGGCCCAGCTGGCGTGTGCAGCCACAAATAATAATTAATTGGCTCTTTAAGAAGTCTTGCAAACTCTTTTTTTTGTCTGTCTGTCTTAAGCTCCTTTTAATTAACTTCAGTCATGTCCCAACACATCATCTTGGCTGAATCACAGACCTCACTGTGCCAGTTTTTTGCATTCCTGAAATACGCAGGCCGCCAGTGTTGCAAATGCTGCGTGGAGGCAGCGGCTCAGAGGAAGTCGAGCAGCTCTCCTGGAACTCTGAAATTTTCAGGAACTGTTGTGACATCGAGAGGCACAGCAGACCAGCCTCTTTGCTTCAAACTCCTGTGCTGCCCTATTCCCAACAGTGTTGCTGGCTTGCACTTTACCCGCTGACTCAAGGAGCAAGCACCTGTGTACAAGCAGCTTTGTTACTTCAGAAAGCCCCTTATTCGGGTTACAGTGCTTGGGGCATACAGCCTTCTTTTCCCCATTCAAGAGCTTGTTTCTTTGTCACACTTCTTATTGCAAAGGGTCAGCTTTCAAGATTGTAGGGCATGTTAACAAGATACTCAGGCATACTTAGTCACCAAACAAAGTCTGTGTGGCAGCAGGACAAACTTTTGTGTCTCTTCACTAGAAAGATTCAAGCCTGGTGCAAGGACCATTTCCTTCTTTCGAGAAATTTGGGGTTCAGGAATGTCTGTTGCATTATAACCTGTCTGTGCTCTCACCAGTGCTGGTAGAAATAATGCCAATGTTTCCATTGACTCAAAGCTGTACCAATAGCTTTTGTCCCTTGATTATGTGTTTGGAGCTGGAGGCTTCTGCATTTGATAACTCAAACTCAATCTTAGTACTCCATTTAACAGTGTTTAATTTACTGAAAATAAGGGAGGTCTTTTTGTAGTCTCTTGGTACATGTTTAGTGAGTGCAGTTTTGATTGTGGAGTTGTCCAGCTAGGGAAAAAAAAAGTGTTAATATTCAGTGGTTAAAAGCAGCTTTTAAGGAAAGGGGGTGCAGCATTACAGTGGAGAGGATCTTTATATATTTGAATAATGTACTACTGTATTCTTCATTCCAAAGCATTTTTTGAACCAAGTTTGGAAGCAGTCTCCAAATAAAATTATCATACTAAAAAAACCCAGATGGAATTTATTCAGGATACTTCTGTGATCCCTGCTGAGGAATAAAGAATTGCAATTTACCTTCTGCCCTAATGAGATAGGAGACAAGGTATTATGATAGCAGCTTCAGGTGGTGTGCCCCAGGCTGCAGGTGAGAAGCCATGAGTTGCCAGAAAGCTCTTTTTCAGCAATTCTTGTGTTTCCATAGCAGCTCCAGGAATGACTGCGTTGCATGTTGCACTGTAACGGTGGCAAATTTTGAAAAGGTTTGAGGAAAACACATATGATAGCTGAGAAAAAGCAAAGAGGAAAAAGTGCCTCAGTCTTTTGGGAAAAGTGTAGGAAAACCAGAAAAGACAATTTCCAGCAAGCATCAGGTTGAAGCATGGGAGCAACATCCAGATTGCTGAGGGCTGTACAGAAGCACTAAAGACACAGGCACATCGCAAATGGATAAGAAGCAGGAGGAGCATTCAATAATGAGTAAGAAGGTAAAACAAAACTGAAAATGCTGAAAAATGCCTCATCAGTCCCATGGACCTCAAGCTAATCCCCTCTGCATCTGGTGCATGACGTGTCACTGTGTGTACAGACTCTGACCCAGCTACACCAGCTCTAAGGTGATGTAGAAGTTGCTTATGTTGAAGAGAAAACTTGTTAGAAGTCAAATAGCAAAATACACTGACAGCAAAAAAGAGAGAGAGAACTTAATGAGCTGTTAGCAGGGACACTGAACTTTGTTGCTTGTTCAGGAATTAAGGGTCTGCTGAGACACAGAGGATTTGGGTCTTTTCAGTTGCAGCCTTAAGGAAAGCAGGAATGCTACAGTGCGTAAGTTCAGGAATATATTTCCTCTGACATCCTTTAGAACTAATGACTTGTTTTTAAGGAGCCTGTTAGTCACTGCTTCCCAGGGAGAACATCGCTACAGATCTGGATGCTACCAGACCTGAGGGAATGTTCACTCCAGGTACACAGAAAACTGCAACCCTAGAACTGGTTGGACCCCAAAAGAGATGCATTTCAGAAGGGTGCCATGCCAAAAGCACATGACTTTAACAAGAGGAATATAAAAAGCTCCTGTCATGGATGTTACAATAGTATTTTTCCTGAAATTCTTCCTCTTGTGAATAGTAAACACTGGTTTCTAAAGCACTTACTGGGCACCTGTCCCACAAGAAGTGCTGGAACAGCAAAATTAAAGTGTGCTGTCAGAGAGAGAGGGCTGGACTTGGCCTTGAGCCACCAACAGCCTGTTTAATTCACTCAGTGAGGTTCAGGAGGAGAAAAGGAAAACTGAGTCACTGGTTTTTAGAAATTATGAAAACAACTACCAGGACCTGCTCACAAAGATCTATTGGTAGGTAACGTGCCTTTTCTCTGTGTAGGGGCAAGACTATAGATCATCACCAAGTGTCTTTAAATAAATCATATAGTGATTTGTTTGGTTTTTTGGTTTTTTTTTCATATTTTCACATATTTTCAGCTATGATTTTCTTTCAACAAACCACTTAAGCCTGGGAAAACTATGAATCAAGTGTTATTTATCCTGAGGACCTGGTGTCATACATGTGTTTATAACCAAAAATATGTGCATTTTTGGAAGTGAAGGAGTTAAAATAGCTCTCTTCCATACTAGGTGAAGAAGTGAAGAACCATGCCACTCACTGATACAGGAAGAGAAAAGGATTTTTGTACAAAAGTTTGGGATTGCATAATGCAAAAAGTAACCAGTGGTAGGGAAAAAAGAAAGCAGATAGCTCTCAGATGACAGCTTGTGCTGACCAGCCACCAGCTGCCTCCGGAGAGCTGACTGGGCAGCTACAGGCTTGCCGACTTCTTCCAGCATGCCACTTCCATAAAATGGTTCCTAGCTTTGCTTCCCTGTGCTCCCCATGGCTCCCACAGCGATCGCCTGGCACTGTGTGTATATGATGTGACTCACAGTACAGAAAAGGCTGGGAAGCTCTGCTTCCCAGTGTTTTTCTGTTTGCTTCCACCTCAGAAGGGTGGTTCTCAGATGTTCTGCATGGTTGTGTACCAGGCAGTTTCAGCCTATGTTTCCATTTCCAATGGACTTCAAAAGAGGAAGATATTCCCATTAATGTTTTGCATGATAACAAGTTAGGCAAGCATCATTTTTGAATGCAGTTGATGGAAGACTGGTTACTGCCACTGCCAAGTGGGCGTCTAAGTTGAGACTATCAAATGATGTCTGTTGTATTAAATGCTTTGTTACATTTCCAGCTTGGAAAATGATGCGTGTGTCAGACAGAGCTTTCTGTTTTGGCATTAAAGCAATCTTGGCACCCGGTGGAAACTGTTTACTTTAAAAGCTTAATTTTAAATATAGTTTTGGAACACCCTTGGAAGTGTCTGCAAATCAACAGTAACAGACAGGAGACTAAAGCACTGTTTCCTTAATGCCTGTGTCCTTTGAAATACCTTAATCTGCTTTGCTTTGTGTGAGCTGCTTCTGGTTTGTGCGTGATTTATTCACACATTGTTTCCTCCTGAATTGGACAGTAGCTGAAAGACAGGTAGGAGTCAACAGCACAAACGAACATAATGCACAGCACCATTTGAAATCTTTTTAGTGTTATTTAACCCTTTTTTGTGATATACAACTGGTGGAAGGAGAACATGTTCCACCTTGCTAAGTAGTCAACAGAGACAGCCTGTGTTAGGATCCTGAAGGGCACTCTCCAGTCTGCTGCAAGGCCAGTGGACATGCCAACATGCAGTGCCATTAATTTCCACCTAGCAGAAAGGTTCTTTAGAGTGCCAAGCATGACGCCAGAATACAAAACACTTCATTCATCAAAGCCATAAGTAAGAAACTCTGTGTTTTGGGTTTTAGAAGTAACTTTTGTACATTTATGACTTTTTCCATATTAAACATCATTTATGGTTTGGAAATTGTTCAGGCAAGAGGCATGTGGTTTCTGCTCCTGAATATCAGCTGCAGTTTTGCTAGGTTTAGTCTCTATTTTTTGTTGACACTTTTTTGGCTTTTCGTTTATCTTTTGGGTGGACTTCTTTGGAGCAAGGTGCCTCAAGGAGAACTCATAACCTTCTTTCTAAATGAAGACTAAGTGATCTGCTTAAGGTGAAGAAGATTACTTTGGTATAGGGAATTTGAGTTCACAGCCAGACTTTTGCAAAGTACCTGGTGAAGAAATACTTTTTCTGGGATGTTCCCTCATCAGAGCAATTGCTGGAACAAATTGAGGAGCAGGAATTTCACACCTGCACTTTGAGACATAAGTTGATAGGTTTTTCCATAGGCAATGTGAGAAGTTAACAGAGTAGCTGTTGAATTTTCAGTTAATTCTATTTGTGCTGAATGAATAGTAAAGGACTAACTCAAGATCTTGGTTTTCGATCTAGGAAATTTATAAATTACAAATTGTACAGAGATTTCAATACCCTCCCTTTTCAGGCCTTTTTATGCATAAGTTCCACATTTCAAGGGAGAAGGAATGAAATTGCATAAATTCTCCATGCACGTTCTCCATGTGCATCAAAGCAGAGGTGCATGGATTGGATGTGCTTTTGCTCCTGCAGCAATTTGGATTCTAGTGCTAATTCATTCTTTCTTTAGCTGACCAGGAAGGACAGAATTTAGACACGAATGTTGGTTTTTGCATTTCTGTATTCAAAGCTCTGTTCAAAAGAACAACCTGTAAATGCTCTGTGGGGGTCCAGTTCTGCTCCTTGCTGAGTCCAGTTACTCCACTGAGTCATGATAAACAAATGCTGTGGGGTGTCTGGATGCAGTGACAGGTACTACAGTGCACAAACTCTGAGAGCTGCTGCAAGCTCTAAATCAATGCCTTTGTGATTCTGGGGTTTATATGAATCTAAAAATTGCCCTGTTTGACCACACCATTGAGCTGCTCCCATCCAGCCACAGGTTTTTTCTCTAGAGAGGGTAGAAGGAGATGCTATTTAGAGGCAGCTTTCAAGCCTGGCCCCTGTCTGGGCTACACTCACACTTCTCAAGTGCTGACTCATGTCTGTCCAGAGAAGCTCCTGTCGTCCTCTTCCCAGAATCTGTGCTCTGGAGCTCTGTGTTACAATTGCCCCTGAGGATTAGAGACCCCTTTTCTGCCATCATGTGGGATAGCAGTCAGAGGGAGTTCCTGTTCTTTTCTGAGGTGTACTACCAAGAAAAATGGCCCTGAATAGAGGTCTTATTTTATTTCCCTGCTCCTGCCTGAATGAGGAATGAATAAAGACATACCATATGATATATTAGGGAAGTTTTCTTCTCTCTTTGGCCCTTTGCATCATGGCCCAGTGACTTCCAATGCTGGGTGCCTCTGTCTCTCTTCTGGTGCAGTGACCTTTGAGACTGAAGTTTGCAAAAGTTCCCTCCAGCAGTAGCCCGTGTAAAGTTGCCTGGACCACACAGCAAATGATGCCTAGAACCTCTGGAATCTGGGATAGAAACCTGCTTGGAGGGGAAGGATGTTGCAGCTATATTTTTTTTAATTGCTTCCTCTTTAGTGTTTGCCTGTATTCTTCCATTACCTGACCATGGATCTCCATCTGTCTCTTTTGGGAAAACAGCAGCACTAAATTTCAAGGAGAGAAAACAAATTTTTTAACAACTTCTTTGTTTTGTTTTCCTCACTTGCCTAAACTTTTTGTGAGTGCCTACTTTGTATCCCAGCTGCTTCTGCAAGTCTAATATGCCTCTGTTTCTAAACCTGGCTTCTCTTTCCTGGTGCCCTGGGCTAGGGGCTTGGAGCACTTCTCTCTGGCCTCCCACAGCAGAACAGCCTGTAACAGCGAGGTTTCATTCCCGTCCTCCCAGGTCAGGACCACAAGCCTACACGTGGTGGTGCAAGCTCTCCTAGCTCAGTCTCCAGCTTGATTTGTGATGGTTTCCCAATAATGGGAAGAGATTATGAAATCAAAGAAAGACACACAGGTGGGGAAAGATATTTCAGGGCTGCCAGGCCAGCTGTTTGAGATCTCTGAATCAGATGGAGACAGAACTCCACCACCCTCAGCTTCCCCACCCTCAACCAGGACATCTCCCATGTGTAAAGCAAAACCAGCCCCACCCCAGCCATGCCATTTTAGCTAATGGCCTAGTTAATAAATGGCAAATTCCAAGGGTAATCCTGTCAAAGCCTTCCTGACATCCTCAGTTGATAATATTAACCACAAACTGCTCCCCTGCTCATCTGATTAATACCAGAAGAATTCTACTTGATTAGATTATTACTGAGGGGAAATGTAGGAAAGATAAATATTCCAGGGAAAAATGAGGCTTTAGACAAGGGGGAAGTCCAGAGTGTCCATGGTTTGCAAAACTTTTCACCTTGTGGGGAGGGAGAGGTTTGTGATTGTCTTCTGCTCCCCAACAACCCTTGCAAAGGATGCATATCCCAGCCCTGCTTTGCCTGTAGCTCATTAATATCACATTGATGTGAGCTGTGTAAGCCAAGCAAGTGCCTACATCCTTGCAGGCTTGCAGACTTTGAATGTAAAGGCCTAACAGCAGAGACCCATGTAATTGTTCCCTTGAAAAGTCTGGCAAGGCCAAATTAGCGCAAGTTTTGGGCTCTTGGCACACAGCTGAGAGTGGAGGGAGGAGCAGAGGTTTTTTTGTCTATCCTCTCCCTACCCTACTTTTTCCCTGGAAAAGCTGGAACAGTAGTTTGGAGGCTGGGTAAGAAATACAGTATTTTGGGAAAGATACTGGGCTGCTGCCCTCTTACCCTTTCCCACCCTTTCCAGAACTGTGGTTCTTAGTTATCTTATGTTGAGATGTCAGCTAGTCGCACTTCTCAAGCTGCCTGCAGATTCCAGCAGGCATCACAAGATTCCTTATACATCGGCTTTTAAGTATTTATTGCCCTGCAGGCTTCTGGACATGGTGGGGGGAGGGGGTGTCTTTCTAAATGGATGTCAAGATTGTGATACAGAAAATGAGATAGAGCAGTTCTTCATCCCTGTTTTCTGATGCTGTTTGTGATACCTCTGCTGTCTGCATCCTTGCTTCTTTGTTACTGGGAAGTACAACAAGGCTTGGTCACGTAGATATGATCAGAACAGGAGCAAATACTTAGGCACACCTGAGTGATTATTTGCTGTGTGTTTCCCTGGCAGCTCTCTAAAACTGGAATCTGCTTTGCTGACCAGAGCAGGCATTAATGGGAAAAAGACATGTGGAGGAGATAAAAGACAAAAAGGTTTTTGGAGTTGGATATGATTAGCTGATGTGTATAATAGTTGATGGGAGGAATAAAGAGGACAGAGACAGACTCTTAGTGATTTCTGCTGTAAGGGTGTTTGAATGTAGGAACTGGTTGCCACAGAGGCTGTGGAGTCTCCATCCTCAGAGGTAATCCAAAATCCAACTGGACTGTTCTCAACACGCTGTAGTTGAGCCTGTCGTGAGCAAGGGGGGTAGACTAGATGATCTCCAGAGCTGCCTCCAATCTCAGCAATTCTGTGATTCTGTAAGTACACTTGCAAAATACCTGTTAGAGGATAGTTGGGATAAGCTGACTTGGGAGGTGAAACTAGCTTTGGAAGTTCTCACAGATCCCTGGAAATATCCTAGCTGAAAACAGCACTACATATTTTTAAGTCAGTTTTTTTTCCAGGACATGTGGAACATAGCCTGCAGACTAATTGATAATCTCAACTGGGGAAAGGGTTGAACTGCAGTACTGCAGCAAAGTCACTGGAGAGAAGAAATTTTTAAGCTGCCTCAATTATTTCAGAGGATCTTGCATGTAGCTACACTTCAGCCCCTGCCCCCAAAGTATCGGGCTGTGCCATTCTCTCACACATAGCAAGCTTGGCATTTGCCTGAAGGTATGAGAAGAGCATCTAGGAGGTTTAGAAGGGGAGAGCTGAGAGAGCCCGAGGCTCTTCCACAAGAAGAATGAAGGAGAAATGTGATAACATCATGAAGTAGTAAAAGACTGGAGAGACACTGCAGATAATACAAGGAGAATGGGTATAATTTGCTCTCCATATCCAGGGTATATAGGACAAAATTTTAAGGTTTTTAACTACAGCAAGGCATTGGGGAAAAAAAACCTTTATAGCAGTAAATCTAATGAAGCCCAGGAATACAGTGCAAAGGCAGCTGTGGCGTCTTTGAAGGAAATATTTAAAACACAGTATAAAAATTTCAGTCAAGGATGGCAGACTGAGCTGACCTGCCTTGGGGCAAGCAGATGGATAGACCAGAAAGTCCCTTTCTGTCCTCAGCTTCTGTGAATCCCTGAACAATGGGAGTTCATATGCAGCAGAGAGCTTGCCTGCTGGAAGAGGTTCCTCTTACTGTCCCCCACTCTAGTTTCTAACTAAAAAATCAGGAAAAATTCATTTTACCCTGTGGTTTTCTCACTCTTGAACTGTCTCAGAATGTAGGATGCAGCATCTTTTGTGGCTTTTCACATCTGATGATGTCACCAAGTTCAGAGTTAGTCCTGGGTCCAGCCCTGCCCTTTGCAGGGAAGCTTAATACCAGAATTGGCCTTTTTGTTGTTATTCCCTTTGTGGTTATTCTTCTTCCTTGTCAATAGCCTGTCTAGAAGACCTGTGTGCTGCAATCATATAACTTGCTGCCAATGTCAGCATGTGTAAAAATGTCATTGCACTTTATAGTGGCTCCTAACATGAAGCAATCCCTTAGAAGAGGGGGTGCGGTGGAAAGGCAGGCAATCTCCCTGGAGTGAGAGAGGCAACCACTGCTTGTTAACTGATCTTGTGGAAGGAGGGGAAATAAGCTGACAAAAATAATAAAAGGTCATAATGCATAATAATTTGGGCATCAACTTCTGCACAAGAAACCTTTCTAATCCTGTAAAAGACTTTAAATCCTGATCTAATACATCCATAGGGAATTCCCCACCAAATATGTCTTATTCCCTTCTTATTTGCACCCTCCCACACCCTGTCCCAGACCACAGATAACAATTTTAGGCATGCTGTGAATAAGCAAGAGGGAATGGGTCCCACTGGTAAAGCAGGCAGTTGGGGAGATGAAGTTTTTTGCTTTAAAACATCTTCTCCAGAACCTTCCTGGCTTCAGGATCAGCTTTGGCAATTCACTAGCAGATGAGCAGGGATTTTCAGGCTTTCACCGAGTTCTAAGTTGGGAAACCAAAATTGCTGAGGAAAAGAAGTTTCCAAGTCTCTCTCTCTTCCAAGCCTCCAGGTCATAGCACCTGTTCAGACCATCTCTCATTTGGCCCTTCAGAGGAAGGCACTGGCTTCAGCAGTCTCCTGCTTTCTGCAGCCTGTGCTTTAGAGGAGCCTTCTCAAGTGTGGGTGAGCATCACACTGCCCAGGAGAGCCAAACCCTGTAATGTGCTGAGAGAGCAGACTCTCTGGTCCTGGCATTTCTTTATACTCCAGCCCACAGCCATTCCCTTTCTGAGAAACCTAACCACTCTGTGTCCTTTGTTCCCTCCCTCTCAGCTCCCTGGACACATCTACTGCTATGAGATGTCTCAGCCAAGGATTTTGAGCCAAGATACGAGGGAAATGCTTTAACCAGATGTGTGCCCATGCCTGTCACACTGAACTTTCAGATGCTGGTATTTAAAAAGATTGCCATCTCCCCTGCCTCCCAGCAAGGTGAGTAATGGGTGGGACAGCAGCATATCCAGAAAAACACCTCTTTTTCAAATGGAAGCAGAGGAGGTTATAATTCAGCTGCAAAAATTTGCTCCAGGCTGAAAACTTGGCAAACAAAAGCCTAGCTTAGGAGTGATTTAAAAGGAAACAACAAAATCAGGGCAGTCATTTTGGGTGGAGATGAGGGTCCAGAGCTTGAAGATCATTCTTTAGTGGGGGGGGGGGGGGGAGAGAAGGAGCAGCTCAAGACAGAGTTGCATTTGGCTCTCAGCCCTACTATAACTAAGCCTTTCAAAGCCAGGAGAATAAACTTAATACAAGTCCAGTCCCTAACCTTGTCAGAGGAAAGCAAGGCCCCCTGTACTCTTTAAGGCAGAGTGGATGCAGATATGGTGGCACTAGCTGAATTCTTCCTATTGCCACTTTCTAAATATGGATTTCCCTGTACTTTAAATTGTAAAAGCACATGAAGTCATTAAGACTCTGTTTGCCCAAGAGGCAAAGAGGGGGCAACCCTTGCTCTCAGCATTATGACTCTCCTCAGGCCCTCTTCACTCTGTGCCATACCACACCTGCTGCTCAGCATCTGTGCCCTGCTTCTGCCTTCAGCATCTGTGCCCTGCTTCTGCCTTCAGCATTGCACAAAGCCATGCCACAACAAGCTGGAGACCTGAACAAGAGGATGACTGCTCCTAGCAGCTCTTACATGGGGCTTGTTCACAGTTCCAGGGTCACAAAGCTAAAGAAGAGGAAGAGGTGGTTGGCTGCATAGCAGCAGAGACCAGGATACCTCTAGAAGGCTTTTCCAGACCATTATCTAATGTCCACGGCACACATGGTTGGCCGTGCACTGGGCACAGGCCTTGAGAGACAAAGACAAGGCCCAGCCAGTTCCCCAGCCTTTTGTCATCTCCAGACCCCTGGGCCCCTCCAGCCTGTGTGCCTACGCATAATTGCATTGCGGACTCCCTTTGAAGAGCTGTGACTGGGAGATTTTCCTGATGGCCTGGAGCCTCCACACATCAGGTTAGGGAGGAAAATGTAATGGTGGCATTTTAGACAAACTCCTCAACCTACAGAAAAGGGCTTCACACTGGAGTGAGTTAAGCACTGGAACAGGTAGGCCAGCAAGTGTATGAAAGCCCCATCTTTGCAGATTTTCAGAACTCAATTGGATAAGGACTAGAGCTACCTGACATAGCTTTGCTAACTCTCCTTATTGCTATGCACACTTCTAAAACGGCCATTCCCTTGGCTGCCTGATGGAATGTTTTGGCTGTACCAGGTACCAGAGAACAATAGGCTAAATGAATGATCAAAGACTCCCTCCTACTGCATGGTTTCACTCCCATGTTTGATTCCATCAGCTTAAAGTGACACAGGCAGTCATGGTATAGATGGGATGCTACTTAATTTTGCTCAGAAGAGGCCTTCTTTAAAGGGCAGCACAACTTAAACCTCTCTGGTTTTGTAACAGGCTTCATAGTTTTCTCACAAATATTTTTGTATGTGTTCACAGATCCTCCCTTCAAGCATCTAGAGGATGTCTGAAGAACTTAGTGCTCTCCAGCAGCTGACAGTGCCTTGTTTTGCTTCATATAAAAGAAATGCACTTTAATTCTGTCCTTTCTCCAGGCTTAATGAGGCAGGTAGAACCAGCCACTACAGAAGCTTTTAGAAATAGATCTGTTTGTTCAGAAGGATTGGAGAAGCTTTGTGCTTTGCTTAGTACTTCTTGCAGTATTAAGAGATCTCTTACCTTTACTGCTATACTGTATGATTTGAGATCAGGTTGTTAAAGTATCACCTCTCTGAATATCTCAGCAGAGTCAACTCTACTGGGATGTTGAGGAAGGCTGTTTGAGATGCTGATGCTTTCATGTATTGCCATTTCTAGGGAAGACTGAAGCCATAGAGCATGGAATCCAGCCCTTCTTCTAGCTACCCAAGGGCAGTAAAAACATCTCCAGACTGATCTTCTACAGCTGCTCTGGAGCACTGGAACTTCCAGTTGTATATGTTTTCAGGGCACAAGCCACCTCAGGAAAGCTGCTTTTCAAAAGGTATGTCATCTCTTGTTTAGACTAGAAAAACTGAAAAGGGAAAAAAAGAAAAACATTTAGCTTTGGCATCAAAACAAAGCAAGTCTTTATTTTCCCTAAGCTTCTTTTATTGTGCTTCATGCAAAAGAAAATGACACTGTAAAAATGAATGGGGATGAAGGTAAATACAAGGTACTGCATTGGAGATAAGGTTAAATCAGGGCCCAGCAGAAAGAATATGGCAGTGGAAGAAGTTTAACAAGTTCATTTTATGTGCCACTGTGTCATGCTTCCCTTTGTTGCTCAAGAATGTTGCTTCACTGGTTCCTAAGGGTGTGAAAGGGCCATGCTGCTGGAATGATGTGATCCACAGACTGCATGAGCCACTATTGGGCTACCTTTCTATCTGGAAATTGTTGTTTTACTTGTATTACCGTTTTGCTGTGGACCAAGAACCGGTCTGGACTTTGTAGTCAGAGGTCTTCTGTAGTATGCCAGCTTGTAGAACTGTACTGTGCAGGGCAAAAGTGTAATGAGAGCAGGTGGGCACTCCAGTCGAATCAAGGGAAGTCAATATGCCTCTGTAGAAAGGATTCACGATGGTCAGGTGGTTTGAACAGTACCCATCTTGTGAGGAGCTCAGAAGTTTAAGTTAAATGCTCTTTAAAATAATGGAGATCCCTCTGATCTTTGTTTTCAAAGGGAGGAGGCAGGATAAGATGCTCACAGACTGTGTTGTGTGTACACGTATACAGCAAAGGACAGGAGGAACCTCACACCCCTTGTCAGGAGGGGTAGAGTGCACTGTGAGTGTGTGACAAGCCCTGGCAGATGCACACCTCACCACTGCCAGCAGTGCTGTGCAGCCAGGCTAGGGCAGAGCTTACACCAAGAGCTGACAATTCTCCCTCCTTCCAGCATTTGTACACATCCTACACTGCTATTGCATGGTCTTGTGTGAGTTCTGAGACTGGAAGAGCCAGCTGGTAGGTCTGCAATGCACTGCTAGAGATCTCTGAGCCTGCTTGCTTTCCTTCCCCTCCTCCAGTTCCCACTGCACCCCCAGTCCTGGGACAGATTCCCACTGAAAAGCAAAGAAGTAGCTATAGTGGAAGATTCCCAAGTTGCTGCCTGTGTCAACTGCTGCGTCTCCTGCAGGCTGTGGCTCGTGTGATGGCAGCAAGGATTCAGTTCAGTGATTTTTGAGTCCTTCCTCTTATGGGACTAAGTCCTTTGTGTGGACACTCTTAAACCAGTTACAGCGGCCAGGAACTGATCAATGTAAATTTATAAAAGAAACAGAGGCGGAACTCTGTTTCCCTTCTCTTTTTCCGTGTTTCCTCTACCTAGAGGCACAGACAGGCAGTTCGATGACAGTGCCCAGCTGGTTGTTAGCTCAACCCTTCATGGAAAAAATAAATTAAAAAAAAGAAAATGTGATCAGCCTCCTCCATCATTTGTTCTGCCCTTGGTGATCACAAAGCCTGTTCTGAAGAACCTCTGTGTGAGGTCCAAGTCAGTCCATTGTAACTTCCCCTTCCACCCCTTTCAGCCTAAATGACACTTTATAGGCCTTTGCTCTACAGGACCCCACTTCACATGTGAAGGACTCAGAAAAGGTAAGGTAGGACTCCTGTAACAGCTGTAATTCAGATGTTTTTGCACACATATTATTTTTAGTTAATATAGATGGTGTTAACATTAATGCCTTAACCCTTGAGGAAGCTAGCTAATTTCCAGGTCGATATGGCCAGGGAGCTGGCTAATTTCCCATGTTTTGGGGAGAGAGCCAAGAAGTGCAATGCCCAGGGTGTTTCTGGCTGCTGGTGTTCCTGAGTGGACCACATCCGGGTCTGCACTTCATCCTGGGTTTCCAGCCACTGTCTGCCACCCCACCACTCTCTGTGTGCACCGTGGGCTAAAGTGTCTTCAACAGCAGGGCTACCATTACCAAGCTGCAGCTGCATGTTGTGATACTGTCACCCAAAATGCCCAGAAGGGGACAAACTGGCAGCTTATTAACCGAGCTGTACAAGGCTGGCGGCTTACGAACAACAGCCACCTTGGTCTAGGAGTTCAGTGTGAGTAAGACGTAGCAAAACAGTGACACCATCACCCATACACCCACTGTTGTTACTGAAACATGGGTCTAACCAGGAAAAGGCTGTGGCAAGCAGGCAGGAGAGGAAAAGGGAGGGGGGATTTCAAACACCACAGCCCAGAGAAAGAAAACCCTGCATTCGTGCTTACGTCAGTAGCCTGTCTGTGTGCTGACCCCAGGCTCACCTGAGCCTTGGCAAAGCTCCCCTTTGTTCTGTGTTGGCGTTCAGAATCCAGAGTTATCCCACCACCACTTTGTGACCCATTCCACCCAGACAGCCTGCCCATGATTGCTTCATAAAGCAAGACCAGGAATCAAAAACAGGGCATGTTTCCTGAGCAGAGATGGAAAACAGCTGTGCTGGAAAAAAGGAGGGGTTTTCTGGCTGAGCAGTGGAAAATACAGATCAAGGCCTGGTTGTGCAATCTTCTCTGGCTGGCCTTTGGCTGCTATTGTGGCAAGGGGACCAGCTGGACTTGGCAGGAGGCTGCTGCCCGGTGATAGGGATAGCAAGAGCCTCTGGTGACAAGGCTAGAAACCCAGAGCTTAGTTCTGCATGTTTTAGAGATGCTTGGGAGGCTGAGAACTGACATCTGGTGATGCTGCCATCACCACTGTCCTGCAGTCAGATCTGTCTGGTCAGTCCCAGATGGTGTTTGAATGGCTGGGCATGTTACTGCAAAGGCCCAGAGCTCTGCAGGGCTACAGAGAAGCATCTACCCAGGTGTGAAGCTCAGTTCTGCCCAGTGCTCATAAAGTGCTCCCTGCGCAGCCAGAGCCAGGGGATGTGGTTATGTCGTCTGGCCAGGTTCCTGCATCTGAATCCCCAGTGCCTGCCTGGGGACTGTGAAGGGAGGCTGACCAAAAGATCTTACAGCTAGAGTGTGCTCTGCCACTGCTGTCCTCTGAAACCAAGGGAAAGCTATGTCCTGATTTTACTAGCCTAAAATGCTGCTTGCTTCAAGCATGGCTTCTGGAAGAGTTCTTGATTTTTATCAAATTCAAAATCTCTAACGAAAAGTAAAGGAACCGGCTGAGTCTGGATCCAGAGGCAAGGGGTGTGGGATTCTGTCTGGTTTTTTAAAACTAATTATTGTGTACAAGAAGGAGAGAATTGTGTACAAGAGCAGAGAGGGAAAATTAGGCCTTTGCTTCAGAGCCAAATTATCAAAAAAATTACCCTCTTCTGCTGAGAGAGCCCTGCAACCTCTCCTCACTAAAAACTAAGGGGCAAAATGTGAGAAGGCAGAAGCAAAGGAAGTAGGCAGGACCATGAATCACCTCCTGGGCTGATACATGCCAGCTACATTGGCCTCTCTTCTTAGCACCTGGAACAGCAGAAGACAGTATGATGAATGTTTTTCACTCTGCAGTGTTGGAGCTATGGATGTGCTGTAACTGCAGGGAGATTGTGCTTTCTTACAGCTGGCTCAGCTACTGAGCTGAAACATATGGATCCAAACCTTGCTCTGCAGCAGCTTCCAACAGTGTTCATCACTAAGCACAACTACAGGGGAAAAAAGCAAACCCAAAACTGACCACTGCTACCGAGCGATGAAGGGAAGGGAAGGAAAGAAGGAAGATGTGATATGGCGACCTGTAGCGGGGAGGAAACTGCAGAATTAGGCAAGAGCAGTGCCCAGAGGAGATGCAGAGGGAAGCAATTTTGGTCCAAATAGCAAACTTTGGAGTATTTATAGTTCTGAGTTGGGAGCTGAACAAAATAAACACACCCCTTGGAAGGAGTGAGGGACTTAAGGTTCTACTGAGAGCAGCCTGTCTCCCCTGTAGGAGATCCAGTTTGATTCTCGAGATGCAGCTTACAGGGGGCTGCAGGGCCTGGCTCCCGTGGCACAAGAACAAGACAAAGAACAATGCATTTTGCTGTGACAAGTGCACCTGCTTTAGCTATTACTGATTTAAGCCAGGTCACACTAAACTTGGTACAACAGCAGGCTTTGCACAAGTGCACACAAAATCAATTTGCTGAAACCTGGACAACTTTGTAAGATATCCAGACAAACAACACCCAGATAGATACACAAAATTAATAGTTGGTTACTGCTTCAGCATTCTTAGGCTTTTTGAAAATGTAGCATTACTTGCAGATGAAGTCTCCAGTGCTTCAGTTTATGCTCAGTACAAAATAGGATGAAGACATATTTTAGAAATAATTTGCAAAGTGGCATGCTAGTCTTTTGGCTTTCACTGACTTGAAATAATTCTTTATTAAAAAATTGTCCTTCCTTTTTAACTTCTTAATGTGGTATCAGTCATGGTCATTCTTATGAAACAAACATTTTCCATCTGCATCTACTCAGCAGAGTCCAAATGGGACCTCAACAGTGGCTGAAACAAAATTTCATTTAAAAAAAAATTGTTCCCATGGAAAAGTTCCAATTTTGATGAAATATTTCCTGCAAGAAAACAAAAACCAAACCTATCATTCAAAGGTTTGACCCAATGTCTGCTCTTCAAGAGGGAGAAGGGTAGTGGAGAGGAAGCAAGCGAGTGTGGGTTTGGGAGAAAAGAAGTCCTACCAATAAATGGGGGTAATGAAAGCAGAGGGAAGAAAGTACAAATTCCCAGGCATTCCAGACGTATCTGGTATCCTTTACATCCTGCACTCTGCTCTTCAGTTTTACATATTTCAGTGTTCCACCACAGAGGCAGCTGCATTTCAGTTTGGGAGTTGCTATGTGAAGAGTTTTGTATAGTTGTTACAGGATCTTATGAGATGCAAAGGAGCTGACCACGGCAAAGAAAGTAAAATAGAACATGCAATCTTTTAACTATGCTGGAAACCACTTATGCCACAGAGAAATGGGTGCCAGGAAGCAAAAACTTCCAGAAGAAATTAGAAATAAAAGGGAAAAAATAGGAAAAGTCACTGGTAGCTGGGAAAAGAGTGCAGGCTCATTACCACATCCGAGAAAAACAGCCTCTGGTTTTCTGTAGCTCTTCATCTGTTTTTCTGTTCATTTTTGTCCTTCTCTTTAACCTTGCTGGGTAAAACACATCTCCAAGGACAAATAAAAATGATTTTCTTGCCAGTGCTGCTGACTTTGCAACCTGTCAGAAAACTGACTAAACTTGAAGCTCCTTCATTCAGTCACTTTAAAATATAGTCAGCATTGTGTTTAAAGAAAAAAATGAACCGTATGAATTCAACACCAGGGTTATTCTGCTGCATATTACAGCAGTCTACCAGGCTCTGGGAGAAACGGCACAACTGAGGTGATGAGTAGTGTTACAAAGAAAGTGCTGCAAAATACTAAGCTTGGCTCTTGCAGTATAGTGAAGATGCTTCATTTGTTTCAATTAAATAGGTATTTTATTAAAGAATTCTTAGATCCAAAAAACTGGCCTGGGAACCAGAAAAAATACCATTTAGAACCAGGCTCAGGAAATGTGAAATAATTTTGCTCGGGTCACACTTAACTTTCCCAAGGAAAAATGTCCAAATTTTAACATTGGAGGGGTTGAAATCTACAGTGGGTGCTTTTGTCATCAATTACATTCATCTTCCCTGGAAGCATTTACCCTTTTTACCTGCACCGTAGGTGGGTGGAGAACTATAATTTCTTTTAGGAAACTTTTCTGGGTCAGATTCCTCACTGCTCCTCAGTTACACTTAGAGCCCAAACAGACCAGAGGGATTTATGGATTGGCAGGTCCACCTATCATCTACTGTCTCTGACAAACACTGCTTTCAAACTGTAGTTAGGACTAAGCAGGAGTAGCTTTTCAAAATCAGCCTCATCCTACTCAGGTGACAACAAAAGAAGTGAAATAATGATTGGTCTATTATCCATTGCCTGCGTGGTTACTGTATCCCTGCCTGGCCCATGCAATTCATCCTTTCTTATATTCTAACAAGTGTCAGATTTTGGTTTATGACCCAAGTGCAGAGGTGCATAAAATGCAAGGTTGTGAGTGCCTTTTTTAGGCTGTGTATGTGGGGGAGTCTCTTTGTGAAGTAGCTGGTTCAGATCCCTGGGCAAGAATAAATGAAAGCATGGAGAGTCAGCTATAGGAACAAGGTGAACTCTAGAGCAAGAGATGTAATTTTTCAATCAAGCTTTTAATGAAAAGATCATAAAATAACAGTTTCTCATCACTGTACATTAAGACTGCAAATTTCTGAATGCTGAGATCATATTATAATTTCTGTATCTTTTTATATGACACTTGAGTTGAAGCCACAACTATGTGTGGCTCTGACCTGAATTCAAGCTCTTGAAGGAAATGAACAGAACATTGCAGCAGGAATGTCGGCCTTTCCCTTGACCTCTCCTCCTTTCCCCCTCCCCAGGAAACATCCAGGGCTTCCAGACTGACTGATAGTTAAGGCTTAAAATGAAAAAAAAAAAAAAAACAACCAAAAACCAAAAAACAAAAGGGGTGATGCAACATCCCTTTTTCAGTTGTATTTAACATATTAAAATAAAATGGGGAAGAATATCCAGCCAGCCAGAACAAGATCCTCTCCTCATAGAAAAGTTATCCCCAGCCAGTCAAAAGTCCTGTGGAAGGTTAGAGGAACAGCTGTGCTGGGAGTGCTTCAATTGGTAACTTGTGACAGAGAAAGTTTAAACCAGCCCCACTCCTCAGGAAAAGCAGCACTATGAAGTGGGTCCCTAACTGCCAACAAATGCCACATCAAGTGTGGTGGTTTAGACCTGCCCCACCACATGCCACAGGGGCTGCTCTGTTCCAGAAACACCGATCCCCTGATCCGTGTGTTCAACACTGGCCTTCAAAATGCTTAGGAAATTAGAGAAGCAAGGAGAGAAGATGGTGGCAATAGGAGACAATGGAACAAAAATGCATTTCTAGCTCTAAACTTACGTTTCAGGATCTTTAGGTTGTTAGTTAAAACAAGGAAAGCAGAATAAACAGCAGTTTTGATGTGGCAGAAAGATGAACCAGGGCTGAAACAAAGGAGTCTTCCTGACTTGGAGGACCAGCTAGGAACCTTACAGCAGAGCTGGAACTGCCTCACAAGGGTTCCCAAATATTTTCCTTTTGCAAGGAAAGAAGCAAATTTAGCGATTATAACAGGAAATCATCAAAGGTAAAATTCCTTACCCTATTCTGAAAAAATGCAAAATATGAGGAGTGGAAGGAGCTGAGAAACAGCTTTTCCTTTTGCCTGCTTGTCTCCTGCACTAAAATCAGGACCATAAAGTATCATGGGACTTAAAATATTGCAAAAGGCTACTTTTGGCTACTGAAAGCAACCCCTAAATTTTCTTTTTCTAGAATATGGCCAATTCTGGAGTGCAAGAATAAGCTTATAGAAAGAAAGGATTGTACAGTAAATGGAGAGACTTTACTGATGTTGAGCAAATAATTATTTAAACAAAAACTTAAAAAAAAAAAAAAAAGCCAAAAGTCTCTTTAATTATTCCAGAATTACAGCTCAGAGTTCATTTAGATTTTAAATTCTTACTTAAACAAATGTTTATCCAAACGTGCCATCTCAATGATGAGCATTTCTGCTGTCTGGGGACAGTTCAATGTTTGCTACCTAGAGCCTCTTAAACCCACTTAAAACGTAGGGAGGTTTTGTCTCTTTGTTTCTTTATTTGCTTTTCCCTTAACTCCAGCACTGCCGATTGGAAAGGTTTCAGAATTTGGCAAATATCCAGAAATCAGCAACCATCCTTTCTTCATGCTGATTTGTAAGGCTGTAGTAGGTGCTGACTCCACCAATACAGGAACAAGAAGCTTTGTAAAGCACAGCTTTTCCCAGGTGCTCAAGCCCCGTGCTGTGGGGAACCTGATGCTTCAGTATCATTTGCAAGGCCCATCATGATATGGCACAGAGGCTGTTGGGTTTGGCACAGAGCTTCCTCTGCCCATCCTAGGCCTCGACTCCCCACTTTTGAGATCCTTATTGCTACCACAGTAAACAGTAAGTGAGTGATGTGGGGGACTTTAAAAAGGAGCTACATCCTGTCCTTCAGGCAGGACAACAGACTTGTCTCAAGTCACAAGCTGCAATCGGAAGCACACAACTATTCCTCAAGTGACTTTTACCTTCTCTGGATTTTGCCAGCAGTCACCTCAGATTTAATTTTGTTTCACTTAAGTGCACTGGATGTTTCTCTGGTCAAGACCCATACTCCTGCTTTTCAGAACTGAAGCAACATGGTAAAATACTGCTAACCCAGACTTTGAACCTGCACTGCTTAAAAACAATGCTTTCCACACACAAGAGAGAGAGGAAAACAAAAACCAAAACAGGAATCTTAAAAGAGTGACACTGTAAATTGAAACATTTAAATACAGCAAAACATAAATTCCTCTTCTATGCAAAGCTACAAAAGTCCAGTCTTTGTATTGTCTTCACAGGTTATGGTTTATGGCTATGCTGAGAGTCTCTGAGATTCCTTTTTTCTTTTTTTTTCTTTTTTTTTTTAATATATTTTTTTCATTTTTTTGAAATCCTGTAGAGAAGACCCTGCGGACACATCTTTGTGTTTGCAACTTTCTGAATTACATTGCAAAACTGTGCATACAGAATCTGAGAAATAAATACATTCATTACTGCACATACATATTGATACAAAAACAACACTGTCAAATAGTGTTTGCACCATCTTTGTTAGATATTAAGACCAGGCAAAATTAATATTTCATTTTCCATCAGCCCCCCCTCAAATGTTTGAGGTGGCTTTGGTGTAGAAGATAAAAGCTACAAAGGGTCAAGACTAATGACGGGGAGCTTTCTTAAACCTTCTTATTTTTGGCTTTAGCGGTATTTTAGCAAACCATCTTCCTTGGTCATCTTTAAACTGTTCTACCATGCAGATCAGCTTAGGTTTCCACCTAGGCGGCCTATAGGAGTTTTGTATGGGCTCTGCACAGGACTGTAAGGTCTGGAGTGAATCAATCCAGCAGTTTCATTATGGGGCTCAGAGGGCCTGGAGAGCACAGCTCCAGCCCCAGCTCAGCACAGGGGGAGGCCGCTCGCTGCCCCCAGCCAGGGCCGGGAGTGGCTGTGCTCTGCCACGGCAGCGGCCACAAAGCCTCACAGAAGCTGCGTGCCAATAGCTCTTTGGTGTCTTCTGTGATCTTTGTGGCTCCTGCTAACACCCCCAAGTGCACAGAGCTGGGCCTTTGGGGTTTTTTGCCAGGAATTTGTTTTTTGGAAGTTTTGCAGTAAAGGATTGGAGAACAGCCCAGCTCCCCATGGCTAAAGTTAAGGAGATGTGCTGGGTACAGCAGCTCCCAACATCTTTTAACATCCTTTTCTGTCCCTAGAGCTTCTTGCATCTCCCTTTGCCCGCTTGGTTCCCTCAGACTCCTCTGAGGAAGAGGGAGGCTGGAATGCCTCTACAATAGTGCTTGGGTCTCACTCCCAGCAGCATCTCTCATGGATTGAAGAAAAAAAACTTCTACATGCCATTTTTCTAATTGCCCACCCTCTCCCCACCCTCCCCGAGCAGTGCTGGAATGCAGGCTGGGACACAGATCCCCCCTCCCAAGCTGGGGAACACTGCGTAGCCTTCAGAGACAAACCAATGGAAAAAGCAAAGATTAATTTTGACTGGCCCCTAGATCTGTTGAGGTCTGAAACTGTAAAAGTTTATGTAAACAATGAGATAAATATATTAGTACTTTTCTGAGCCAAGTGAGGTTCCATACTCATTCAAATGTGCTTTGGTTTAAAAAATAGTTTTGTGAATTTGGGTATGAGCTTCTTTATTCTTTTATACAACTTTTGCTATTTTATCTTTTTTTTCCTGTTATTCCGAAAACATTCTGGAACTAAGTGACTAAAGCATATACTTAAGCTGCCTGGCCTCTTTTTTTTTTTTCTTTTTGTTTTTTTTTTTTTTGTTTCCTTTTAAATTGTTTTATTCCTCTTGAGGCTCTTTGTGTATTAAAAAAAAAAATCAAAATAAAATAAAAAAACAAAAATGCAACTCCCTCCCCCCCACCCTAAAACTCTTAAAATCTTAAATATGAAACTAGTGTTTTGCTTTCTCATTAAAATACAGAAAAATGTTTGATACAATACTATGTCGTACAAATGCAGTTGAGTGTTTAGGCCCCAAGCAGGCCTGAAACAGTCCCTGAAGTTTTGAGTATTATTAGTTATTAATTATTACTGTCACAATTTGGAAAATGTTGTTTATACTCAATCTATGGAACACAACTTTACACAGCTATTTGAAAAAAAGAACATAATTTCCTTTTGTACAATACTCTTGCTGTACACAGACTTTATGTCGTACTGTTTAAGTGCTGGGGAGGGGATAAAAAAAAAAAAAAAAAAAAAAGATGCTCCAAAAAATAGCTTTTAAAAAATAGCATTGGGTCCTGAAAGTTCAACGTAATTCTCAAGGCTTAAGAAGCAAATGAAGAGGGGGCCTGGGGTGGAGGGCGAGAACCTACATCACCCACACTCGTGTAAAAATGGAATTAAAAGAGGGGGAAGCAGGGGTTTGCCTGCTGGGGAGCTCCGTGCTGGTGCTGCCTCGTGCATTGGGCTGCTCCCCGGCTCGGCTCCCTCGGCCCCAGCGAGAGCTGCTGTCCCAAGGTGGCTTCTGGCAGCTCCCGCCCGCCGTCCCCAGCGCCACTGCAGGGGCAGAGCGAATGGGGCAGACCCGCATCCAACCCCCGCAGCACGGACAGGGCTCATCCCTGGCCGGATCCCTGGCTAAGGGAGCTAAACCCTGCTTTGGAAGTGGGTCCTTGGCCGGGGGGCTCCAAGGGGAGCCGGAGCGGGGTCAGCTCAGCCTTGGGTGGCTGGAGGGGAGGTAAAGGCGGGGTGAAAGTGCCGAGGAACTCATCTTGCACAGCTGTCCCTGGGCTCTGCTCAAATTCGCTCTGAGAACATGGTGGATGGCACGGCCTTCCCTGTCCTCCCCAAAGACTATTTGGGGGACATTCTCAGGGGGAGCTGACAAGGAATCAAGGAGAAAACAATTCAATATATATTCAAAACTGTGGAAGTGCTAAAGACGCTAAAAGCCCATTTAACCCCCAAAAAGAAAACAGCGCGTCTCAGCACAATGAGACAAAACCTAAAGTCCATGCACCCCTCTCGCGCTCCAGGGCTCGCAGGCGTCCGGGAGCAAGCGGACAATGGCACTGGGAGAAGCACACGGGAGCGGCTGGAGAGGGGCGAGTGTTCCCTGTAACGTGACACCAGGCCAAGGCTCAGCGCCTTTGGGTTGTCTATTGCTTGGAGCCTGGATTCCAGTTTCCTCAGTTCATTCAATTGACCCAAAAACTTCTCATGGACTAATCTTCCTTAAAAAAAAAAACAAAAACAATAACAAAAAAATAGAAAATGAAACTTATATTTCTTTGTTTTAGTCAAACATGCTCACTTTTTTCTTTTTTGGTCAAAACTTTAAAAAATTGTTTGTTTTTTTTTTTTAAAAAAAAGACAAAACGTGAGGTTTGGTAAAACTTACGCATAGAGACTATACTGATTTGAGTGAAAAAGAAAAAAAAAACGAAACACCAAAAACCAACAAATGAAAAAATGCAAGTGTAAACCTTAGTCATTTCAGAAGGGATGATTCTACTGGCTGTGAATTTTTACCACCACAGTCACGGGAGGCTTGAAATAAGCCATAGCTTTCCACAAGGTCACGCCAACAAAGTCAAGGGGGCCAAGAATCGGTGGGCAAAGTTCTCTGTCTTCTCTCCTAAACCAATAGCAGCTGTTGGCTGTGATGTCTTATGCAGATGTTGCAAGAACATTTTGTTTCTTTTTCTTTTTTTTTTTTTTTTTTTGTGTGCGTGTGTTAAATTGTCTAAAAGGGAGGATATGAAACACTTTGGTTTGCTTTCTCCTCCTCTCCCCCACCTTATTGCACTCTGGATTCTAGTAAATTATAGGCTGCTATGCCCTCACCCTCTGTCCTGCCAGGTGTTTACAGACTGACCCAGATGTGCTGGGGAAGTGGAAGATGAGGGGGACATTTTCCCCTCCCCATAGTATCCAGACTCAATAAACAAAGCTGGAAAGGGCCCAAAAAGCTCAGAGGAGTTTTCTGCTTTTATCTAAAAGTGACTACAGACAGCCAAGAGACTGCGAATTGAGCCAGTTCAAGCAGCCAGCACAGCCTCTAGCTCAGTGTATTTTTTGCTTTGTCTTTGGCCAAGCTTTGCTTTAACATTTCTCTAGTTGACTTTTGATGGAAGGACGGGGTGGTAAAAATCCATTAACTTTAATTTAGCTTCTACTTTTATACATTTAATTACTTACAATAAAAGAAAAAAAAGCCTAATCTTTCACTAACCATCTTATTGTTCTCATGAATTCAAGAGGTAGCAAAGGTAACAAGTCTGTCCACACAGACTTGCTCTTTAGTGAGGGAGGAAAGCTAAAAACATACACACACACAAAAAATAAAATAAAAAAATAATAAAAAAGTACCTATGGAACTTGTAGCAAGTCCAGCCTACATCAAACCCCCTCCCCACCCACCCACCCTAGAATTAACCTCAGACCTTCCAGTTCAAACATTCACATAAACGTTACAATGGTTTTTCCTTTAATAAAACAAGTACCTCTAAGCAAAGAATATTCATACGAAACTACTAGAAAAGTAAAGACGACCCCCTGCTCACTGAAAGAAATTCCCAGGGCATCCAGTCCCTGTTCAGTCATGGGTAAGGCAAAAGAGGTTTGCGTGTTTTATGGGAGAAGGTGGCACGTGGTTATGCGTGCCAAGGATAAAGATCAAAACCAAAATGGGGAGGGATGGTAAGGGAGACTTTGCCTTTTCTTTAAGTGAAGTACTGGGGCTGGTGCAGCCCTGGGAGCTGCTCCCCCCACCATCGCCACCCCAAGGGACAGGGGTGGGCTCCACTACTGCCGTGGCTTTCCCACAGTCTCTGGAGAGGCTGCCAACCCTGTGAGATGGTCCACAGACACAGCTTCTGCACTTGAGAATGCTATTATTTCACAGCTACTGAGGCCACTGAAAAGGTGTACTCTATTTTCTTTTTAATGGCAAGAAATACCCCTGCTGAGTTTGGTTTTAAGAGAGGAGTTGAGTACAGCGACAGGAACACAGAAAGAGGCAGGGAAGGGGGAGCCAGCAGAGGCTGAAAGTTCCCCAAGGTCCCCCTACCTGCTGCAGATAAGAAATATGGCAATGAAGTCGATGTGTGCAAAAAGAAGAGGCATTTCTTGCCAAGTCTTCAAAATTTGAAGGGAGACTGGGACTAAACGCATCAGCTTGGCTGTGGACCTTTCTTTTTTTAAAAAAAGGAAAAAAAAGGAACTTTTTTTTTAAAATGTTAAAGCTACATTTGTTTAGGCCTCTCATGACTGAACAGAGTATGGGGAGTTGCCCCCTTTTTTGTTTGTTTTTTTTTTCTTTTTTCCTTTTTTTTTTTAAGCAGCAAGTCTACAGAAAGGTAAATCACTGCGGATGGGCTTGAAGCTCATTCTGGAGTCTTTGGCTTATGTGGGAGAGGTATGCATTCGCAGGTGGCTGATCAGATTGCGCTGCTGGGTGAATTTCCCACCACACAGTTGACATTCGTAAGGTTTTTCTCCTGAGTGGACACGCATATGCTCTGTTAGTCGGTACTGCCGGGTAAAGCGCATCCCACATTCCTCGCAAGCAAAGGGCTTGAGCCCCAAGTGGCTGCGCATGTGCCGTGTCATGGTGCCCCGCTGTGTGAACATCTTGCCGCAGATGTTGCAAGGGAAGGGCCGCGTCAGCCAGTGAGTCTTCTCGTGCTGCCGCAGCGTGGCTGGATCCTTGTAGCTCTTCTCACACACGGAACACTTGAAGGGCCGGGACTCCGCGGCGTAGGACTGATTGGGGTTGGACAAATCCTCGGCTTCATCCTTGCTGCCGTATGTGCCTTCCTCCTTGATGTAAAGGTCTTCCTCAGTGTGCGTTTCCACATGGGCATTGAGCTGCTCAGAGCTCGGGAAGCCTTTGCCACAGGGGATACAGACATACAGGTTGTCACCATAGGCCACTGGCTCAAATCCCTCCTGCCGGTAGACATAGTTGGCACTGGTATGGCCGCCGCTCTCGCTCTCGCTCTGGCCGCTGTCATCACTGTTCTCCTTACCGTTTTCCACCTCCTCCTTACATGGGTAGGGCAGGTCTGCCCCATAGGCCCCAGCCAGACTCCTCTCCACAGACTTGGACAAGGGCCCCAGCAGGATACCATTGGGCAGCCCTTCACCCTCGTCCCTGTCTTTGCCCCCTTCCTTTCGGTCAAAGGCATTGTCTTTCTTGATCCACTCCTTCTTGCGGGACGAGTGCCGGAGGCCCTTGCGCTGGCTGCTCTCTGTCAGTGAGTGGTGGCACTCCTCGCTCAGATCCATCTCCATGGGGTCGCTGCTGTCGGCCATGCTGTGGGGGGCTCCGACACCAGACTCGTCAAACGATGAGGCACTGTTGGCTGCAGGGGCTGAGGCAGATTGGGGAGAGCCGTGCTGGCTTTCGCTGTGCTGCGTGTCATCGTGGGAGGCTGTGACAGGGAGCGAGGGGCTTTTTTTGGACAGGTCGAGGCCTAGCTCCTGGTCACCAGTGCTCCCATTTGCACTGCTGCCCCCACCGCCGTTCTTGCTGGCTCCCCTGCTTAAGGAGTGACAGTTCTCTTGGTTGGAGCTGCTAATGAAGACCTCGTCATCAGAGAGCTTTCCCTTTGACAGCTCCTTTGAGTGCGAGCCCTTCAACCCCTCATTTGACCCTGAATAGCGAGCTTGGATGACTGAAGCAGTGGAAAGTCTCTGACTTCTGGCAGATCTCCCAACACCAAGGCCACCAGCCTTGCTAGCAAAGGACTTGCCGTTCCGCTTCAGCTTCTTTCTGCAGAGAGCTGCCAGGTCGTGCAGTTGGAGGTAGCTTGCTGCGGTGAGGAGAGCATTAAAGTTCTGTTCACCAGGCTGGTCAGTCGTTAAGAGCTTACCAGTATAAATAAAGTCCAAGATCTGCCGGAACACAGTGGGGTTCACCATGTCCGTGTCTAAGTTTATCAGGTTGTCATGCAGGACAAGGGATTTGAAATACATGCTGCTGGCTGCCAGGATGTTCTTATGGGCACGAAACAGGGCATTTTCTACCACAATGATCACATCACAGAGGAAACCTTTGGCTCGTTGCTGGTTCAGCTGCAGTAGCAGTTGTTTGGCATGATTTGGCAGTTCCATCTCCACCTTCTCTTCCTCTCACTTTCACCTTACCACCTGCAAAACAGGAGAATGAGAGGTGTGAGCTTGCTGTTTCCACTAGAACAAGTTACATTTAATAGACTGGTTTAACACAGTGCAGTCTATGTTAGGCTTGACACTGACTAGGGAGATCTGAGTACATTGAGCCCTGCAAGCTGTGATCCTGCAGGGAATACAGAAAGAAATATTTCTCATGTTAAGACTTGATTCGAGTCTTTCAAAAATCAGATTTATAATTATCTTTTTACAAAAGCAATCTTCTTTGGCTGGAATCACTATTCAAAAAATACCAGCATGAAAACAATAGTTAGGTACAGGGGAAAACTGTTCTCTCTTGACATAGATTTCAAGGGAGGATGAGAAGTGAGAAAAAGAGGAAGAAAAGAGAAGCATCTACTTCACTGTCATTTGCATATCTGAGCATGTAAAATAATTAGCATAAGCTGCAGCTTCCCTGCTTTAGCATGCAGTTTGTTTCTCGGCTGTTACATGTTGAAATCTTGTAACTCCCAGATGCTCTGGGGTTGAGAAAATGACATGTAGCAACTAAATCCACTGAAGATAGAACTAATCAGACTGAGGTGTGAATGGGAAACCTCCATAAGAGTATGAAAAGCTGCTTTAAAAACCACTCCCCTGGCAATGTCCGTATCCCAATCCATTGACATGAAGGGTTAGAATCAACCCTCAACTGGCTGAAATTCAGGATGCTGAGCTAGCTAAATGTCACCAAATGTCTTCACAAATCTGAAACAGTTTTCTCAAGTTAATTTTGTTCTGTCTTTAACTTTGAAAGAATTTTGTTTAAACTAATAGAGTCAAGTAACATATCTCAAGTCACAGTCTCTCTATCCTGAAATACTGTAAAGAAAGGAAAATTGTGGTTACCTCCATATAATTCATGCATTTCACAAACAGTGGTCATGATGTATTTTAGTTTAGATGTTTACATTTGCCTTCCCAGTAGTATGGAGTGTAGGAAACACCCAGTTTGAGATATGTCAGAACTAACTGCAGTTGCATGTTTGGTAGATATTACAATCCATAAAAACCAGAATTTAAATCTGGGGCTGCATTCAGGAATCCAAGGTCAATTTTAATTTATTTTTCCTTGTTGGTTTTTCTTTTTGTGTGTGTGTTTGCTTGAAAGTGCCAACTACTATTTGCATTTATCTGTTAAAGCTAATTTAAAATAGTTTCTGAGGTTCAAGAGTGAGAATTAAGTACTAAATTTACAATAACCACCACTTAGCCTTCTACTTCCTTTCTTCCTTTCCCAGTTTATCATATTACTGAAACATTTCTCTTATTGAAGGAGAAGCAAGCCATAAATACAGAGAAATGAAGAGCTTAAATTTTCTCTTAAAATCATAATCAAGTAATTTTTTTGTTTGTGAGTCCCACTACCACACTGTCCCATCAGAGTTCAAATGATGAAGCATTAGACTGCATTATCTTCCCTCTGTGCCACATATAGGTACACAACAAAAAGAAATAAGGAACGATGCTGCTAGTATTAAAAATTGCTTCCCTCAAACCTGATTCCTACTACCTGGTGATAAAGATTTCATTTGGCAGAAAGGTGGTAAATTTACATCATCCATTTCTGCAGAACAGAAAAGTTTTGCTTTATGAAAAAAAGCTACCAAAAAGTAAACAAATGCAATATTTCCTCCAGCACTGTTGCCTGACTACCCTGGTACTTTTCCCAACAGATCTGCCAAGCAGGTGCCTCCCTTTGTCCACAGGACACAGCTCTTGTTTTCCTGGTCAGCCTGATGCTTGCTTATGCTTTTACTGGAATTTTGTGGTGGCTCTTCAGTGCAGCAGCACCTAATTTAGCATCCATGCAGATCCCTCTGGCTCATCACCCTGACCAACAGCGAAAAAGACTGCTCCGCTTTTCTGTTTGATTTTGTTTCAGCAATGGATGGGAACCCAAGAAGACAGTGGATTCACCACAATTCCTTTGTGCACATGAATGTTGTTCCCAGAGCTCAGTGGCTTTAGAAAGGGCAGCAGCCAAAAGGAGGAAATACAGGCTTTCCATGGTGCTAGTTCTACCCATAGCGTATCTGTAATAGAAACTCACCCCGCAGAATCAGAAAAATGGGACAGGACAGAGACTACCTCCACTGAGCAGTGCTGAGCACTTTAAAACCAAGATTTGATGTAATTAGTTACAACAGAGTTGCAGCACGGAGGCAGCGTGTCTGGTTCTAGTGGCTTGCTTCCAGAATTGCTGATTAAGGGGAAGAAGCAGCAGCACAGAGGCACAAAATACCCACTTTTATCTAGCCAGGCCAAATAAGAGCCCTTACTTCTGGGTCACTGAGATACATCGATAGGGGAGGACAAAAACATGGCTTGCAACTTAACAGCATCTCTCTATATAAATGCATCCTGCTCAAGATAGCAAGAAACAGCCTACTACTACACTTTCACTACAAACATACTGGTGCTTTTCCATGCATGTAACACACAAAATCCCTGGGTATGATTTTTAAGTGTTCCATAAAGGACAAATATGGGAAAGGAAGGGAAACAGTACAGCCAGTATTTTCTTCCTAAACAAAGTAGTAGTAGTGGTAGTAGTAATAGTAGTAGTAGTAATAATAAGAATAATAAAATGTTACTGAAGTAAAAGTGGGCTTATTTCCCATTGATGTGGCACTTAAAGCAGAGGTCTAGAAATTGCTGTATATGAGTTGTTCTAAGCCTTAAGGCTTGCAACAGCTATTAACGCAGAATATTTTTAGTGTTTTACTTTTTTTGTTTTATTTTCTTTTTTTCTTTCTGCCTTAAATGATATTGAAACCAGGTAATGAGCCTGCAGAGAAAGCCCTGGAAACAGAGTTATAAATATAATTCTGCTACTGACCTTCATGAGGAAGATAATGTTATTATTAAACTTCAGTATGTTCTGCAGCATAAAAACTAGCATAGTACAAGTTGTTTAAATTACCTCTATTTATCTCTCATGTCAAATCTTACAGAACTATTCATGTTCAGTAGGACATATGTATAAGGTAGGCTATTACCTTCAGTAGATTTAAAAGCAGTGGTCAGGTGTAAGCACTGTAACATTGCCTATCAAATTTGAATTTGTTAGCTGAAGTCTAACGTGGCTTTAACGACCCCAACAAAATGAATGTAATGAATCAAGGTAGCAAAACTTTCCACCAAGCTTAGAACACTGCGTTTAAAATTTTGTCAGAATTGCCCACCAAGGGCTTTGACCAGGACAGGAGAATGACTCAGAGAACACTCCTTTGACTGACGTCCCTTTGTTGACAAAAGTCTTACGGCAACCTGCCTTGTGTATCTTGTGCAGTCCTCAACAAAAATAAGTCCAGTCCAGATATTTTCCAGAGGTGGCCAGTTACAAACCCCTCTTTAGCAGTGAAGCATTTCAGAGGTAGAGGAAGAAAGGTGTGTTGGAAAAGTTGTTAGCAAAAGAGAAGCAGGCGTTACTCCTTAACTTATGGCATTCCTAGGATCTCATGTCTAACTGAAAGTAGGGGACTAAGGACAACTATGAGTTCAAATCCTGTCTAAAAGTTATCTGCCCAAACAAATAGCAGGTGCAGCCTTAGAAAGGCCTTGCTATCCATTCGTTTGCAGGGAGTGTCTCTTAACAAACCGGAACATTTGAATAACATCACCATGACCCCCACAAAGCCCTAAAAAATCACAGTGGGTTTCTACTTCTTGTATTTCAGTATCATTTTTAACAACCCTTCCTTTTCTGTTTTCTGAAAAAAAAAAAACAAAAAACAAAACCAAACAGAAAAAACATACTCCAGAGGAGCCCTGGCTCAGAAAAGGCTCAGGTGCATTTCTAGTAAAAATCCCAAACCCCAAACCTCAAGAATACATAGATGTATCACTGGGGCCACAGTCTTTACTCATTAAATGTGGTGTGCAAAATTTCACCCCTTTGCATTTAAAAGAGAATTACAGAAAGCTCTGGACAAGTAGCAGCAGTGATGGTCTTTTCCCAGATTCAGGTTGGTTACCCCATATTCAAGACACACATTTTTCAGAGCAGTGAACCTGTTCAAATACTCCCATGCAAGGAGGGAATGAAACAGGACTAAGGCTCTCCACTACCTCCACCATATCCATGACACTAAGACACAGCACATGCAAAGACATGAGAAGTACAGAGCACAAATCACAGAATACAGTAATGCTGCAAGCAGATGCCACACATCAAACAAAGCTTCACAAGCTAAGAGCCAAAAACATCTTAATAAGCAATATTGCCCCAGGAGCTGGGTAACTGCGAGCTGCTGTGCCCAGCCCGGGGCACACTGTGACCCCATGGGCAGCAAGGTAGTGCACAATACACAGGCTGCTCCTGGAGCTGTGCTGCTCTCACTACACAGCAGGAAAAAATTCATTTTCTCTCAATTTGCACAAATACTCTGGACATCACAGAAAATGAAATTGCTAAACAGAGGAGAAGAGAAATCCCTTCACCCCTTTCAACAGTATAAAATCTACATATTCACTGCCCGTTTGATTCTCTTTAATATCACTAAATCTCTTCCTAAAAGTAATTGCTGAATGAATGCTAAATGTGTTATCTTAGCAACCTCTGGCAGGAGATGCTATTTGATTTTATCTCTGAGTTATAGATTGCAGCACATGAATATTGTTTACCTTTTAAGAAGCAACACCAGTGAAGCAAAGAATCAATCAAAAACAGATTTAAGGAATCACTCATTTCACGTAGAGGATTTGTGGCTGGATGAGAAGGCTAGACACCGAGCACCTGAACAGTGAGCTAACAGTACTGCAGATAAAAATCAACAAACAGATTAGATGTGATGTATCAAATTAGATGCTGTTAAAACATCAGCCTACTGTATATGTTATAATAGACCCAGGAAAAGGCAGTGGCCTGCTTACTTATTTCTCCACCTTCCCAAGTAGTTGTGCTGCTGAGCAGACACTGCAGCAGTGAGCATGGGGAAGAACAAGACAAAATAAAATCCACTGTTTCCTACATTGCTCTCTCCCACCAATTTATGACATTAAAAATGCTGTGTCCAGCTGCTACTGGAACTGAGTGAAACTGAAACAGGTGACTTCGGCACCCTTCAGTTTCAGATGACCCAACTTTTTTTGAGCACTTAAGGACCCCACTGGGAAGAGAGCTTTCCTGTTCCTCACTGGCTCATCTATCTTCCTTTCCCCACATCTCAACAGAACCAGGACCCTAAGAGGTGTCAGTGTAGTGGGCGGTTCACAGCCACTAACCTGCCCCCAGGAGTTGCACTTGGCAGGTCATTAGCCCATGACCTTTAAAGGTATTCACATTCTAGAACAGCAGAAGAGTGAGGAGAAGTGCTGGAACTGTGTTAGTCCAAATGGTTCCCTATCCCCAGCCCCTGGGAGCAGTCAGACAGCAGAATTCAGAAGCTGAGGCACAAACATGCATTTTCATCATTGGCAGTGGAGCAGCAAAAGCTCTGTGAAGAAGGCTCAAGCAGAAAACAGGATGCAGCACCCTTGTTTTTCTCACACAGATATTTAGCACTTTAAAATAGCTACAACCAACATGTGAAGTTACTCGGGCAGAGGTCTGCCGAGCTGGGGGAGGGAGAGAAAACATGCAGGACAGAGCAGGATGTGCAGCTGATTTTGCAGGTGTGGGCATGGAACAGAGAAGGAAAATGGAGGATCATTTTGCAGAGGATACCACATCAGCAAACTGAAAGTGGCCCTTGTTTAGTTTGTTACATTCCAATTAGTGCCAGGCAGAACTGCCCTCCCGGCTCCCTGAGGCAGCTCTTGCAGGACTCCCGCAGAAACGGCACAGCTTTGCTCAAGGACACGAGCACCTGTCTGGTACCTCTGTGCGGCAACGTTTGGATATTTGGGATGTGGACAATACCTGCTCAACTGCTACCAGCTCCTGGCCCAAAAAGGAGAGAAAAAAAAAGAATGAGATGATTTCCCAGTCCCTTCTCTCATGTTCTAGAATAACAAGGAGAGCCTGACATGACTAGGCCCTTCTCTTCTGCATGGCAAACTTCCCAGGGAAGGAGAATCTCCATGGGTGAAAAGGGTAGGGGCCCTGTGTGCATGAAAGCACTAAAATCAGGAGAGCAAAGTGATTTCCAGTCAGTGCAAGGCTGCAGCAAAGCAGAAACACCTTGCTATTCAAGCTGAAACTACGAGCAGTAGAATGCAGATTAACCACTTGGTTGCCGCTTACCATGCCAGGTACATTGGGCTAAAGGCACCTCCATCCAGTGCTGCCCGACGTGCCAGGTACATCCCATGATGTTCCATTGAAATCACAACAGGCCATCAATAGAACGTGGCTGCACGGATGCAGAATGGAGAACCAGCAGGGACGCTGTTAAATGCAATTAAAATACTGCAATCAAAATTGAAACGTACATTTTAAAACAGCCACCTGCCTTAAATATGTAACTGCTAGAACAACCTCCCCTCCACCCATCTCCCCACAACTGCTGAACTGCGATGGAAGCAGAACAGAAGGACTCTGCAAGTTTCTTACTGATGCTCCCTGACCACTTACATTCATGACTCTCAATGGCACTGAGCTTCAGGGGGACCAGTCCACATGTATCCAAAACCAGCAGATCCCAGGATGTCTGCACCAGCGTCCTTCTGCCCAGAAATTCAGGCAATGAAATATCACCACCATTTAGAAATGCCTCTACAACAAGAACAGCCTGGTGCCAGAGCTTCATGGTCTCATTCCCAACACGGTACAGGCAGCAGAAGAAACTCTTCAAAGCTGATGCACTGTGTTGTCCCCTGTCCCAGTTCCCAAGCTTTTGAAAATATCTTCTAGAGATGTTATGGCATTGAGCCAGGCTGGATACTTTGGTGCAAGATGGGAGAAGAAGATACTGTATACCTTCTCCTATTTATAATGATGCTTCACTGATAATTTAATCTCCATTCTTGGAGACTGGAGATCAAGTTGTTTCATGGTGAACTGCAGCTTGTATGAGCGTCGCAAAACTTAAGATCTGTAATTCCACCCTCCCCTGCCCAAAAGGAAAAAGCAAAGCCATCTTTTCCATGTCAGGGAAAGGCACATATCACAGATACCCTAGGTTTGACAAGCTGATTGTATCCTCTGCAGTGCATATCCTTCCCACGGAGTTCCTCTAATCAGCTCCAGCAGGATTATCATGGAGGACAGTCTCAGGATAGATGCTGCACAAGATGTACTCTCTACAAGTGGCGATGCTGTCCCAGTGAAAACAAACAAACAAAAAGCCCAAACCCACCAAAAGCCAGTACAGAAATAAGCCTGCAGCCTGGCAGAGATTTAACATAGGTTTTTAGACCCTCGTGGTGAAGTGAAACGTGCATAGCTCTTATCACATTGATGGCTGCATGTCTCCAGCTGTGTTTCTGGACATAGAAATCTTACATTTAAAAAGTGAGAATAGTATTGATTATCAACCTTAAAAGATAAAACGCCAGATGAAAAAGACCTATAATACTTAATGTTGTTGAATGAGAGAGCGTAAAGGAGGACACAGGCCTGAGAAATGGAACGGGTTGTGGTGAGAAGGACAGAGTATACCGAGATAGTTCATTCTTCCTGAACATCTGCTGGGCTCAGGCCCAGGACAGTGTTCCCATCATTCCCACCTGCACACTTATCCCACGACTCTGTAACTAAATCCCTTTCACACTGAACTAATAGGTCTTTTGTATTCAGATCACCCTGTTTTGACTGCTGTAGGCTGAAGATTTTTAAATCTTGTCAATACAATGAAGAAGTGAAATGTAAGCAACTGTTTGCCTACTGACCTGGGCTGTGCTGAGCCAAGAGCATTTGCTGAACTAGTCTGAACAGACCACTGCCAGCATGAACAGGCCAACCCACATTTAACTACCACACAACTTGAAGCATAATGGGCCAGAGCCCCAGGAATTTGGAGCTCCCCCCTCTCCAGAAGATCACGCTCTGCACTGCACTGGAGCAACCTGAACTCTGGCTGCATCTCCCAGCCTCACAACTCTGCAAAACCCTCAGCAATACCAACAATATTCAGTTTAACACAGGCTGAATGCTGTATAAAGGTATTTCTTGAACAGCAGCTCAAACACAAGGATTTTACACCCACATTAATCAATTTCCTTCTTACTGCTGTGCAGCAAGAGCTCTTCTCCATAGTTGTATTTCCCCTCTAGGGCAGTTTAGCAGAGAACTGCTTCAACCAAAGGTGTTTCCTACTGTTAAAATATCCCACTGCAGTCAGAAATGAAGCTTCCTGCCAATTCCTAAACAGAGTGCTTGTATATTATACATTTATTGTCACTGCTCACATGTAGGAGCCTAGGACTACCCAGACCTCTACTGGGAGGAGAAGAGGAAAGGCATGGACGATGCAGATCTTGTCAGCCAGAGTCAGGCACTAAAAATTCCTGCATATCTGCAGAGCACAGTTGATCTCAGGAACAGAGCAGTGGCACAAAACAAAGCTTCAGAAGCTCGTGACCACTTAGTGACCAGCAGTAGACTCTGGGCTCTTGTGCTGTTCCTACAGCTGAGCAAGCTCAGTTTCAGTTGTACCTGCACTGCAATTAGTAAAGGCAGCTCCAATGTCCAATGCTAATCTCATTTAATTCATTTATTTACTCCCTATTGCATGAAAATAACAACATATTGAATGATGTAGCTCAAAGGCCCCTTTGGTATGCAAAATTTCTGTTTCCCAGCTATCTTTGAGCCTGTACAGAAATCTCCCTTTACAGTGCAAGAATTTAGGACATGAGTAAAGGCTTGTTGCTACCTCCTGGCTAATCCTAGAGAGCGTCAGGCTTGGGCCCTGTCCTTCAGTAAGGTAGGCCACTTGGCAAGGGGTGCATGGGTGGCAACCGCATGCTGAGCATTGCTCTGAGGGCAGGAGCACACCCAGCACTGTGGAGAAGGAGGAATGTCATGACCCTCTTCCAACCAAGACTGTCCTACAGGACACTCCCAGCTGAAGCACTGCTTTAGGGCTCTGAGTCACCACAGGTACAAGCTGATAGCAGGTTGTGAAATGCAGTAATACGGGAGCGAATGCATGACCCTTTCAACTATCCCTGCAACTGGGGAGGGATCTCCAGGACAGGGATGAGGCAGGCAGCTGGAACTAGTGACTGTGACTCAGACTCCTTAGTTACATGTTTTGTTAGAGCAAACAAAGCCTCAGAGTACTAGGAAAAATGGGAGCAAGTTTGATAAAGATCCTCCCAATCGGCCTGTTTATTTTTATTTCTGGTGTGGACTCAGCAAACATTTCTGCAGAGAGAAGCAGTCTGCACAGGAGCATCTGCATACGTAATACTGCTAATATCATGAGCTTGCAATAGTTAACACCAAGTTTCCATGCTGAGGGGTATAATAACTGTCTTGGACCAAAATGTCACCTCTCTCACCATATGCCAGATACCAGTGAACACAAAACAAGCATTGGTGTCTTGTTTTTTTCCAATAAGAAAAAATCTCATTCCCTTCACCCGTATCTATAGATGCAGCAATGGTTCTTAATATAAATGATGCCTTAAATACAGCACTTTTAGCACTTTATCCACATATTTTTCTTTGCTTTTCCCCAAAAACTGACCATGTACTCAGGCCTGTACTTAGCAAAGAAATCTTTGGTTTTAAGTTTCACTGTGGTGAAGTCTTTCAAGCAAACCACTGTAAGAGTTGGTCCTGGCAGTATTAAGACTGTACTGCCTCCAAATCAGATGCTTAACTGATCACCCTGAACCCTTTGTATTTGGTTCTTTGCAGCCACCAAGAAGTCTCAGCACATCTGAGCCTGGCAAACGAGAGTAGGCCAGAAAGCCATTATTGCTTGTAAAAGCAGAATGCCTAACAGACTCAAAGTTTTGCAAACTGTCTGTGTTGCATCCAAATCTCTCCAAGCTGAAAATAACCTAATGGGAAAGCAGAGTTTACTCGCTTTCTGAATTCTTCATTTCTTTGGCTGCTTTTCCTCAACCCTTATTTCTTATTTTGACTGGTTTATTCCTCTATCTTCTTCAGTTGAGACTTCAAGCATTATTTAAACTCACCTCACAGCCTGCAAGGAGGTCACTCTATGTATGTTTTCAAAATCCACCTCTTCCCAGCAAGGCTCCCATCCTGCCAGCTTTATCCTGCAGCCCTGCACAGCAGTGGTCCAGGGCTGGAGATACCTTGGGCACATTTGGCCAGCCCTCCCTGATAGACAGCTTCTCAGCTTGGGGGATTACAGACCCAGGCACGTTATGAAAGGCAGCCCAACAAGGTCATGGGGTGTTGAAAACTTTGCTACAGTCCAAAGCACAGGATCTTCCTCCTTTCCTTCCCTACAAACTATTCTTGTTAAGGTCAAGGATTTCCTGGCAGTCCTCAAAGTACACAAATGATTGGCTTTTGTCATGAATTAAGACTTAAAACTTCTCTTCATTTTAAAAAAGTAGAAGGGGTGGAACAAGGCAAGGGGGTAAGGTACTTTTGCCTAAGATTTGGTTCTGAAAAAGGGATTGACAGCCTATGTATATGCTTTACCCTGTAATCTGAAAGCTTCTCAGGACAGGACCCTTAAAAGCATTTTATACTGAACCATATACACATCCCAGAGCAAGAGAACCGGCAGCTCCCCGCATCCGTTCCAGTCTGCTCAGCTTCTCCTAAATCAACACTGCCAGAAGGCAAGACAGCACTATAACAAATTAGCACCACTCACAATTTGTTGAAGTTGCTGTTGCATTGTTTGTTTATTTAAAACACGCGCAAGCACACACACACACACAAACCTCCCAAGCCTGCTCTCTGCTGCCATCCCCCAAACTCCAGATTTGTAGTCTCAGAGAGGCGAGCAAAGGCTGTGGATTAAACCCATGCAGAGCAACAGCCACTGTGCTGGGACTCTGCTTGGGTTTTCCTCTTTCAATACATGCAAAACCAAAGAATGCCCACATTATTCCAGCCTGGAACATCATGGTGTGGAAATCTTTATTTCAGCACCTGACTAGGGAAGTGTTGTTAAGAAAAAGAAAGAGCCACGGGCTTGAAAGGACCCAGCGCTAATAAAACTCTTAGTGCTAATGCTATTTATGAACATCCAAGGGATAATCTGCACCCCTTATCAGCCCACAAGATTATAAGATCTTTAAAATAGGAAACATGTCTTACTTCATAAAGTACTGTATAAGTTTACAAAGTGCAATATTAGTGGTAATAAATAATTGTCAAAGTCGAGCAGAGAGGTGGCTGTAAAACCTGAAGTAACATCACTGTTCCCATTTCATTCTGAGCCCTGGGCAGTAGCACTGTACATTCACTGGTTGTGCTGACTTGGTCTACTCTTATGCACCAATCTGGTTTTATTTTAAGAGATCATTTGGGAAATGTGCTATGCTTATACTCACAGTGGAGAAAATATTGTTTGATCATGAGGTGATCATGATGAGGGTGATTTTAAAGAGCTGCAGTAGATTCTTATCCTTCCACCAAACAGTCTAGTTTGCCAGCATGTGTCAGTGTGCCAGCAATGATTCCTCTACACAGCATTTCTATCTGTAGGCACTTATCACACACAGAGCACCTTACTATCGGAGCAGCTGCTCACCAGTTACATCATGTAGCCTACAGAGACAGCTTCTCTTTCATTTCTCTTGGTTTATATGACAATAAGCTCTAGCTACTACAGGCATAGTTTAGAGGACAGGAAAGTCAGCATCATCTACTCAAACCCTTACATGTTTTCATTCAGGTTTTTTTTTTTTTTCATTTTAGAGAAATTTTTTCTGTCTTGTGAATGCTCTTAATGTTTTCATTTCTGCCTGCTGACAGATAACTGCATCATCCAAAGCATCTCTGCTCGCCTGGGTTGAGCATGGCTTTGGTTTCTGGACAGGTGAACACCACAGAGACCACAGCTATCTCCACCAGTCTAACAACAATTAAGGAAATTAAGAGATTTTCTACTCAGAATGAGACCTTTGCATGGAATTCTGTTGGTGCCAAAACATCATCATTTTATTCTTCAGATAACCCATGATTTATCAAATGTTTAAATACTCAAGCTTAAGTATTTCAAAAGCTACTCACTTTACATTTGTCACCTAAGGAAATTACTAAGCAATTTGTGCATTTTTTCCCTGCCAGAAAAAAATGCTTCAAAGATCAGAGCAGAATGCATCACCCTCCTTCTTTCAGCATTATTAAAACCATCTCATTGGTAATTATTGTCCTCAAGATAGGTGTGGGGGAGTGAAAATCTGTAACAGATTCTATTTTTAGAAGATAACCTTGGGAAAAACAGGAGGTACCAGAGAAACAGGCATGAGGGGTGAAGTTATGACAGTACTGAAACTAGCAGGAGACACAGGTGTACCAGGTGTCTGTGCCAGAGAGCTCTGAGGAACACAAATGTGGCCACACCTCCTGCAAGATTTAGGCTTGGCTGGCAGGTTTCAGAGGCACTCAGAATTCACAGAGACAATTCACATATTTAAAAGTTTGAGCAAGAGTTAAAAAAAAAAACAAAACCAAAACCAAACCCACACTAAAAGGCTATTTTAAAAGTTTGCTGGATCACTTCCCATGGAGCTCTATCCTCTCAGCAAGGAAAGCAGCTAAAGGAAAAAAAAACCAAAAAAAAAAAACCACAAACCAAAAAGCCAAGCAGAACAAAAACCTAAAAACAGCTAGAGAGGCTGGAACTTCCCTAAAGCAGATGAAACAACACAGCAGTTTTATATCTACATAAATAGGATGAGAATATGGCCCATGGAGTAATACACATACAAACTTTGCTCACAGCTATAACAAACATTGATACCACAGCTCAGAGTGGAAGGAAAAAAGTAAAATTCTTCCAGCAGAGCCCACTGATATAACAGCATTGAGATGCCCAGAGGATGCAGAAACTACTCTCAGGATACTTTTGGACTAAAGCCTCTCTATTGGCAGTGTGCATTCCCAAACACCTGTATCTAGTATCCAGCTGCTTTCAGCCCCTGGCTGCACATTATTCAGCCCCATGCAGTTCTGTCATAGAGAAGGGCTGAATAAATTGTGGCATTGTTACACCACAGTGCAGGTGCTCAGAAACACCCACATCCTGAGGCTTGTGCCTCACCAGCCATAGGGATGTTCTGATGCCGTCCAGCTTTCTCTGACCCACCAAGTCAGTCCACCTTGGGTTAATCTATTCCCTTCTCCAGGCATTTTCTTGGCAGGCACTTCACTCAGAGAATACATTTTAACAGCAGGAAAACCATCTCAAAATCCCAAACCAAAGAAGTCAACACCTGTAAAGAACTTGAATAAGTCGCATAGGTGGCATCCTTCTTATCACAAGGTATCCTCCATCACAGATGCTAACATGGCTTTCACACACCTGCTTTCTCTGTAACCTCATGTAAGAAGCCTGACAGTAATCCCAAATCCCCAAACCCTTCCAGGAGCAGTCATTGCACACCCAGACCTACTCCAGACAATCAAAGTCTTATAACAGGGCATGTAATGTAAAAGCCCGTTTAATCTTGTGCAGGCAAGAAATAGCAGGGACTTGCCTGTTGAAAAATTAGAAGGTATATAGCAATTCATCAAATTGATTTAATAGAGCCAGCTGCACGTGTGAATGCTGGCCCCAGCAGAGACAGTCCCAACCCTATGCATTTGCTTACAAATAGGCAAGGTGCTTTGGCACAGCTACTGAATCCTTTTAAAAAGTTGGTTTTGACATGTTGGAAAAGGTCTTGGATTTTTCAGCTGCTCTCTAAGCAGAAGGCAATTCAGAGAACACACCCAAGACCTGCAGCAGACACCACTTTAAAATTTGTCTTCATTATGTTCTAATTTTTATACAACTTTCTAACATTTGCAATAGCCAGATAAAATTTTTCATGTTTCTAAAAACAGAGGAGAGGTCATGAAAGCACTGTTACACATCATTTTTTCTTTCTCTAGTGATAGTCAGAGTCCAGAGTCCTGACCCAGGGTTTCCACTTATATTTTCCCTGTGATTCTTAAGCCAGCAAACCAAATAGAGTTGTCAGGTTTGGTGAGTTTCAAAACAAAAGGTGTATTAGAAGGGGGATTATTTATTATCATATTATTTAAAGGATTTAGTGAGGAATCTAAAAATCTGTGCAAGGGTTTGTTGGAGGGCAATTAGGAAGAGAAGAGCCTGATAAAAACAACCCCATGCACTCCAATCATAGGGTTTTGTTCCTCTCCTCCACATAAAATCATAGAATCATTTAGGCTGGAGAAGACTGTAAAATCAAGTCCAATCATTAACCCATCACTGCCAAGTCCACCTCTAAACTCTGTCCCCAGGTTCCACATCTACGCATCCTTTGGTTAATCTCCAGGGATGGCAATTCCACCATTTCCTTGGGCAGCCTGTTCCAATGCTTGATGACCCTTTCCTTGAAATTCTCCCTAATATCCAACCTAAACCTCCCCTGGTGCAAAGCAAGGCCATTTGCTCTTGTCCTATTGCTTGTTACTTGGGAGAAGAGACCAACCCCCAGGTGGCTACAATTTCCTTTGAACCTTGTTGAACCTCACCCAAGCGGCCTCAGCCCAGGGATCCAGCCTGTCCAGATCCCTCTGCAGAACCTTCCTGCCCTCCAGCAGATCAACACTCCCACCCAACCTGGAGTCATCTGTGAGCTTACTGAGGGTGCCCTCGACTCCCTTGCCCAGATCTCTGATAAGGACATGCACACTAATGCCTTCTTGCCTTCCATGAGGGAAGCAAATCCAAAAGACTTGGAAAACACTGCACTGAGACACATGGTGGGGAGGTTCTGGGAAGCAAAGCAGCAGCTGAAGTTATATGGAAATAACAACAACATTCACAGAAGTTCCCCTTGGATACATGTCAGTGTGTGGGAATGAAGGATTGAGTATTTGCATTTCCCAGTCAGATGCCAAGATAGCAAAGCTGGCAGGCTAAGGTGTTGTGGCATTCCTTGAAGGGAGTCTCCAGCCATGAACACCGTGTGTACACAGCTCTTCTGCTTGGAAGTGTCTCTCTAATAGTGAGTATTTGGAATTTTTTAAAATGTGCTCCAGGTTAGTGCTTATAAAAGTAAAGCATTAACAGCTCCAGCATAGCACAGGCAGCTGGGCAAGCTCTGCTGGCAGATCCTTGCCAACACAACCCCAAATTAATCCTGTGCTGTGCTCCCAACCCACACACAGCAAGCAGGTAGTGCCATGGTGCCAACTGCTTCAGTCAGCACGTAAGAGCAAAGTGCCATGTTATTAGCTCTTCTAAAGACCACAGCAGAACATTTTGATCCCTGCATACAACAGACACCTGAATAATTAGAGTGTAGGGCTGAATCCTCTGGCAGACAGAGCTTTTAAAATAGGACGTAGCACTTCTGCATCATTGCCCTCTACAACAGATTTCAGTGCTTTTATGCTGCTTTTTTTAAGGCCAGCATTAACATTGCCAATGATACATTATTTACCAGGTGGAAAAAAAAAAACCCAAAGCAAACCACACAGAAATAGAGCCATCATTACAGAGGATGAGGCATCTTGATCTGTTTTAGAGCATCCAACTCAGAGCCACCACCAAAAAGGACAGGTCTTTCCCTCTTTCTGCATCAGCCCTGGTCTGGCTCAGCCTTACAGCCCCATGGTCTTCAGAGCAGCACAACAGAGCAAGCAGCAAAGCACAGCCAAGGATCAGGAACACTCTTGAACAAAGCTGGCTGTAAAGCCAAATCCCACGTGTCAGAGGTCACAGCAGTAACTGAGGATTGTGCTTCAACCCCCAAAATACCCTCTGCTATCCAGGAAGGCTCCTGGCAATAGGTGAAAGATGGTTGTGAGACAGAGGAACAATGAAGAAAAGGTTCTTGGAATTGCTGTTGACACTGTGTGATGTACACACAGTGAGAAGACAGAGCAGAGCAGCACTGGGACTGGGAGGAGCTTCAAGGGAATATTCCTCTGGGCCTTTAGGCCTGAAATCCTCCTCTCCAACACCCCAGTTTCCATAGTCAGAAGTGCAATCAATGCCTAACTACACAAGATGCTTCCACTTTGTAATGATCTTCATTTCTAGATGATTAATTGTTGTTGACTTCCTCCCTTGGAACTTTGTAACAGCCCAGCAAAGAATGAAAGTCTGGAGATTCTCCCCAAAGTCCCCCAGATGCATGAGAAACTGGAATCTGCTGCAGGGCTGCAGTACGTTGTCTCAGCAGATTCAGTGGGTAATGAGGTCTTCTGAAACAAAGTGTAATAAGTGTTTCTGCCTGGACTTGCCAAAAGACCTTAATGCAAATAGAACTGCAGGAAAATTAGGGTGGACTCTAGTGGCTGCCTCCCCCTCAGGGTTTTGGTTTTTCTGTTGGGTTGTTTTGTTTTTTTTCCCTTCAATCCTGATGAAATTCATTACAGTTGCATTTAAACTGAGGTTGTGATTTAAATTTCCCAAAGCAGGCAGGGCAGGTTTGATATATCAGAGTGTGTGTGCTTCCTGAGAACCAAGGTAGTTGCAGAGCCTTCCCCAAGGGGTGCCTGGTTGATCCCCTCACCCCCTTGACATGTTTGCTGTCACACAGGCCACTGGATTCCTGGCAAGTCGAGCAGGCTTGCTCCTTACAGCCAAGCAGCCCCACATTCAAACATGCCACTACTTTCCTTGAAGGTATTTACAGTTTACTTTTTAGTGCTACTTTAAGTTCAAAGGGGCTAGTAAAGCCCCATTAAGCCATTTACATCAAACTGGTTAGTTAATTATCCTGTTGCAGGCTTTAAATTAGCAATTTATAACCCTTTCCCTGGAGATGCCAGTATTTGGAAACAACTCAGCCAGGACATTTTGCAGGGTGCAGTTAAGGAACAAAAAGCAACACTAAACCAAACCACCTCCACCCCCCCCAAAAAAACCCAAACCAACCCAGAATAAATATCTTCAGTTTTTGATTGCACATCTGTTAACTTTGGGAGAATCCAATAGGAACAGAGGTGGGGGAGAGCCCACTGCTACCAGCTAGCAGGGATAGTGAGGCCCTGTCTACCTTAGGCTATGCAGCAAAATGTGATTTGCAGAGGCCCAAAGCCAGACTGGGAGGCACCACAGCTAAAGGGGGATGATTCTTTCCTTACAACAAGATATTCTGCTTCTCAGTAGCATAATCATAGGTATTTTTACATTCATATGTACAAAAATGTGTCTGCCCACAAGGGAAGAACACTATTTGAGGGTTTGAATCTGGTCAAACTGAACACCAGCATACAGCTGCAGCACTCTTTCATGTTAGGATAAAAAGATACATATTCATATCCCCTAGTCATAAGGGTCAATGATCCCATGGGCCAAGTGAGGCTGGAGCTGAGGGGTCTCCATTCCCAGGATCTTCTCCCCTGCCAACAGCCTTTAATTTCTGAGAAGGAGAGTCTGTTGTCCACTCAGGGACTGGTTATTCCAGTCCACCACATCAGAGTGCAAAGCTGCTACAGAAGAGAATTACTACCTTCCCCCCTAAATACCTGAGTGCCCAAACTAACCAGGTCCTAGAGCACAACACTCCTCTCACCCCCTCTTCCTTATTTCCACCAGCCATTACTTTAGTTCTACAAACAATTGGCATACTGGATGTTTACCTGAAAATCTTATTTAAAATAAAGATGGGAAGGAAAGACTGCCCAGTTGATACTATTTTCACACAATAGTCTATCAAGTGTAAGAGAAACCTTCGCCCCAAAACTGGAAGCTGTCCCAAACCAACAAGCACTTAACACCTCACCAAGAGCAGGAATCCATGGAAAGAAGGGCTGTGTGGAACAAGACTAAGGCAAACTAGGAGATTTCACATAAACATCAAAAAAATGCACATCAAATTTGAGAGAAAAATTCCATTCTACTTGAAAGACATGACAGGCAGATGGAATCAAGTCATATGACAGACCCTGCAATTTCTTTTTCCTTCATCTTAATACATCCCTTTTTCAATAGCAAAAAAAAAAAAAAAAAATCTTCTGCCAAACAAGTGTCAGATAAACTTTAAAAAGAGATATAAAAATCTAAGTAATTTAATTTCTTTATGCTATGCAACCATGAGATTTATTTTGCATTTACTTCTTCTTATGGAGAATAACCATTTCATAATAATTTTTGGGATGGGGGCAAATGGGAAGAAGAGAGGGAAATACATTCAGATTTCAAACAAAGCGACAAAATATTTTTGTACAAAATTTGTAAGATGGTATGACTTTTACGTGATTTATTGCTCTAAATTGCAAGACAGAGGCCTTATAATAAGAATACTGGTAAATACAACACAAAATCTAAATTATCTAAAGGACTGAAAAACCCAACCCCACACATAGATGACATTCTCTAAATTCTCTGCCCTTTCTTGGGAGCAGTTACACCCAAGCCATCACTCAGACCAGGGGCTGTTCTCTCCTGCAAACACCAGCCCGGCCTTTGAAACAGCCCGGTGCGAACAGGCTCCAGGACTGCATGAGGTTAGGGAATTATAAAATAATGTGAAACCAGGGAGAAAGAAGAAAGCAAAGCCCTCTTGAGAATAAAATGAGAGTCTTTCCTGTTCCACCAAAACCTTCCATTTCCAAGGCATGCAATACCCAGGCCTGTGCCTAGAACAGGTGTGTCTCCTTAAATACCTCACATGTCACACTTGTGTCTCATGGATACAGTCCTGCGGGATTATATTAGTACCAGTGCATACCAGCTGGAGCTACCCGCCGCGGTGTCCTGTGACTCCTCGCACGGGGGGAGCCGCTCTCGCTGCAGGCACGGCCCCTTTGCCACATGATCCCGGAGGGAGACAGACAGACAGACAGACAGACAGACAGACAGACAGCGGCCCTGCCACTGCAGCTTCCAAGCACTTGTGCTCCGGGGGCCGACCCAGCGCAGGGACAAGCGAGAGACCTCCTCCAGAGCAGGAAGGGGGCACTGCCGGGAGACAGGGAGAGGAAGGCTCCACGTATCCTTCTCTTTCCTCCTCTGCGCTTCTCACCAGCAAATTCTCAACCAATTTATGCCAAATAGACACGCTGAAGACCTCCTTTAAATAAAAAAAGAGGCACGGTTAACAGAGCAAAGTCCACTCAGCCATTCCCAAGCAGAAAATGCTGACGGGGCACAATGCAGGTATGGCTAAAGCAGGATGAAGGAAGAACAAAGGAGAGCAAGCCTCATACATCTTCAAGTCAGTGCAGAAAGAGCCCTTGGCAATTTCAACCTAATTCATCACTAACCTTGGAGCATGCTAGCTGCTCGCCTAAGCAGCTGAAAGAGATAGTAAGAAAATTTTTATGGCAGCAAACACATTAGTGACATTTTTTGTGCCATATCTTCATGAGTGGCACAGATAATACAAAGGGAAGAGCTATTTGGTTTTAGCTATAGCTCTGCATCACGATACAAAGGAATTCTTCGGCATGAAGAAGTGCCCCAATGCCATCCATCTCATGAAAGGGATCTTGTAGTACTGATCAGGGAGCCAGAGCACCAATGGGTGTGAGAAGCTGCTGAGCAGCACACAGGGGTTCAGAGGTGGAGCACCACAGGGCTCTCCTGGATCTCCTTCTTAATCCCCCTTAGCAGCACAAATGCCTTCATTTTCCACAGAAAATTATTGCAACAGCTTTTAGAAGAGAGAGTATGTGAGCAAAAGTGAATGGACCAGTCTCGATGAAAAGTCTAACTTATGAGGAATCTACCATATCCTTCAGTTATTACACTGTTTAATTAATTCAGATTTCCAGGTTTGAGCACACATCAGGTTTAGCTGGTCATCCCGACGGTAACTGGCTCTAGGCGTCACAATCAGCTGTTGGGGATGAAGGCAATGTCAATCTAAATGTTCTTCTCAAGTGCTTTTTCAGTCCACCTCTGCTTTATAACCCCTCAAGGACTGGGTGATAGAGAGGCTTCAATGAACCCAACTCATCAGTCCAGTGCAAGTTGGAAGCAAAGGGAAATTCTCACATACTTTACATCCTGTTCATCTCTTCATCTCACTGGCCATTTCTGTTCAAATAAATCCAGAATAAGGCCATTCCATGAGACTTCATTCTCAAACAAATGAGAAGGACCTCAAAGCTCCCCAAATCCATCTACCTCTACAAACACCTATTCTTCTTATTACTGGCATTTCTCAGTTTCAAGAGGCCTGAAGTCCATAGCCATAAAAATCAGCATTAACTGCCAGGTGAACTCTTACTACTTAGCCAATTATTTATTATGCTGGGTCCTTCACTACCAGGCAAACTTTGGTTGCAAATGCCAATCCATGTTCTCAGACACCAGGATTTAAATGCTGAACAGCCTCCTATAACCAAATTTTAGCATCTTTATGTTTTCTTTATTCTTTGCCAGCCACAGTGTTAGTGACTTCCTGGCCAGTTAGCAGCCAGCCTGGTAAGAGCTCTGAACTTCACACATTTGTCAGGAAATCTTGGAATACATACTGTCCTGTACAGCTCAAGCAACTTGAAACCAACTTGACAGAGCAGGTCTGGGTTCCCAAACAGACAGATGGAGGCCCAGCTGTATTTTGTAACTGTGCCACATACAAAATGTGCACTTCCAGGAACCTTGAGACTTGGTGACACACCTAATGCAGAAACAATTATTTAAGAAGTAATTTTTTTAAATCCCCACATTTAGTACAGGAGTGCAATCATTAACTTCATTTTTCCACAAACAAAAATTTTTCAGACTTTGAGAAAACCAGGCCTTCTTATAAGCAACCTCTGCATACACAGGGCTGTGTGTTCCCCTAGGGAAAGTCTGAATTTCTAGGTGAGAGCGAAACAAAACAACTCCTTTAAGTGGGAGTAGCTGAGAACAGAGCTGTCCACGCGCCTCTGTACAGGCCTCCATCCAAATGCTCAACTCCCACTCCTGTCAGTACTTGCAAGCCTTTAATCCAACTGAGGTTCTTCACCAACCTCCAGCTCTTTCATGACATGCCTGTCTTGGGGCATAAAATCCTAGAGAGTGCCCCCATAAATCAAACACATTTGTTATATAATTGAAAAGGTTTTAAAGGGGAAAATGGAAAAAAACTCCTACTGTCATTAAGAAGGAAATTAATGATCTAGGGAACAGCAGTGATTATCCAGATAGCTATTCTTTTTTATTGAGCAACCAGACTCATAATTAAGGTGGTTTTTTTTCTTAAAATAATATATAAATAAACTACTGGAAAGTTTTACACAACTTTAACCGGTGGAATTTCAGAGTTCAAATAAATTACAAGCTATTTCACTGTTGGACTGTCTGTCTCTAAGGCCATAATTAATTTTAATGTTCAAATTTGCAGTGCCAAACACATGACCAGGAGTGAAATAGGAATAACTTCTTCAGGGCTCTCTTGCAGTTTGTATCAACACCACAGAATACTGGAAAACAGGAGGCCAGGTGCACTTATGTTCAGAGATATCTTCACCCTCACATACTTTGAGAAGTATTTAAAGCATAAGAAATTCAAAATTCACTTGCCCCCGTTTGGGGGCAAGTGAGATGAGAGAGAGGAAGGGAAGGGAAAAAAAGAGACCAACTGTTCCATTCACATATGAACACACAGAGGGAGTTTCCTTTATCTGTGTATCAAACCATTGCAAATACAGGAAAAGCCATGGCAATGCCATGCCAGCAGCTAAATGTGCTTTTACTTATTTATTTATTTATTCAGATAGCATTCAATGGTAGAGGAGACTGTATTTAAATAAAAGTAATTGAAAGCTACCAATTTTAATCCTGTTCTACATTTACACTCTAGGTCATGAAGGATGAGCAGTGGCTGGTAACTACTAAGCCATACTGATTTGCAACTAAATATAATCTGCTCTCAATTTGGTATTATTTTTTGCTAACCGAAGCTGCACTATCTCCAGCTGAAACATTTATTCCATTTCACAGGTATTTATCCAGCTGACATTTTTCCTCCTTTTATTATTTTAATAAACAGCCAATGACTTTTATTAGACATTTTCTCATTTGAATCATAATGCCTGAAAATTCAAAAAATCACAATCCATTGAGAATTTTTAACTTCATTTTTGTATCTACCATACTACACATTTAAGTCCAAACATATTTAACATTTAAAACAAACTCTTTCATGAAGAAACATGAGCTGTAGCTGATGATTTAAAACTGAATTCATATTGCCATGTCCTTCAAAATCTAGAGCTACCAGCTGCTGGCCTCCCATTAGATCTAGTTCTTATTCACCAGCTTAGAAATGGAGAACAAGCATCCCAAATTTTTTAAGCTTTCACTGTTTTATCAATTGAAATCTTTTACTGATTAAATTTTAAAAAAAAATCTGCAAAAATGGCCTGAAGGTCTCCTTGCAAAGGCAGCTTCATCTGTCAGAATAAACTCTTGTTCCTCATGCACAGCAACAGACTTTCTGCAGCTGAGCATTCTGTCTTTCCTTAAACCTTTGGCAGAAGACAAGCAGTGCCTAAATAAAGATAGATCTAAGCTCATTACGATCTATGAAAATTGCTTAAGGCAACCATTGTAATTTCAAGTTTCTCTCCCTAGTTATTAAAAAGATTGTTCAATTCAGTAGCTTTTAGTTGTTACATCTACAGTGCATTTGATTTTGTGCGATATCCCACAAACTGCCATCAACTACTAAAACTAGCAAAAGCAAGAGGTGATGCATCCATTTCCTACAACATGCTTCCTTTTTCTTGGCATATGTACTGAGAGGCTGTGATTGCATCTGTCCACATTTTGTTTAGCAATTTGTATTAGAGAAAAACCTTATTTTCCAAAAACACTTAATACACGTGCCAAATTAAAAGATAAAGTTTAATTTGCTATCAGGAAGATGGCAGAGAAATAGAAGACAGACCTCCACCTGATCAAACACAATGTTACGTGCAAAGTGCAGAAGAAACAGGTTTTCATGGAACCTTCCCATGCTACTTTCAAATTCATGTCTGCCTTCATAATCCATGATATTTCTCAAACCATTTCTGCACTAAATTCCTTCTTTGTTTATTCCTTCCCAAGATAGCACTTCCATTTATAAAATTCCCACTTTAATTGTTAGCACAGACCTGTCAAGCTTAGGAAACCTGGAATGAAGTCTTTCCTTTTGCCAGCTGAATGGAGGAGGATGCTGTTCAAGCCCACCCATGGCCACATGTTAATCATCCAGCAATCTGGCTGAGGTGATTAAAGCAGGAAAAGTAGCACTGTATTGGACACAGGTCCATGGTCCTACATCATGCTGGACAGCTGTCATGTATGCGGTTTGGATGTTGAGAGAATCTCCCTGGATAATTTACCAGTATTGGTGGTTTCAAGTTGTGGCTAGATAGCAAATGCACAGAATGCACCATTCCGTTCTTACTGATTTTTGAAAAAAGAAACTCTGGATGCACAAAAGAAATAAAACCAATAAACCTTCTTTGCTCCTTGCTATAAACAGCCATTTTGCTGGAGAAGCAGCCAGGGGAAATAAAACTGCACATCCCTTCTTAAAAGAAAGATGACTTGGTAACTTGGAAGTAGTCTAGTAAGAACAGTTTCCCTTCCCTAATGAAGTTCCTTGTCCAGTATTAAAGGAAAGTAATCTTTCAGTAGCATTTCAGCCACCTCAAAGGGCAATTTAAAAATAATGTAGGTTTGTGATGTTTAAACAAGCTTTTCCATCAATTACTTAATAGCATCCAGAGGCTCCAAGTAAGAAACAGGACCCTTCATACCAAGCAATTTATAGTAGCAATACACTGAGTGAGGCAGAGGACTTGAAGGGAAGGAAAATGTTGGGGGCAAGGAGAGAGGGGAGGTAAAAACCACAAGTAAAATTACTAAGTATATCCAAAATCTAAAAACTGGAATAAAAGCCAGTGCCCTGCACCAAAGCCCCCTGGGGAGGAAAAAAAAAAAAAAAAAAAAAAAATTTCTTGCTTGCTCATTCCATCAGATCCAGAGATCCAGCAGCTTTCCTGCAGCCCGCTCTGGAGAGCTCCAGCCCTTTGCTACCCCTCTGGCAGCCTTGTGCCCTGGAGTACTCCAATGTGGCAGGTGATGACAGCTGACAGGTAAAAACTCATTTGCCCCAGGACTGCCTGGCATGTGAACTCACAAGGGCTCTGTGAGCTGGAAGAGAAATCTCCCAAGAGAAGAAGGAAACTCTTGCTATTTTGCCTAGAAAAGCCTCCTCCAGAGAGCTGAGCCATGCTGGAAGGTGGCGAGTGACGCCTGCGCTGCAGCCGCTCTCCTCCTCGGGGCAGGGGAATGCCACGCTGCAGCGAGCTCGCTGCTCCCAGGTTCACGTGGAAGCATTCCAAGCTACTCGGCTTCTGACAGCTCTCCAACTGCTCTTCTACGCAGTATTGCTTTACATTACATTGCTTTCCCTGCCAGGAGGCACTGCTGTATTACAGTACAGTCGTCTAGCAAAATGTAAAACTGATTTTTTCACCTCCCAAATACCAACCGACTATTGCTGCTGCAGTCACGACTACAAGCCCTCCTCTGTGTTACACTTCCCTGCTTTTGTGCACATACAAGGGATTTTAGTATCTTCTCTCCTCTTCAGCCCCCTTCCCAACTTTCTGCTTCCTCCCCTCCCTGTCGCGCTCCCCAGTCCTTTCTGCGGAGGGCAGCCATCCTCAGCTTCCAACCCAAGTTGTCACTACTACTCGAGTTAAACACGCCCAAGCCAGCTCATTAGGTGCAGTATCAGAGACTGTAACATCGAGAGGAGAAAGTGCGAAAGGTAACGGGAAACACTGTAGTTACAGCTTCGGCAACAAGCTTAGCTTCCTGTTAAAAAAGAGATGCAGGCTACTGAGGCATTTTATAACACGTACACATTTTTAGGCACTTGACTCCTAATTCTCTTCATTTCCGTGTGCTTTACATTACCTGTGGGCTGCAAGGCAAAAGTAGTTTCCCTCACTGCAGGGTAGCTGGTTTCCTTTCTAGTTTTGAACTATAAAAATAGCCATGCTATAAGAGCAAAGGTCTAGCTCTCTGTTCTTCAGCAGTAGCCAGAATAGGGCCAAAAAGAAAAAAAAAAAGTGAGGGATGGAAGAGAGGGAAGAAAAGCAATGACATAGAATACAGGCAGTCTTCTTCCTTCTTACACCCTGTGTAATTGTTAAAGATCTCCTGATCCAGAGGTTGCATCCAGGCCATCACTTTTAATAAGAACTTATCTGTCCTTCATCGATTTTTCAATCTGTTTAGACTTCTGCTATCCATAACACCCTGTGGCAATGAGTTTCACGTGGTAACTGCTGCTTGACAGAGTGCCTCCTCTTTGCCTGCTTTGAATCAATTTAGCAAACACAGGAGCTGTGAAGGATCACTCCCTACCCCCTTTCTCCACCATTCATGACAATACCACACATCTGCAATTTCTGTAATAAGTCATCTCTTCTCTATGGCAAAGAGAAATCAAAGTCAGTGACTGACTTTTCTCTGGACCTTCCCCGGCCCTCCAGTACATTTGAAGGTGGTGATTAGAACTGCACAGTGCCCAAGACACTGGCACACCACGGATTTACCCAGCACCACACTGATGGTTTCTGTTTAGTTTACCAGCTTGAGTAAACATCCAGAGTTTGTTGTTTCTTCAGGGAGTACAGCATTTCCTCCCAGCTGCCCATTCGTGTCTCTGCAAGAACCTTCTGGGGACTCACTTCAGAGTGCTCTTAAATAGTCTGCTGAGGTGATAGGTGACATTTTTCTTCTCCCAACAACTGCTGCCACAGTTCTCTCAATTTTTTTGCCCAATTCAAGTCAGTCAAAATCTCAGCTTTCAAATCCCTGCCATTTTTCAAAATCTTCCCAAAAGCACAGCAGTTTGCAGTCACTCAAAGCTCATGGCTACTTTTTTTCACCTGTACACCCAATAAGAAGGTTCACAAACCAGAGAAGCAGAAAACACACGGTTCTCCCCAGCAAGCAGGGGGGAGCACTGTTGCATTAAAATCTATACTGACAAACCAAGGAAACTTTCTCAATCTTGTCCCAGTAAATATCCCAGTCTTAAGAAATGTCCCAGGAGTCCCCACATAACAAGTGACTGTCCTGAAGGATCAGTCAGACTTGGCACTGCAAAGCACAAATCACTACCCTGCCTCATGAGCCCCTGCTAATCCCAAAAGACGTGCTTCACCAAACAGAGCTGCTCCATATAATTGCTTGTCTTATCTCCCCTCTCTTAACTGAGCTACCACGGTTCCAAAAGGCCTTAAAATTAATGATAGATATGCTTGCAGATTAAAACCCCTCTACCTGCATAGTGCTATGTGCATCACTTGTTAACACAGTGCTCGGCTGCGGTTTCTCTGTGCTCCTTATAAGCAGCTGAAGCGCTGCTGAATTAGCAAACACTGGGAGGAAATATCAGAGCAGTTTGTTTGACCACAGTTTCAGAATTTCTGGCAGGCAGTTGTAACACAAGAGGAGAAAGATAACAAAAACCAAAGTTATAAACTGAAACACTGAATCTCAGCATACCTGACCAGAAAACTCAGCAGGTAACTTGTGCAAACACAGACTCTTATGAACACGCAGTCAACAAAAGTAGCACAAGACAGATTAACAAAATAATAGCACAGACACATTTTACTTCCATAGTTACAAACCTCTGAATTTAGAAGTAACAACCTTTGTACGTTGATAAAAATCTACAACTACCCATGAGCATAAGACAGTGTGCAAAGGCTGGGGGAATAAAGTAATCCAGTTCAGCATATAGAAACATTCCTTTTGGGTATCTCATTTACTGAACATTTTGCACACAGTGCCTGCAAAAATACACTGGGTGTGTTAAGATCTGTGGAGGAGAATCCCTTTCCTTCAGTTTCCTAAGGAAACTATGTGGGATAGAACATCCCTTTTACTCAATAGGATGAGAAATTCCACCAAATCCCTTGTTGGAGCTCTGACATAAAGGCAGTTCAGAAAGTCAGCCAGAGACCTCCCCACACCCATCACCATGACTTTCCAAGACTGGAATGAAAAAAAGTTGTGTTAAAGTTTTGCACTCAGTTTCAAACGTCAGTCATCTCTGTTTTCTCTTTTGAAATATACCCACAATATACACACACATTTATACACACATGTATAACTCACTTCTGATATTTCTTCTGAAATCCCTACTCTGACTGACACTTCTCATGGTGCTGAATCTAATAGATGGTTCCCCAGTTAATTTAGCCCCTGTATTATAAAATGCTGCCATCCCATGATGGATCAGAACCAGCCAGGAGCTTGAGCATGGAGAACACAACAGCCTGCTCACAATAAGCAGAAAAATTATCACTGTAAAGCAGTTTGCAAAGTGCCTTAAACACTATTACAAGAAAGAGGCAGTCTGTTCAGAGCTACACCAAGCAGGGAAAAAAGTTTGAATCATTTAGGGCTAGTTCCTTGCTGTTCTCCAGAAAGGAGTGCACAGACAGGTGAGGAAGCAAATCATATCTCCCGCCTCACACCTGGACTCCTGTCCAGGCCTTGAGCTACAAAAAGTCAGCAGGTACTGTTTGTTCACATCTCCTTTCTTTGGTAAAGAACTGAGAAGCTGCATTCTTCTTAGTATGAAAGTATCTAGCTCCAGCTCAACTTGTTTCAGAGAAGATTTGACTGAGAAGAATGAGGGAATGAGGATGCCCTCCTCAAGATAAATGTTCTGGCCTCTCGTGGGCATAGCTCTCCCAGCAGGAATTGACCACTGATAATGTTATCACAGAAAATACATTTAAGCTCAGTTCTGTTAATAAGGTCCTCTCCTAGTAGAAACTAAAGGATTCCTGTTCACCTGGTATCTTCCACATTTATCCTGCCATTGCTCCAGAAGCAGAACTACTACTAGTGAGGAAAAGTCACCCATGTAAGGGAATGGACTCTACTTCTAAGCCACAGAAAAGGGACAATGGGTGAATTGACTTTGCAATTTGAGAAGGGTACTTCTTATCATCTAGGACACTTGCATGAAACAGCTTCTTCAGCTCTTCGTTTAATGAATAAAGGAATCAAATCTTTCAATACATATTGTAAATAACCACAAAGATTTGCCATCTGAAACAGCTATACATGGCTCTCTCTCCATATCCACCATTTACAAGTAAAGATTTCTCAAGTGATCAGCTGGGAGAGCTGGAAGTGGGCAGAGCTCAATATGTAGCCAAATTGAATCATCAAGGAAAAATTCAGACAACACAATGTTGAAAGTCTTGGAGACAGTTTGCAGTAGCTTCATTATGTTCAGTTTTTCCTTAAAAAATGTTTTTATAGCAAGCTAGTAATTTTCCTGTTGTATCAAATTCCTTGATATCTACTTGGGAGAAAATTTAGTTGATCCATAAATATTTGCATGGCTTATTTAAACTGTGAAAAATATTCAAGTGAAGAGATGAAGAAACTTGCCCAAAGTGAAAATGGTGAATGCAGAGCTAAGGAGGGACCCCCATTCTCACTCCCTTATCTCCTTGTCATTCTGCAGCTACAGGAAAGCACAGCCAAGAGGCCCTCAGCTGAGGGACAATCATGGAGTGATCTGGCTTTGACCCACCTGAGCTCAAGCTGCTGCTCCCAGTAGGTAGCAGAATCATCACATCCATCCCTTCTCAGGGAGCCTGAGAGCTGCCCAGCAGGCACTGGGGAGAGCTACACCCCAGGATCTATCCACGGGGTTAGGCAGAAAGTAGTATCCAAGGTACCTATCATGGCACCATCTAAATGCAAGTATCAGAGCACTTTACAGACAAAAAGGGCTTTCCCCCAGGCTGTTTAAAATTTGCATGTTCCTGTGTAGCACTGAAGATAGCAGCAATGGTGATTCATTAAGATAATGATTTAAGTAGGAGGCTTAAGAAAGTCGGGGTGGATTGACATCCAGAGGGCTGCAGTTGGAGCTTCTCCACTCCAGGCTGCCACCTTCCCTTTTAAGGGAAGGGATGAATTCCAAAAGTCAAGAGAACTATGACTTAACAGCAGCTATATCACAATTACAATGTACTGAAGCACAAGAGCACCATCTCTGCTCCAGCCCATCCTCCCTGGCAAGGACAAGCACAAAATTTTATGCTGCAGGAAATTCTTCATGGCATTTTAAACTACTGGCAATTCTAAATTACTGGATTTTCCTTTCCTAGAGTAGTTTGTTAGTGCAGGTTCCCCTCAAAAGAAAAAGATTGTGTGAATTTCTTTTAAACCAATTTTCTATCCACCTCAAAAACAATACACATTTTCTTTCAGCCAGTTGTTATTCCCCACTATTGAATAATCAGATGGGTTTGATAAATTGATTGCTCCCACATAATGATGTAAACATACACATTGGGAAAAAGCACACAAGTCCTTTCCACACCCCAACATTTAATCAAATCGTGATCAGTTACGGGTTGAGACATGCATTCTGTCCGTAACACCAGGCTAATGCTCAGACAGTAAAGGCAGCTCAGACTTCATCCCTGCTAAGACAGAGGCCTTTGTACCGTGATTTTCATATTTACTTTCAGTTGCCTTTCAGAGAAATGTACAGGCAACCAGTTTGGCTGTACTGCTGCTCACTTGGAATGGTTGCAATAGGGCATCCCGGTGTGTATTGCCCACTCACCGCTAGCTGTGCTTGGTCTGAACGTCTTTTCGGCACTCTATCCCATGCTGATTCAGTACAGAATAGCTTCCTGGAATGCAATTATAGAAAGAGTGAGGGTTTGTCTTAAAAAGGGATTATTCCAGAACAGCTATTCCTTATTAACTATTCCAAATTGCCTCTTCATTAGGATGATGAATATAACTGAGAAGAGCTCTTCCATTCAATTTGTGACTTACCTTGGTCTCAATCAATGACCCTGTTTAGATGAGCCTTTGTCACAGCAGCACACACCCATAGCAGCGGATTCACCAATAGAAACAGATGCACAGTTGCAATGAAAGTAGAGCTGCTGCATGGACACATGTCAGCTGAGTTTGTTTTAAGTTGGGCAGATAACAGGATCAGGAAATACGTTAAAAAGAAATAGTTGTTTCAATCACAGATCTCATCAGTACTGCCTGTGACATTTTGTACTTCACAAGCCTTACAATCAGCTTTGTTCAAGCTCGGTTTATTCCTTAGATATACGGAGACCTTAATGGCAGGGAAATTTTGAGTTCTGGAACTTCTTTGTTTATTGAGTTCTTAGCTTGAAGGATTTCTCATCCAAAAGGGCTGAGAAAGTACCTGGCACATCTTCGATGCTTATTGAATACATTAAATAAATCAAACGTTTTATGATAAAATTCCACTCCCCCACACCAAACAGATGTAAGTCCAAGTCAAGGAGGCTTGAAAAATTGCACTAAAATTGATTTTGCTCCAATTTTCCCCAAAGGAAAAAATTTGAGTGTGGGTTGAGACAAAAACATGGAAAATTTAAGCTATCATGAACAACTGAAAAGAGAAATGGAGAAAAGACAGCAGCCAAAACTAAACTTCACATTCAGCATGCATAATTTATATTCTCTCCAGTGTTCTGTATTACAGGCATTCCTGGACTCACCCGTAAAGTGGGAGTCTTTTTCTTGGGCTCACCATGGTTCTAGAGAAAAATGCAAGATACCTTAATGCTGATGTCTCCTGCCTACTCAGGAAATCACAAACCACAGAGATCCTGAGAGGGTAGAAAAGATAGGACCCAGCACAGCTGAAGATGGCGGTACCAGAAGGATCCCATGTCAAAAAATGGGTGATCCATTTTTTAAGTCTGCCATTACTTGATCACATTATCAGTCTAACTTTCAGTTTCCTTTTGCATACAGGCAATCTTAGTGCATGTATGTAATATTTTATAAGCAGCTTTTATGAGTTCTTTTCCCCATAGGAGAGAAATTTAAGAGAGACCTGATAGAAAGGGGTAAGTGCAAATATAAATATATGCAAAGATAAATATATGCAAATCAAACCAGGGAAAAAAAGAGAAAGAAAAAAAAAAAGGAAAATAAACTGAAACCACTTCCAGTCTCTCTCCCTCCAATAAATTCCACACTCTCATGGTCTCTGGCACCACTTCACAGTAACCCCAAAAGATGTTCACCTGCTCCCACAGCACTAAGAAACAAACAGTGAAACAAGTACAAAGAAGCTCCCACCTAGGATCCTAGGATGACCAATGTAATCCCCTGAGAGCACATTGCAAGGGGAAAACCTTATCATGAAAGCAGAAGAAAAACAAACACACACATGCACACACAGAGCTCCACTGCTGTGCACCATTAGCATCCTCCCCACTTTCTATACACATCCAGTATCAGGAGATTTATATTCAGGCCAAAAGCTCATGCTGGCAGGAGAGGAAAGTACTTTGGAGAAGAGAAGGGAAGGGGAAAAAAAAGCTTACAGTTTCTTGGCTTATGATCAGCAGGCTGGATGCATTCTGTGGAATTAGGCCAAAGCATTAGTTATTATATTCAAGAGAACATCTGAATCCCAGCTCAAGGGAGCCGAGTTTGCGGCTCTCATTTATACTGTATATCAATTGAATATCAAACCACATTTTCCGCCTTCTGAATAATAAAGCTTAATAGTTTGGGACTCCCATATGGTCTATTGTTAAAATATTTCCAAACACTGGCTGCTGTTTTATTTCTGAAGGAAAGATTTCTCTTTCCTCTTCAAGCTTTACTTGTTTAAAAGATGCTTGTAGCAAAAGCTAAATATATTAATCTTTTAAATGTTTCCAGAGTTTGAGCTAGGGCTAAAAATGAGAGGATAAGGAAAAGAAAATACATTTTGAAACTAGCCTTTTCCTTTTTAATGTCACATGCAAATGTTTGTTCCAGGCAGAAGCAGCTGGTGCCACCAGGCTCTGCTGTTCAGAACAGGGGGTGCAGAAGCTTTCAGACACCATGAGTTGCTCTAACAAAGGAGGGACCACACAGACTCAAGCCATTCACAAAAGGACCCAGGCCGATTATTTGACTATTACTTACAAGGAAGCTTGTCCAGTAACGTAGGCAATAAATACTGGAGAAACCTGTTCCGTGTATAACCCGGGTTTGTCTTTTCACAAGTCCTGCTCTCTAATTAGCTACTCATTCCTCGAGGGCACTGCTGATGGATGGAGTGTATCAGTTTGGTATATTTTTTTTTAAAGTCAAGGAACTTGCTAAATAATAAAAGCATCAGCATAATAAACACTCTGCAGTGCTAGGAGCAGTCACTAGTGCTCCTCCCCAGTCCCACCAGAAAAGAATGTTCCTGTGCTTTCTACTTTACAGAAAAAGACTCAGTGGCAGAGAGACTGTAACTCACAAGGACTGCAGTGCTCTGCTCAGAGCAGGGATGAGAGCTCAGAAGTGTTCAGCTTTTGATCCTGCATTCACCCCCTGTTCCATTTGCACAGAAGGACTCAACTGCTCTGCGAGCAGAAGTGAAACCCTGCAGCACTGCCTGGTTGTGCACTGGTGTGACCCACCAGCTCCACCTCACCAGCCCCTGCCCTCTCTGTGGAGTTCCTCCTGCACTCTGGGACAGGAGCTCTTGGGGTGGCACCTTCCCACATATCTGCTGGATGCTCAGCCAAGCACAGGGTGCTGAGCTGGGCACGACCAGCAGTGTAACAGCACAAAAACAGAGCTGCTCCTACAGCTCAGGGAGCCAAGTAGAAACTTCTGCTCTCTCCTCCTTATCTTTTGTTCTAGCCCTCATTGCTGCTTCTCATTCCAGTCTCCTACTTCCCTCTGTCTGCCAGTGTGTTCCCCTCCCCTCCACCACCTATCTGCCCCTCCACCGCCTGCTCTGCTCCAGTGTACAGGGCTTCAGAGTCAGCTGTCCCAACCCTGAAACTGGTTGCTTGTACTCATCAGCTGCGTCCTCCTCAGAAAGGAAGAAATTCCAGTATTTCAACATTTGCTCTCATCCCAATTTGGACAGAAAAACTGAAATTAGAGACTATGTAGAACGGAAGTTCACAAGTTTAAAAAGAAAGAAAGAAACAAAAAAAAAGGAAACCTATTTGTGAACACCAGTGCATTTGGTGTCATTTGAAATGGAATATTTTACATTATGAAACCAAAGTTAGTTCATTTTGGTTTGGTGACCTGACCTGAGAAATTTTGTTCTGAGTCAGTACAATGTTGAGCTGCTTTTATTCCCACAGTGTTGCACTGCCTCAGTCACTGCAGCTTGGCAGCCTGGTAACCCTGACCTTACTTCTGGGTCAGCCTCCCGTGCTGGAAGGCAGCTCCCAAAGCACACACTGAGGTCTCCTGTGGCACAGCACGGCCCCTGGGAGACCTGTACTGCCATATGGGAAGGCTAGGGCCCTTGGAGTCCAGCAGAATAGGTACATCAGTCAACAGCTCTCTGAGCAGTCAAGGATGACCTGGAATCCAATGCAATGTTTTGAACCAAGCCCAAGTGAAACCTTTTAGATCAGTTAGAGAAAAGCAAAGAGGTATTCCCATTCAGACAGCATAGACAGGTCAATGTAACATTTCTGGTAAAAAGCTAGTTTATTAATTTTATAGGTGATCAGAAATCTAGCATTGGGCTTTTCTAGGAGGAAAATAATGTTTCCATTTTAAAGAAACTACACTGTTCCCTGCAAAAGCCACTCCAAGGAAAATTCAGATCAGTCTCCTACTGACCACAGCAACATTCTTACAAACTAGCTTAAAAATAATACAGTGAACAAATCTCACTCCTGCAGAAGCTTCCTCAGCAGGGAGCTTAAATTATAGCAATATCAGCACCCTTCTGCCTCCTACCCAGCTCCTGGCATGACCTAAGGACTGTAGGATTTAGTTCATCAGCCGAGTTTAACAACTAGTTCAAAGTCTGACAAGTATTGAACCAGGGGGTTTGCAACAGATGTCTGAATGGTCTCAATACCTTGCTGCTCTAAGCCAAGGCACGGGCACAGTTTCTATGAGAGTTGGGTAGAAACAACTGCTGGTGGAGCTGCTGAAGGTTCTGAGTTCTGCCCCAAACATTAGGGATGCCACCAACTCATGCTCAGCAACCAGTTCTTAAAATAAGTGGAGAGGACTCAGGGGGAAGATTATTATGCATTCACAGAAAGCTATTTCAGTAGTTTTCTTGTAGACTCTCTAATGCAGCTCTTCTAGTGTGTGTTCTTCCCCCAGGTCTGTGTATCTGAGAGAAGGCAGAGTGAGTGTGTATGTGTGTGTATGGATGGATTTGATTTACTCTTGAAAAAAAAGGAAAAGGAGAGACACTTAGCCTGTAGTTTCAGTGCTGGAAACTGCAATAAACCTCTCTTTTTAAACCCCATAACCTTGTGACTGTTTTATAGTCATAAGGAATCATAACCAGAGAAAGATTTAGCCTAACAGTGATCTGCCCTCAAAGACATTAATCTGTCACATCTAATAGAAGGGGAATAAGGAGACAAACCTTTCCTCTAAGTAATTCAAACAGATGGTGTATGGCTTTGGTGGGAACCTACTGTAAGTTGCCCCTGTAACAAGGGTAAATTTGGCAATGCTGCACACCCAAAGATGCTATTTACGAGTCAGTGTGAGAAATATTTCTGCACCATTTCCTTGTGTTTTAAAACCTGAATTCTCTACGACTGTATCTCACTGCTTTTGTGGTTGACACATTCAACCAGCTTTCCACCCACTTTTTCACCCCCTTTTTGCCAGCAAGATTGAGTCTCTCTTGTTTGCAATTTTTAACTCTCCTCAAAGTAATTTTTTACTTTTGAGAGATCAGCAGAAGATAATTAAGTGCATTGTACCAATATGTTAAAGCACAGTTTTCTACCAATATTTCAAATATAATTTTCTTTGTCTGGGCTTATAGTACATTCTTTCTTACCCTACAAAGCACACCAAAGTCTTCAGCTTAGTTTCTCTTTCTTTCCTTCTTCATACCCTCTATAAAAAAATAAAAGTTTCTTTTCTCTCCTTCTTTCCTTCTCTCATTTTCCCCTAGAATCTCGATCCCCAATTTCTCTTTTCTAGTTTTATCATACAACTTCTTTTCCCTGCTTCTCCAGACTCACAATAAGAAGCATTACTTGATCACCTTGCTCTGGGTTCCTGCCTTTTCTCCAGAGGAGCAACAAGTGACTCCTGGGACACTTTGCTCTGTTTCCTCTCTTGGAAGACAGCCAAGGCTTACTCAACTCTCTCTTCTTCAGGTCTGCCACTCAGCCCACTAATCTATCCCCATTTTCCACCCACACTGAAGAAGACATAAGGTTTCCAAACTTGTCTGGAGAGCTTAGTCCCAAATTAAGCTTGTTGTCCTATAAGAGACCAGACATGAAACCAATACCAATGCTTAAGTGTTCCCATGGTATCTCAAAGCAGGTGAAGACCATTATTGTCAGATTCCTAGCATGCAACAAGGCTGATAGGGAGCACTGAAAGATATGGGGTAGCAAGAGACCAAATTCACTTGCAGTGGCGATCCAGGGGAGTATACTGAATTCAAAGGAGCAGTAAACTTAGACACTGGTTTTCCAGACTGGTCAGGGGAGGATTGGTATTAGAGAACCTGAGGGTAATCCCCAGATTACCCTTCCACACGCTCGCAGGGAGCAAATGTCACTTTGCATGGTGAAGCATGCCAGCTCGGGAGCACGCTCTACATTTCATGTTAATGAGTATTAGCATGGAACCCAACTTCCTTCCCCTCCCTAATTTTTATATAATTAAGGATCAGAATGAGCATTTTGTTTTAGTCTACAACAGTGACAGACAACAGCACTACAGAATAACAGCAAAGGGAGAGAATGAAGAAAAGAAAAAATGCAGGTGGTAGACACTTACTGCTCTGGCCACTGCATGAAATGAAGGCTTGAGCGCACATTTTTGCCTGATTGCATAGCTGTCTCTGCTGCCCATCTAATCTGCTTAGAAAACTGGTTTTGAAGGATATGGTTCAGACATACCACTTGCATGGGGAGGGGGGAATGATGAGGGGAGAAAAAAAAAGTGCTGCAGCTGCAAAAGATAAAATAGAACAACTAATTTTCTCAGAGCTTGCAACACAACCTCTCCCCCTCCTCCACATGCAGTCACTGCACTGGCAGGATAAGCTGGAGATTCTCCAGTGTAAGCAAAGAAGGCAGAATAAGGTGTGCAGGCCCTTCTCCACCCCGCTCCCCACAGGCCTTGGGGGTGCCACAGAAAGCGGAGGCTGACAGCCCCGCTCGCAGGGAGGGGGACATTCCTCCGCCCGCTCGTTTCAATTGCATTCCCATTTTTCAGAGGGGACGTGAGAAACACACAGTGCTGGATGTTATGCCGAGACAATAATGAGCATAAGGGAGCTGCAGACTCCTGCTGTACCAATTGGTGGCTGGGTTCTGAACTCTCATTGTGTGATCCGATTTCTCCTGTCATTCAAGCCATTTTGCAAACTCCAAGCATACGTTCATTTAAGCCATGTGTCCTGAAATCTAAACAGCTGAAGGGGACAGGGAGAGAGGGGTAGGGAGAGAGGAGAACCACTGGATTTCTGGTGACAGTGTCTAAAATACACATTTGCACAAGGAAGTCTCACTTTAGATAGTCACTTAACAAAACAATTACAGCTGCTGACAGGCAAGAGGTACAGTTTCAAGTGACCATCAGACATAAAATAGGCCAAATAAATTACTGCAGTCTAAAGGGAGTGGGTGTGTGTGTTCTCACAAATCTAACAGAGATAACAAATGGATTACCACTGGGTGACCCAGTGTCAAAATCAGCAGCCCCAGTTCTCATTTCAGTTACACCGTAGCAATGACATTACCCAAGATCTAGCAGAAGTGAAACTGAAATCAGAGTCCAACCCAGGATGTCAGGGAAGCAGCTGCTTTAGTTTTTTAATGCCTAGAATTTCAACCCAGTTTGCTTTGTTTCAAGAGCATAAGCTGCGTCTGGCAGAAGGGGCAGCAGCCTTTGCCAGCTGCCACGTGATCTGCAAGGATGTTTTCTAAATTGAATTTTTTTTTGGGGGGGGGGGGAAGAGGGGGTGGGGTTGGGGGAGAGGAAGTAGGGGCTGTTAGTGATAGAGGTGAACAGCATGAGAAGTATATTGGTATGTTTTGACCCTTTTCCCAAAGGTATTTTGTCCTTTATTTCCATTCTGTGCCGATATATACAGTTACCCTCTCCTCTGCACTCTCCTACACATACACGCACGTTTTCTTTGAAAGAATCAAGGCCAGTTAGGGCCTTTGTGGGGTCTTTGAGGAGACATTGTGTGAGCGCTTACTCCCTCAATTAAGTAAAATACAAGGGGTTTTTACAAATATAAAAATAATTTTAAGCTTTCCAAATATTAATTGCTTACGGAAATTAAACATCTGCTAACAATAAACTCCCCAAACAAATAAGATCGTTTCAGCCTCACTGAAATGCTTTCCCTTGCTAATTGCTAAGAATACCATTTTCTTGTCTTTTACAATGACAGTTTCATTAGTTCTCCAATTATCCCAACATTTCAGTCCTTTCTCTTTCACAACAGAATGAAAAAGGTCCAATTTCCATCTCCAATGCAACTTTCAGAGTCCTGCAAAACCAAGTGAGAAACTGGCAATTATGATGAGCCATGGAAAGCCCTCAGGGCAGAGACCGACTACGTGGGTTGCAGAGTCCACCTGCACACCTTTTCTTACCACATCTCCCACAGCCCCCTCCGAATCTGCCGAGTTTTCACAAGTATGTACTACAGAGTGCACCCAACTGAGGCAACTGGGTGCTGGAAGTGCAAAGAGGAGCTGAAATGCTGATAACCCACTCGAGTGCTTAGAATAGCAGATGCCAGGGGGAGAGAAGGGGGCCATCAGCTGAATTTGCATCACACAAGGAAATAAGTCAGTTGGGCAAAAGCCCCATATGGCTGCTTGGGAATGCAGAGCTAAAAGGGCTTTCACTGCTTGGAGAACTGCAGCTCTCCTCCAGCTTCTCATCTCACTCTGCAACTTGGTGCAGAAGCATAGGGAAGAGATTTCAAAACCTCACAGTACTTATTATACAAGAAAAACAACTAGTCCTTTGCATGAGTATGTTTTCTGCATTTAAGAATCAAAAAGCACTTAGCTACAGTACCTGCCTTCTATCCACTTAAGGGACGAAAGGCCCAGCCTGACTTGCTCAAGGTCAAATAGCAAGTTCAGCAGCAAGAGATGACAAGGGCTCAGGTACCTCCAAATCCCATTCAACTGTTGTACCCATTAGACTGAAGAGATGTTAAACACCCTCATGGCGTCAAGAATGACTAATGCCCTCCCAGGTCAGCTTGTGATAGAGAACTGGGAACTCACACATCTCCTTCCTCTGCCTCCCACTCCAGTATTGTTGCAAAGCCCACGTGATGAGATTTTCCTAATCAGCAATGAAATAGTTAATGCTTACATTGCAGCAGATGGAACAGGAGTTGCTGCAGGGAAAGTATGCAGAGGGAAGGAGGAGAAAAGAGACAGCAAGGAGGAAAAAACAGTCAGAGAAACAATCCTAAAGGAAAGCAGTTTTCCCACTATAAGGGGTGATTAGTTGACTAGACAACATAACCCTTAAGACTTTGTCTAGACTAGGATAAAATGCTACATTGTTGAAGGTGTTTGAGAGGCATAGTGTAGGTAAGGCACACGGCCTTTGAGGATGTGGTAGCCAAGGAAGAGACTAATTAGGACATGTTCACTAACATGTCTTAATGTTCCATGTTTAAATCCTTGCCCAAGAACTCAAGGCTATGCAAAGCAAAGGTCTCTGATGCTGTTCTAATGATTGTAAAAGTAAAGCTATGACACAGTGCAAAAAAACCAAAAGGGTGAGGAATTGCTCAAGTCTCACATCCCCCATTTTTCTTAAGCTCATTGAATGCTTGTGAACATTTGCATTTTAAAATATTCACCAGCATTTTACCAGACAACCTATTATGACATTTTTCCTCTAAAAATCTAATCAAAGGCCTAAATGCCAATAGCAAAAGAGACCACAGGCTAACAGGCTACACTCCTATGGAACTTATCCTTTTGCACCAGTGTTTGCACAGGCAGATTTTGGAAAGAGGGTGTGAGGGGAAAAGAAGACAGGACTATGAAGAATGTGCCCAAGCCTTCATCAAAATCATAATTTTGATAATTCAGTACCAGACTTGTAATTAAAATCAAATCCCACCTTCACAGAGACCTTGTTCTGAGAGTTGTTACACTACATACCCAGAGAATCACAAATACTGTAGCTTCTTCTTAACCCTTCCAGCAGTATTTCAGGAACCACCTGTCAGTTTAAAAGACTGATCGTTTTTCTCCCAGCTTCTTGCAGGCCCTAGGTGTGCCCCTAACCAAATAGGCTTACCATTTAAAAGCTTAATTGCACCTGTGGCTTAAACCTTATCCCAGACAGCACTCGGGAACACTTGGATTTGGGTGTTTTAGGTGTGAGACTGGGGCCTGCATTCACAAACAGAGCTAGGCAAGTCAGAGTAGGAGCCCCTGGTAAAAGCAGGCAGTATACTGGGGAGCAGGGAATGGGGAAGAAAGAAGTGTTTTTTCCATTTTGATCACATTTAACTGTATTTACATTTCCACAGTTGGGCTTGAGTAACGTCCACCTCCTTGTTTGTGACTGAAGGTAGGTTTCAGAGTCTCAGATTTCTTTTCCACAACAAAAAGATCAAAGTTTGAGCCACTTGTGCAACTTAGGTGTTTACAGTGAACTGGTCTAATCGCATGGCAAGCCCTCCCTCCCGTTATCAGTCTCACACTGAGCCAAGCTCCTTCATTCCATAAGCACCAGGGAGGACTGAGAAACCCACCATCCCTTCTATCTACTCTAACACGGGAACTAAAATACAGTATGCAAGGGAAGGGTTTAACATGTTCAACTAAATATTCACTTGGGACGTGGTCTGCAGGGCTGACAAAGCATTTTCAGGTTGTATTTTTAAGAAGCTTTCTAAAAAGCAAGCAAGTGCTGTGTGAAGAACCAGAATGAGAGAGAAGGGTCCCTTCACTCTCCTTCTTAGTATTGCCTAGGTAGTGCAGGTTCATGGTCCATCTTATTGTCAAAGGAAACCTGTGCTCCCTTGTCAAAAGTTACTGGCAAAAGAAGGATAAAGAAATACAACACAGTAGGAGTCCATGCAGACAAGCTTCCCCATTCCTAATCTCGCTTTATCTCATGCAAGGACACAAAAACTTTCTGGGTCTTCATTTTGTAAGCTATGAAATAGAGCTAAATTTTAGGGTTTTGTGAAATGGTTTTTAATTAATAATAGCAAAGCACACATCTTCAGATGAAAGGTATCATATAAATATTAATGAGCTCAGACTACTGGCAGTATGTGTGTCTCTTAGGAATCGTAAGCACCATGGATGGACCAAAGAGGACATGTAGCTCTAAGAGACAGAATGGTGGGAGTTGTCTCTGCCTTTAACTGTATTTTAAAGTAGATCCTCAAGACTGTTGTGGATATTCCCTATCAAGTTACAGCAGCTTTCAATTAAAATGACATTTTATCCTTAGGCAAAATTCCACTGCGTACCTTCTAATAGTAGCAGGGCACATTTTCACTCATGTAGATATTTCTTCTACATACATGCATTACTAGATCTTTGTAAATAGGGATCAAACCAACTGGGAAATAGGGATTTTACCTTTATTTTCATCAAAATAAATATCCCTTACCTAGTTATATTGCTGAAAAACTTCCAGCTCCACTGCAGTGCCGTGACAAGAAGTAGGATGAGGATGTGGCAGCTGTTTGCTTCACAGTGCTTGTAGCTCAGTCTGGCAGCACTTCAGACATGGAGCTGTCCTCTGAATGAACATGGCAGAAAATGCCACATGGTGAAGGTGCTGCTTCTGTTCCCCTGAGCAGGGGCAGCACAAAACGTGGCTACGGACACGGCGGGGAGAGGTGCGAGCCCCTGCGGGGGCTGTGCGCAGGCATGTTGGTGCAGCGAGGGAGCAGCACCAGTGCGGCCTCCAGAGCTGGCTGCCCTGCTGGGCAGGCACGCTGGGGAGGAGGCTCACAGCCTCCTCAGGAATGCGGGATGGCCGCAGGCCTCAGCAGTGTTTTCCAAAGAGGTGCTTACGTTTGTTTCTCTTAGGGTCCAGCAAGCCTGTGGTTTTTTGTTGTTGGGGGTGGTGATGGGGAATGAGGGAGAGTTGCCTTCTTGGGGTTTTATAAAATACATTACAAGGCAACAGGGAGCAGGGACCAAAGATATTTCTTTGCCTGAGGAAAATCCAGTTTTATCAGCCACCTTCCTACCTTTCGAGCTGTAAGACGCCATGGGCAGCTTTCTGCCTACTTCTCTGCAGCCAGGCATCCTAAATGCTTTGTGAGCCTGACACGTGGTCAGCCAGGGGGTCTACAGCAACTTGCCTCCTGTCTGGGGCTGCATTTCATTTCCTCAGCAGAGTAAGACCAATGGCCCTCTGTCCTGCTCACCTCAGGCACATTTCCATAAGTTCTGCTCTCCGCAGCTGCTGCTAAGGCAGTGCTGTAGCTGTTTCTGGTTTTGTCTACACTGGAGCAACTGGGACTGTTTGCTTAGTGCTGGTAGCAAGAACAAAAATGAAATGGCGTAGGCACACTCAGAATGCTTATAATTGTGTTCCTGAGCTGCTCAGAGGGAGCACAGCAAAGAGATGGCATTAACAGGCCTTTCCACTTCTCTGGCAAAAGTGGTTGAAATTTGGAAGATGCTCAGAATAAATAACACCTTGATAGTTCGGAAAAAAAATCTCCCAGAAATTAATTTCCTCCTGGGTTACCAATAAAAGATGGGATGTTCACAACATGGTGAGTAGTGTCCAAAACAATGGTCTAATAATAACTTGGATCTACTTACTGTGCTTAATGCTAAGAGATATGACAGAAAACGTAACTGTTTTGATACCAAATAACATAAATCCGGACACCACGCCAACAATTTTTAGACAAGGAACCAGGAACCCTAACAAGAGAGATTAGGGAATTCATTTCTACCCCAGCCACACCAGGAAATTTTACACCTCTGTATGAATAATGTTTTCATAGCAAATCCAGGCACCAGTTCTAGCAAATACCTCTCTCCAAACTCTAGCCCAAAAGAATCATTTTGGAAAAGGTCATACCACCTTCTGTTCCCAGAATTAAGTTAATTAGCATTTGTCCCTCTCTGTATAAGGTCAGGGATCCTCCCACAAAGGAGGTGCACAACCAGATTGTTAAAAGATGTACATATGCCCTCTTAAGCAAACAGGCTTCTTTGTAGTATCACTAAGATTCCCTCTGGTCATCCCTGTAGAACTTGCAATTGGAAGGGAAGTAGGCTGGGAGATGAGTGTAACCAGTGCTTTGCCAGGTACAAGGAGCGCACTGCAGGCCAATAGGAGAGCTGGTATTTTAGTACTAGGTGGTGATCTCTCTCCATCTGGATGACTTTTATTAGGTTCAGCATCAGCCTTCATGTAGAATGAAGTATCTGAACTATAGGAATGTTTTCTCATTGGAGTTGAAAGATTTGCAATGCATTTTCCCCTCTGACACACTTTGTTTCTTCTTATTCCATCCAGGTATTTGCGCTATATATATTATGGAAGTATTTCACTTCCCCTCCATGTGACCACCTACGTGCATTGACAAAAAGCAAATCCAGCTAAGACCTGCTATCAGTTATATCTGGGTGCAACTGAAGTTTGATCAGCAATGAAGGTCAGCACACTGTTCTGTATTTTCTGTCCACAAAAATGTTACACAGTGCACTTACTGAAAGAGGTTTAAAAATAACCTAGCCCACACAGTTCTTGGGCACAGAAATATTGTCAAAGGTTGCCTGCCACAGAACTCAACTGCTGATTTACAGCAGTAGTTTATAGGGACAGAAACCCAGAAACCCAAGTGTTTAATTACCAACATGCCCCATTCTAATCTAACTTTAACACAGCACAAACTATGTAGGATGGTAAACCCCCCCTTTCTGTCAGCCAGCCATGACTGCTTGCTCTGAGCACAGCCTCGAACCTGCTAAGCAAGAAAGGAGTACACCAAGAAGGACAGGCTCCAGTTCCCCAGAGAGAGCACTCCTGTGCAGGCCCATAAAAAAAGAGTTCAGAGACTATTTGTGTCAACTCCCTAAACCACAAACCACTACTAGCCCTCCCTCTGAAACACTTGCATGCTGCTCCTTGCAAAGCTGGAGCAAGATATGTTGGCATCCAGATCACCGCCTTTGGGGGCCCACCCATCCCTCTTGGTCTCCTTCCATCCCTTATCACAGACTTGCAGACCCTCTCCCTGGGCAGCAGCAGAAACTGGGGTGTATTTGCCTCCAGGTTTGGCACCCTTCTGTTTCACCATCGCCCTGTTCTTCCAACCCAGGGTGCAGCTTGCCCACCCTGCTGGGTCCTCTGATACCAAGAGGGAGATAATATGTAGAGAATCACAAGTAATAAATGTGAAACTGGCAACTCTGGTGTTTGAAACAAAAGGGGATTTAGGATGCATTTGGCATTTCAGCTTTAAAGTTTAAAATAAATGAGGCAAAACTGAACTGAAGCAAAGGAATGGCTTATGGGCAGCTCAGACTTGTCCTAGACTTTCAAGCCAGTCATTTCCCATAAATGTTTGTAATTTCAAACATAAGAAAGGGGGAGAGGAGACAAAACAAACTGAGTCAACTGCTTACTGCCTTTCTGATTCAGACTCCTCAGCAGATGTAGGACAGAAAATTATTCTAGGAAAAAGTTCCTTTTTATGTATCTGGGACAGCCCCCAAAATTTTTACCAGAGGGGAAGAAGAGGACAAGAACTAAACTGCGAACTTGTCCGCACCCTAGCAGGAATTCACCCATTTTTCACCTCCCACAGGTATCATTAGCATGCTACTGAGAGCAGAAAAAAAGCAGCTAAGATCAAACACAAGCTAGTAACAAAGCTCTTCCTCTTGTCATCCTGCGATGGGCCAGAATTTCTGGCTGCAGCTCGTCTTTGCCTGAAAGGCTGGGCTAGTTCAGAGTCGCTTTTAAAAGAAGTGCCACACTATGAACGTGCTACAGCTGCGACACAGAAAGTGCAGAAGGCAGGAAGTCTGACGTTCACACCAACCTCAGCCCCTTCACTCACACCTCTTTTCAAATAGCTTTAGCACATGGAGCCCACATTTTCACGTTCTCAGAACTAGCTTTATCTATCACACTGCAAGTTTAAGAGAATTTTTTGAAATAAGTCTCTTTTTCCACGTTCAAAGACTCACTCAATTGGGAGCAGCTTTTAAATTGTTTTTGTAAACTGTTCTCCTCTCCGATTTTTGCAGTAAGTTGCTACACTCCCTTTTAAAATAGTATATATAATTTTTAAAAAATAAAATACAGATTGAAACACCATACCAACTGTTGTCACAGTCCAAAAATGTCTGGATTTTCAAACTTAAGTCCACCACTGTGTAAAAAGGCCACACACATGTAAGTGTCAATCAGGCTCAGTGGCAAAACAGAAGGACCCAGGCTGAGCCTGCAGAATGGTACAAACTTTCCTGGACAGAAAAAGAGTGCTAGTTCTCAACTCATCTGGAATAATTTCTGCATTTTTCAATGCAGATTTTTGGAATTTGACTTCAAGAAGCCAGGTGCTTGATTTCTACATCTCCTGCTTTGCCGTGTTTGGTGACAGAACGGGAGGAGAGAGAAATAAAGACAAACGTAATATTTACAAGGCTACACCTTAATTATACCTAATATTACCATAGTGACTGTTTTTACAGGCAACTCAAGCAGTCTGTTCTGTGCCCAAAAAATTCTGTAGCTGATCCCGTGCATTTTTAACAGAAACACTATCTCCGTTCCCCTCCTCTCAGCACCAGGATTAAAACAAAGTAACATTCACAGTATTTGCGAGAAATGGCAAACAAATGGGTAGTAAAGCTTGGAGATTGCTTGGCAGCAGCAATTAGCTATGGCAAGTAACTCAGGGAGGGCAACAAAACCCAGCATTGTCCAGCATTTGGACACTCAGCAAAAGACTGATGAGTGAGGGGAAAGGGCCAACCCCACATGATACTGCCAGGTCTCAAGTACTATTTTGAATCAGGTAAACTAATATCTCCTGTACCTGTTCCAAACCACAGAGTAATACATGGTCTCTCTTTCTACAAAGTTTGCTGGCTGCCCCCTTTGGAAGTAGCATCTATCTTGGAGAAGATCTTGTATTTTCTCTTGGTCTCTGAAAAAGGATCCCAAACAAGTGGCAGGGACACAGGGGTTTGGAAGCCTTTGCATGTTTATCTTTACTGATAAGGCTGCAATCCTTGCTGCAAGCACATCAGCCTGTGTCTGCAGCAAAACCTTACTCCAGTCGATGCCTGCCTTGAAACAGGCTTCCTCGGGACTGGGCAATGCCTTTAACCCCTTAGTGCCCCATCTAAAGAAGCCTTAGTGCAGATTTCTTTTTCTTACTTGAAGATGCATCATGTTTTTACAACTTAAAAAACAAGCAGGTAAGCCAGACCTGCTCTGAGACAGAAGCAGTGCAGATTATATAGATTATATACCTCCACTGATACTATCAGAGCAATTTACCCTCAGAGAGTTTCATCTCCCCAAGCCTCTTCTGGTTCTGTGCAGATCAAAAGAATTGTCCATTTAAAACAAACGCAGCCATTCAAACTGTGGGTGGAATGCATAAAAATTCAATTAAGAGGACTTCTTGAAATTACTCTGTCTAATTGATTGGAGATCTTCAGCTAGAGGTATTTGGATTCTTGGAAGTGGAGAATCAACTATGATTCCAAGCCATCTGATCCTTTTCTAACAGGTTAACTAACCTTGTTCCTGCAGCTTTGTTAATGAAATCTCAGAGCACCCACAAACGCATGCCGAGGGCAAACATCCAGAAAGTCACTAGGGATCTCCCAAAGCTCACATGCCAAGAGCTTGGACACCCTGAAAATGATGAACAAGTGGCTTTTCTCTGACAGCAGGTTTCATTTATTTCCTCCCACTTGCTCTTTCCCCATCTTCTTCCTACACCACTGAGTCAACCTTGACCAGGCAGGTTTCAGTTAAGCATGTGCTTTGCCAGAGGTGTTTTTAAATTATGTTTTTAAAAGTTTATTTATAGTACACACGCACAGTGCATGGTGCTTTCAGGGCTTCTGGAGGCTTCAGCAGGCTGGACTTTGCCAGGTAGAAGGAACATGAATTCCTCAACTGGCCCATGGAAAACCACCTCCTCCCCATGGTGTCTATCTATGCACCCCAACTCAAAGACGGAGTGCAATAAAATAATTTTTACTCCATTATCTCCCACCCATTATTTATAACATCCATGATCAACATACTGGAAATTCCAATTGAAAAAATTTAGAGAAATCCAAGTGATCCCACTCCAGCTGATCTCTTACCAAAATTAGCAGCCCATGAGACAATGCAACTATTCTATGAACAATTTCCCATCAGGGCAAGGGTTGGAAAACAGTCCAGTAAAGTGAACTGGGTGAAAATTGCAGTCAGAGTTACACGGTCGAGCACTCATTGCATCTGGAAACAGGAAGTTTCATTTAGGGATTTGTCCTAAATGGTTGTGTTTGACCCATGTGACCAGTTTCTCTTTTCATAAGAAAAATGTAACATGACCACAAGATCATTTCCAAGCAGAAAAGCTAATATTTTCAGGAGCAAATCTCTCAGCTAAGTTCTGACCCTAAAAGACAGTTGTTCTCATGGTTTGGCTTCCCACCTCTTTGCAGCCCAAGTCTGGTTTTACTGCACAAATCTTTGCTATGCACAAGAGATCCCCCATCCTGCTCCCTGCTCTGTACCTGGCCTTGGCAGGGAACATCCACTGGACAGGCCCTTCAGATCAAAGGGTGTCTTCAGGACTGGTTTCAGGACAAGCTTAACTTTCCCTGTTCCGAAATGGTACAAGGTTCTGAAATACTTTTTCCTCAGCTGCACAGCAAATACAACCAGAGCGAGTTACTCAGAGTAATGGCTCAGAAACCACAATTTTAGGAGGTGGCACAGAGGCATTCTGAGAGGAGAAGAAAAGGATGTGGTAGACAATTTGCTAATGCCCAGAAATGCTCTCTGTCTCAGAACAAGCAAACTGCATGCCAGAATGCCTCGGGCCAGGGCTGAGTCCATTGCTCTTTCCACAACAGCAGCTTTTTCTAAATAAAGATGTCTTTACACGCAGGACTTGGGAAACTTCATTCAGATTAACTAAAGTTGTGAATTTAAAGTGAATTAGCTAAACCACATTGTATCTCTGTACAGACACCCTCATTCAGTGTGAAAAGGAACTTTAATTTCATTTATCTCATTCTACTAAATTAAGAGCATTTTAATTCTAAGAATCCCCATGCAGGGATTAGTGGGTTGCACTAATGATGAAGTTACATGCTATGCTGGAGCTGAATGTGGCATAGGAAGTCTCCCAACTTCCATGCTAAAAAATGCTCATTTCCCACCCACTTAAAAATAAGCTAACTAAAATTATAAATTTTATTTTCCTAATTACCCATGCCTACAAATCTAAAGCTGCATTTAGAAAAACTTATCTCTGGCTCTGCATTTGTCTTTTGCTTCAATCTACCAGACCATATGCATTGTTTTAAAATTAAAGTATCATAAGAAAAAAGAACATTGATATAATAAAAAAAAAAAAACCAGGAAAAGGCAACAGCACATAAGAAATATTCACAGCATTATTTTTAAAAAAGCCAGACACCAGACCCAAGCCACATCAGGAACAGTCTGCCAATGGACCTGGATCTAGACCATTCCATGAGCTACTAATTTGACTACCTAACAGAGAAGATCATTCTCAAGTTTCAGAATTGAGATTTTTGTGTTGTTTGTTAACAACTAGGTATGCTTCCAGCTTACTAAGTAGTATGGACCTCTTAAAGCTTCATCATGGGTCTTACAACACCACAACCCAGATAATGGCTTGGACAGAATATTTCTTCATCAAAGGGCTCAGCAAAAATCACTTCACAGAGGAGAAATGACAGGTAATGGTCAATTTCTAGCTGCTGTTCGGGAAGAGAGTCAACCTCTCTGCTTCACTTTACCTGGGATTGCTGGGAGAGCTTGCAGCAAATCAGAACCATAGACTACAGAAGTCCAGGTAACACAAGGGAGACTGACCAACTGCTTGAAGCGAGAGCAGTCTGGTAACTGTGGTTACTAAATAGGCTGAACCCAAAAGATCTTCCCTACGGAATACGTGCTACTTTCCATGCCACCCCTTTTCGAGTTGGAGAGGAAGCAAAATAAGGATAAAGAATTTTTATTATAGATCTTAGGTAAACAACACTCTGGCTTCAGTGCAATCTTCCACAAGAAAGAAAACCAACTTCTCAAGCAAGTCCAGATTGTTAAACAGGAGGCAGATGAAAGCATTGCCTCAGAATGCAAGGAAATCCCAGGCTGGCTGGTTGGGAAAGAATTAGCAATACATAATTAAAAAGAGCACTCTCCCCTACCTCATCCCTGAGGTGAACACAGGTCCTGCATATTACTGACTTCTACATCAGCACCAGACAATGAAGCTATTGCTTGGGCAATAGCTTTCTCCCCAGGCCTCTCTCCCTCATGCTTTCAGTTGCTAGAGGCTGTTTCACACCAGTTCCTGCGAAGGTCCCTCTGTGGCAGGACATGCTGTTTGCATGTGCAGCTTGTGGTGAAAGATTTGGCCACTGGAGAACACCAGGAGGGAGGAAACCAGATAGCAGCTCTTACCGTAACTCACAATAGAGGTTCAGTGGTCCCCTGCTGGTGGCCTCGACTGAACATCAGTGGAGCCAACCCTCCTGCTCTCATTTTAGAAGACAGGAGCAGGGCAGAGTTCAGATCACACTTCACTGAACAGAGTAACTTCTGTCATTTGGTGATACTGCCTGGAACAGTGTCTCAGCATCCTCTGCAGACAATGACATCAGCAACACACTATGGAGCTCTACCACACCCCTTGCTACAAAAGCTGGGGACTGAGGAGCACGCCAGCACAATGCAGTGGTGCAGCTGAGCTGGGCTGTTCCTTGGCAGCCAGCTCCAGAGGCAGGGAGTCTGTGAGAATGGCTTGAGTGCAAGTCTGTCATATATATGAAGAGAATACCCAGCTACACACTCATGTAAAGGCTAGAAACTCCCTCACCTCAGGCCATAAACCAACCACCAACTTCCTCTATGTGCAAGTTATACCATAGTTGTTTGTTTTAGGAGTTCCTGTACCTTTCCCTCAAGCATCTGGTGTTTGCCTGTCTTGGAGAAAGGATGCCAGGCTAGACAGGCAGATCATGGCTTCTTTCTGGTATGGCAATTACTGCATTCCACCCTCAAAGAGGGAGAACACACTGGGGAAAGCGAGGAATGTTAGATGGCAAGTTCCAATAACACATGGCCCCATTAAATAGCCTTCCCTCCCTGTCTGACCCTGCACAGTCATGCCAGCAGCGCACCAGGAGCACGCAGCAGCACAACTTGGCCCTTTGCATTCTCAAAGAGTCCTGTGTTCCACCACAGAATTTGGGAACAAAGCTGAGCAGGGCTCGGCTCTCACCCTGGAAGTCCTCACACATGCAAGAAGCAGGATGTTGCCATGCAAATAAATATGTTACAAAACCAGGGGACAGAGCAGAATTGTGGTCTGCAGCAAAATACAAAATACAATGTTTAAAAACAATAGATCTCACTAGATAGCATGGTCCCTTAACATCAGGTTGGATCAGTCATTGTCCTACAGAATCTGTGCCTCTAGAGCCAGAAAAAAACAACCAGAAAACAAAACTCATCAAAGGTTACCTACAAAACCAATTTGTACAAACTTTGAGTAAGTCAACCCACTGCCAGCAGAATATTAAATACCTGCATCAGTCTATGAACTAGGGGCATGGGAGAGTGTTTATACTTGAAATGGGCATTTGGCAAAGCCTCTTTCTTCCTTCTCTGGAGCAAGAAGGCTCCCAAGCTCCCAAAGACAACTGTAATTTGGGAAACTCAGACCTGCCTTTCTACCTAAAAATTCTTCTCTCTGTTGACTTTGGCTCTGTGCCAGTGTAGCCATCAATTCCAGGTCTCCTGATCTGCGTGTCAGCAGAAATTGCCAGTAGATATCTGTTCAGATTAGCTGCCCAGACACCATCTCACTTGTGGCCTGCTCATGGATACTCTTCTTGAAAGCAGCTGCTGCTGCTGCATATATCCACTGGAGCCCTCATTTCCTCACTGCCCACCTGCTGCAGGGGAGCCAGAGCCACACAGACAAGACACAAATAACTGACAGGGAAGACCTTGCCACACCAAACAATAAAGTCCAGGAAATCCAAAGCCTGCACCTTCCTCACAAACTTGTGCTGGTTTTTAAAAGCAGAAGAAGAATGTGGATAAGCAAACACAGATACGGTTGAACGACTTATCTAAGTTTAGACAAGTGGTATCTAAATAATGCTATTTTATCTTATTACTGTAACAAATACGAGAATTGATTTAATAACCTAATGTTGGTTTTGGACAGTAGAGGTCTGCATCAATGGACCAAGACACTAATTATATTATCTTATCAAATCAGTGTATAATAATAGAGCTTCTCTATGCATTGATGGAACTAGGCTTAGCTCCGCATGAGATAATAACCCCTGAAAGACAAGGAATGAGGCAGTATTTATATATATAATATAAATATATATAGCAGAAACTCCTTGTGCATAGCTGTTATTTTCTTTCCCTTTCAAAGTATTACTAAGTATTATCTTTAAGACAAGAAATTTCCTCTATAATCTTTATTGCTTGCTATTTAACCTCCCTCTGTCTTTCTGAGAGGTAGTCAATATAATTTTCCAAAAGATTTAAGTAAAAGGGAAAGAACTACTGGTGCATATGCTGATCAATTCATTGTAAGCTGACAATAAAACTTTTTTCACCAAGGTACAAGCAAAATGACTTGCTGACATTAACTGGCAAGTACTTTGCATTCATATGGTATCTTTCATCTACGGACTTCAAAGCATCTGACAGGAGGCAGGCAGGCCTTGTTTCCTCATCCATCCAAGGACGAAGCTGCAGCACAGAGTGGCAAGGCTTCCCCAGAAGGTAAAACCATTAGCAAAAATCTAAATTAAGTGATTCCCAGTCCTTAAAAATGAACTACTCTGCCCCAGTACAAATTACGTGTGCCCCAGAGAGCAGAACCACTATTCACCCACACCCTTCTGAGAACTGCTCAGGATTCTTTACGAATGTAAATTTAATTCATGAGAAACTAAACAAACACAAAACACAAGAATACTCTTCTACACGCAGGGAAATGATGGGGATTTGAAACCAATCCAGATCTGAGGTTCTGTAGTGCTCCAAGGAGGAGCACTCCTTGAGTGAACCTGCAGAAGCACAGGTTTTCATTCATGAGGAGAGGAAGGGAAATCCTGATACATAACCTAGCAAGTGTTTAAATAAACCTGTTCAGATGAAGATCTCTCCAGAGAAAAACAAGGACTGTAAGAAAGGTTATGGAAGTAATTTTTAAAATGCCATCTTAAAGAGGGTAAACCTTCTTTCAGCTCTTCACCTTTTTCATATAGCTGAAGAATGCTGACTGCCTAGAGCACTCAAATAGTCAGCAGAAACTCCTTTTAAACATAAATAGGGAAGAAAAATCCCTGCACAGTGCTATTTTAAAAGAAGCATATGGATTCGTCTAAGTTTGAAAGCAACAAATAAAAAATTATGCTGAAGCAATCTCTGGAGCAAGCAGTCTTTCAGCATTGGTCAAAGAGACTGCAATGGAAATATTTTAAAACCAACTCTCTAGTTATGAGATCGCTCATGGCCTGTGGAGGCGGACAATATTAGAGGCCACTAAATCCTAAAGTTTATTTTTCTAAAAGTTTTCACTTCAAATAAAGCTTTGTTTTAATATGTATGGGGCCAACTGTTAGAGCATTGAGGTCCTGGTTATTAGCCAGCTAGAGCTCATGAATTATGTTTAGTGAGAAGTTTATTGGCTCAGTAAACACCATTCCAGTTCCCCTCACTCCTGAACTGTGGAAGCCAAACCAAGAGATATTCAATGCCATATTACCACAGCACCAGAGCAACCGTTATCTGATTACAGACATTTTCTTTTTTGTAAGGAATTTGCTATTGCATCATTTAATACATGGAAGTCTTTACATTTACCAAGGCAACACACAAAGAGTACGTAACTGTTTGGTTCTGTTTATCACCTTCTGGAGCAGGATTATTTGTTTCCATCTCATAGCTTTCCAAGTCCAGGCATTACAGAAATGCAGTCCCTCGAACACTTCATAAGGTAGGAGTTTGGCAAGGAATTTTTAACACTAGCAGGGTCCTCATGAGGATCCAAAGTGGAGCCAGAGCAGCCTGAGGTGGTGTTGGCACTACCTGGCCTCACCCCGTGTGTGCAGGCACCAGGAACCTGCAGACCAAAATGCAAGGTAGGCATCTCTAGAACAAGCAGGACTGATGAGTAGCTGTGCAAATCCAGAAGCAACTGCTACTTGTGTGGCTGGCTTTGTCCTGGGTTGTAGCTGGTTACCTTTCACTGCCATGAGCTAAAGCCCCAAGTACAGAGAGTAAGCAATGATCAGTCAATGCATAGTGAATTGTTTGTGTGCTTGTTGTTCCAGTTCTCTGGAATAGCTAAGATACACCAGGAGACTGTACAGGGACTGTGTCAGTCCTTGAGGCAAAGAAAGTTAATTTAGTTGGAAGAGTAAGGATGAAAATAAGAGTGCTATAATAACAGTAGTCTATTCTGGTAGCAGAGTAAACTAGAACTGAAGGAGTTTAGGTTCTCCTCCTAGGTCTCTACTTCTGTCACACCACCTTGGCCAAATAATGCATGTGTTTGTGTCTCTGCTTCCTCTCTCCCCTTTTGCTATACTATCTACTATTATCTACTATTGCTATTACTATCTACTATTATCTACTATCTACTACCATCTACTATTTAGAGTGGAACATTCTTCAGGGAAGAGATTGTGCTGGTACAGCCCAGTGACAGCCTTAGGGTTCTGCAGTCTCTAAGCCAAACATAGTCCACTTTACATAACACCAACTATGAAATCATGTATTCTCATGTAAATGCTTCTTCTGATGTCCTGAGAATCACAATGCCAGAATCTGTCCATATGACAATGAAGAAACTTGGCAGTACAGATCCTTAATGTCCAACCTATCCCACAAGGACATATCATCACACCGATAATGAAGCACCTCTGGGGAACAGGCAGAGTTAAAATCTTTCCACCCCAGTAGTGGTGAAAGAAAAGATACCCTTCTCTTTAAATTTAACCCTTTCCCTTCCAAAGAATGCCTGGAATTTCTACTATTTCCCAGCAGAGAGTGGAAGGCAAAGACTTGGCATGGGGCAAGACAGATAAGAGCAGTTGCCTTCTCTAGGTTTTGTTAACTCTGCATAATTGCTTAGGGCATGTGATGGTTAGAGAGAGACACTTCTGCCAGAGACAGACTGCAAATCACTAGGATAATTCCAAGCAAACAAAATCTAGTTTACAATGTGGCTGTGGTATATAAAACACCTCTGTAAAACTACAGTATAATTCAACTGCTGCAGTTTCATTTACAAAGCAAGGATACAGTTTTCCTTCTCAAAGACTGCCATTTAGGGCCACTACGATGTTGAATAAAGTCTTGGCAGTCCTCTGGGGCACAGGGTGAAGGTTGATGATTGCTGGAAGTTTCTCTAAGCAAGCCACATTTAAATACCATGTTTTGCAAAAGGGCCCATATTGCCTTGCCTGTGAATTCAGGTTCCTTTACCAGTTTAAAATCTGGGTCAGAGCAATTTGCTTACATTTGGAGTCCTTTTCCAAAATTAATGGTGTGTGGTATTTAGAGTTGCAGATACAAGACAACTGGATACTCTGCTATTATCTGCTCTGCATCAAGCATCTACCGTCTACAGTTTTCCTGCTAAGCTTTGTTCACATGGACAGCCCACTCACTCCTGCAGCAGTTGCACACTCAGCATCCTAATGATATTATTCTTGGCTGGCCTGTTAAACTCCCAGAGTAAGGTAGATGCACACGAGTGAGCCCTGCTGGGTTCTCAGCAGCTTTTAGATGGCTCCAGATTACAGCTGGCCATGGATGGAAGTTTTCATAAGCAGTGATAAAGTTGAGAGCTTTTTTATTCAAATAGGATGTTGACTACTGCTGTCTCTATCTCTGTCACTTCGTGGTGATAAGTAGATTACCCAAATGTACTGGACTACATCAGGCCACTTGGAAGATCCAGTTAGTGCTACATACAGCTGCCAAATTGCTTAGCTAAATTCTACACAGGGATCACACACAGCAACTGTGACAGTTGATGTTTGTTTCACTTTGCCATTCAAGGAGGTACTTTTGGATTACTAATTCCTTGTATGACTTGGGTGCTGGCTAGTTCAGAGATTATTTCGTTGTATCCTGACAGGCAGTTGTAAGCTGGACCCTAAGCCTCAGCACACACGTTTAAATCTCTCTGATCTGGAAATTTGGGTGGCATATCTGCTCAGGAATCCCACCCAGAGTTAGGATCCTGCCCACATTTATTTCAGTGCTTCTTGAAAGAGGAAAGATAGAAAGGAAGGGAATAAGAAAGAAGCCCAAAACCATAATACAAATTTGCCACTTAAACTTACTGACAGAACTGACCTGCAAAGTACAAATAGTAACAGAGAATTATGATATTAACACTTTCTCATAGTATTCCTCCAAGTATAATATGTAATGTTTCCTTAATACAAACCACTTTGGAGTGACAATCAATGAAATACATTAAAATACAATAAAAATACTGGGTTTAGGATAAAAATGTGGTTCCAACCTATGGGCTTGTAAAGGAAAAGTCAGCAGAGCCTTACTCCTCTTGTAGGTAAACTCTGAAGTTTCATCCCCTTGTTCACAAGCCAGGCGGAATAAAAATACCCACCTACACTAAACCAAAGGGAGCCACTCGTAACCCAGACACAACCACAACAGACATTCTCGACAGTCCTTGGCTTAATAGAACACTGCTTTGTGGTTATACCCACCACTAGGATTTCATCTTGCAAGTTCTAGCACGTTTAATTTATTCCAGGTCATACATCAAATATAATATTAAAATTTAAGATGGCATTTGAGATTGAGACTTTCTTTTGCAGTTCGAGTAGAGAGAACACAGTTGGGATCGTGGGTACATGAGCATATTAATACATAAACACAAACCTGCAGCCATCACTCAAGAAAAACAATTGGTCTTTAAGAAGGGAAAAAAGTTGTAAAGAGAATCAATTCCATTAAATAGCTCTATAAATCAATTCCACCAAAAATCAATAGGAAACTACATCCACCATGTGCCAAGTAACTCCCACACATCAGGTGCAACTGTCCGTGACAGCAGCCATGCAACAGCTCTGCCTGCCAGGAATTCAGGCAGCTAAGGGCTCAAGCAAGAACCCTGGCATTGCTCATGCTGCCCTCCTGAGAGCCCTGGCATTGCTCATGCTGCCCTCCTGAGAAGCCCAGCACTGCCCACATTGCCCTCCTGAGAGCCCTGGCATTGCCCACATTGCCCTCCTGAGAGCCCTGGCATTGCCCACGCTGCCCTCCTGAGAGCCCTGGCATTGCCCACATTGCCCTCCTGAGAGCCCTGGCATTGCCCACGCTGCCCTCCTGAGAGCCCTGGCATTGCCCACGCTGCCCTCCTGAGAGCCCTGGCATTGCCCACATTGCCCTCCTGAGAGCCCTGGCATTGCCCACGCTGCCCTCCTGAGAGCCCTGGCATTGCCCACGCTGCCCTCCTGAGAGCCCTGGCATTGCCCACATTGCCCTCCTGAGAGCCCTGGCATTGCCCACGCTGCCCTCCTGAGAGCCCTGGCATTGCCCACGCTGCCCTCCTGAGAGCCCTGGCATTGCCCACATTGCCCTCCTGAGAGCCTTGGCATTGCCCATGCTGCCCTCCTGAGAGCCCTGGCATTGCCCACGCTGCCCTCCTGAGAGCCCTGGCATTGCCCACGCTGCCCTCCCGCTCCTGCCAGGGCACCTTAGCCCTGCTCGCTCAGGGGGAGCTGCAGCCGAGGTCTCTGGGAAAGCAACTGCTCCCTGCCAAGGCCTGCACATATGTTCATGGAACCCATGCTGGGAGCAGCCCCACACTCCCAGGGGCCATGCAAATCCCATCTCTAGACACTATGGTGGCAGTCCCATCTAAAAATCAGTGGAGGAAAATTCACGTTTCTTGTTAGAGTCAGGCATCTTACATGCCCAGGTCTGAAGTGTGACTTTGGGATTTTCCAGCAGGCTTTGTCCCCAAAGAGGAGCTGACTTAGGCACAGATATGGGGAAGGTGGTAGGGGAACATTAAGGATGTGGGGCCCACGAGCCAGCAGCATGCAGTAAGTCACATACTGGTTAAACAAATTACTTGTTTAAGCACGAGTTCAGGAGTTACACATCGTATGAGTCTTCCTAGTTCAGTGACTTCCCCAGTGACTGTGCCAGGCCACTGCCCTCTCACTTTCAAAGTGCAGCTCAGTTGCATTTTCACATTTTTAGGTGGTGGATGCCCGTTCAATGACTGGAGAAACCCTTGGGGCTTTCATTTTGTGCTGGCAGCTCTCAAATGACTTTAGAAACAAAACCCCTGGGGCTTTTGTTCTGTGTGGCAGAGCAGAGAGGGCACGGAAGATTCTGGCTTTGTTAAAACCTGTAGAAAAATTCATGTCCTGTGTCTTCTCCTTCATGTGCTTCACGTGTGCTGTCATGTCTCTGGGCCATTAGAGACACACTGTTTAAGAAATTAAGATCTAGCATTTTTGCAATAGAAAAACTTGATGAGTTGGCCTCTGCTATTCAGCACTAAGTACCAAAACCCATTTTTTCCTGCTATAACTGAATGTCAAGTGTAACTGAATTCAGTTACTGCACACAGAAACACTCACGCCTGGTATTATACACATATATTTAAAACAGAGAAAGAATGCACATATGTGTATGACAAATAATGAACAATTCATTGAGAGGGCTCAGGACTGTCCCTGGCAGGGAATGAAACTATCTACTGCATCTCTCCAAGGCTCTGTGACCCAGCTGCAGGAGGGATCTGATCTCCAAATTGCATTTTTGATCTTGGGCCTGATCTTAGCAATCAGCACCCTCAGCCTACTGATTTCAGTAGGATTTGAGAGCATTTGATATCAAACCTTCCATCAGTCACAAGTTTCCCCTAGATGTAAGGATATGCAGTTCTGGAAAGCAAGACTTCGACATAGGCTGGAGGTTTGATGTCAAGAGTAAGTGGGAATTGTACAATCCGAGGCTTCAATCTAACCACTGGTATTTGGCAAGACAAAGCAGCAACACATTGAAGTTTGTCTCTTTTGAATTATTCCTTAAAACTCTATCATATGACTCTTCTTCTCCAGAAGAATTAATCAAAATTAAAAAGTATACTAAGGGAAGATGAAGGCCATTGTCAACAGAACAGCCAGATTTTCCTGCAATTAACAGTAGACGTTCCTCATTTTCCCTGTTCCTAAATGCATTTGCAGTAATACTTCATTTACTGTGATTTCAGTTTCATGCAAGTCAGGGAAAAAAAAAAACTTTGTGGCAAGTGGTCTTCAAGTATTATAATAAGGAAGGGCATTTGCAGAGAGTTTTGAAACACAGATCCCGTTCTAAAGAGAGTCTCCATGCACAGATGCCACACCAACACCTGCACACATGTCACTGGCAACTATTTGGTGGCTCTCTGACGTTCTGCAGTAGCTTAGAGTGAAGAAATTACTGTTATATTTACGAAGGACAGCCCAAAGCATGGTGCAGAATTTGTGTGGAAAGACACACAGAAAACAGATAGGAATAGACACAGCCCAGGGAACAAAGGGATTACAGTGATATAGCAAATGTAGGAATGGTTGGAAAAAAGCAAGTATGTGCACAAGCGGAGAAGAAGAGAGAATCCCACAGGTTAGATAACCAAAGCATAAATTGCAAAAAGCAGAGACTGTGGACTATGAGTTGAAGCCAGCATAGGGATCTGAAGTGTCAACTTGCATTTAAAGATTATCATAGTTAAAATCATAAACCAAATTGCATAATAGGCAAATGAGATGAATTGAAAGATTAAGCTGTGGAAACAGACTCAGAGAGAGGATTGTAAGGATCTTTTTTTTTTTAATCCTTCTCCTGAACTCTTTTATACTCAAGGAAAAAAAAAAATCTTAAATCCCATTTCCTGCCAGTATAGGGCTAAAATGTTAACACCATATTTCATAACACTTAACGTGAAACAGGATTACTGTGCTGACTTGTTCTTGAAGAGCAAATACACTCTAAAAACTAGATTGGGAAGGAGGTAGATTTCTTTCTGACAAATCCGCTGACAAGAAGCAGGACGGAGAAAACATATTTTTCTCTATGACTTCTGGGGATGAACAGAATTTAAAAGTCTGTTGTCCTCAGTAGCACTGATGTACTCTTCCAGCTGGACTTTTTTTGTTCAGTCATTCACTGTAGAGACTGACTTACTATGAATAATCGTGCTTTTCTTTCCTACTCAGATGAAGTGCTTACACTCTTTTCGATGAAAGCAAAAGAAATGCCTTGTTTAAAATAAGCCAGAAAGATCTTATGAAGAGGACCCAATGACCCATCAGAAGGAGTAACTTCTTTATACCAGCCAGGGAACTGCCTGCTAAGAAAAAGAAAGATTCAAATCCCTACCCAAGCAGACGAGCCAGCCAGAGCCTTCTCTAACACTGCAGTCTATTTGGGACTTCACTGTGTCAAAGCCTTTTACATGGAGAGCACTTAGGCAGCGAGTGTGTGACACATCCAGCAAGACTCGTAATGTCTTGCCTGTTTTCTCTTGAGCCTCTGAACTGTGACCTCAAAGCAAATGAATCTGAGAAGAAAATACATTAATCAGGCAATCACTCAGCCAGGCTCTGGGTTTTTAAAGCAGGGATCTGAATCAGCTATATCGCCTCCCACTTCTTTCCTGATACAATTAGTCAGCATCTGCCCCAGCAGCCAATCCGCTGCCTCTCAGAGGGGGGGGGACAAGCAGCTGCAACTCCCTTGCCCACTGCTACTTCCGAACAGGCTGTGGAATCGCGGAGAACAGATTCTGAATTCCGTCTGGTGAAGGTTAGCATCCCTTGCCTGCGCTCAGGGGAGTGAGAGGAGCTGAGAACAGCTACCGCTTACAACCTCTTTGATTCCCTGCTCCAGCCCAAGTGCAGGTTCAGACGCGTCCCAGCCACACCTCTCCCACCTTGGGCCGAGGCCATGCCAGCTCCACACACCTGTTGGAGGCTTCCCCACATTTTAAGGGAATCCCCAGAAGGAGATTTGCAGGTGCTCTGCTCTCTTCAAAGAGCACAGGCAACAAATCAACCTGGGAAATTGGACCCATAGCATTCAATGTGGCCCTCTGACCTTTTTCAAAATGTTCTCAGCCCACCAGGCTGGCAGGACTGAACTTTATAGCTAAGTGTTTTGAAAGAAGCGTGTGCTCTTAAAATCCAGTTGAATTTTTGCTAGGGAAACTTTACAAAGGCATCATTAGTGTATCCACAGGAGTTTTGCAATTTTAGGTTACAGGTGATTACAGCAAATAAACAGGCATGCAAGTCAGGGTCGGAAGCGGGCTTCTACTTAAAGCCTGCCTCACCAGGCACTTGGAAAATAAATAAACCCCCCAAGCAGTTCTATTTTACCCAACAGCTTTAAGGCTCCAGCCCCGTTCCTAAGGCTGGATTGTGCAAGCTCTTACTCCAGCAGTCACACTGAGTTCAAGCAAAGTGCCTGAGTAAGCATTTGCAGAATCTGACCCCCCCAGCCAGTTATCTATACAGCACCTATTTGTGCCTTGCACTGCAAGCTCTTTAGCTGGGGACATGGTCTGGCAGTATATTGTCAGCTGCAATGTGCTTTATCTCCATTTATAGCATTAAATCTAATTTTTGGTGCCAAGTGCAGCGTTAGCCTTACAATGACATCTATTAAAGACATTTTCCCCTGGAGACTGTGATCTGACCAACAACTAGTTTGCACTGTTCATATTTTTATTTTATTGCAAAACCACCATGTTCATACTACCTTTCCACTTCTCTAATTTCAAGCATTTTCTTTAAACGCAGTATGACAGGCACTGAATTACAGAAATCCCACACCCTGGCATTACACTGACTTCACTTGAGATGCTGCCATCCTTCCTTCCCTGAAGATTTACAAAACTGGGAACTTAAAGCAATAAACATGACTGGTTAGTCTCCAGTAAGGTGTAAGTTTAGCAGAGGTAGACTTGTTTTCTCTGTGCCATCAGAAACATTCCTAATGGTCACCCAGCTCCTTGGGGAGGCAGGGGACAGCAGCCTGGCACAGCATGGAACAGTTCTTACGGAAAAAAAAAATCTGCAAGTTCCCCTGAAATGCTGCATCCTGCATGCCTCAAAGCACAGCTGCTACCTTCTCACTTACAAAAACGTGACCCCAGCCAGTCAATCTACAGTGCTAATGCTGTCAGATACCTTCCCACTCACCACTTTTGATGGTCAAAGCCATTGAAATGCAGTGGCTTCCCCTCTGCCTCAAAAGGGGATGTGCTTTGCTTTTGCTCCAGAAGTCTTAGGGAGGGTGCTTTGGGTTTTTCAGTTTTTGGTGAGGGTACAACCCAAGCTGTTTTAGATAAACACAGAGGTAGCAGGAGTCAATGTGTAACCACAGAGGAAGCAAGCACAAATAGGCAAATGTTCTGAATAATGGCAGCGTAAATGCACGTGGAAACTTGCTTGAACTCACCTGGACTCCTTTCCCCCTTTCTTGTCCAACCAGTTAATGAATAGGGAACATCCCAGTCCTCTGGCATATGGTATTAGATGCTCTGGGCATTAGGTAGAAAACTACTGATAAGTCTTTTGAAATGGAACAGTTGGCGTCATGTAGCCCAGGTCCCATTTCATATGAACTCTCAAAATTTGGAAAGGAAGGAAGGTTTTATTTATTACAAGTGAAACAGAGAAACTGAGGTGCTTAATCAGTCACTTGCATCTAATGGGAGTGGAAGCTGGTTTGTTGGGCTATGGCCATGGCTTCTGCTCTGTTAAGGAAGAACCCATGTGCAGCTTTCAGAAAGTCATATAAACATCTCAGAAAAGGTTACCTGAATATGCCAGAGATACAGCTGTAAGTCACAGATTACTAATTATGAAAGCTTTTGGAGATCTTCACATGGAAAGGATGTCTTTTCTGGATAGGCAAATATTTTAATTCCATACTCCAATGATCAGTGTTTCAGCAGGACCCTTAAAATATATTTTCCTTCCATGACTGTCCTCTATGGTTAGTTACACCTCCATGCATGATTTCCAGTACTACAGGTCTGTCAAAAGTACTAGTTTTCTCTGCATTTGGTTCCACTCACAAGACTCTGAATTATTAGTACAGCATTCAGCTTGAAATCCTCTTGCACAATTAACAGGGTGAAATATTAGACGATAGCAGCTACTATTGTTATTTTCTGTTCATTACATGCTAGTGGAAATACAGCCCATCTTCAAAATACCGTGGCCTTACATAGGCAGAGGTGAAGAGGTACAGACAGGTGAAATTATTTTTCCAGATTCAAACAACATATCAGTGGCAAATAAATTCTCATACTCAACTCTGTTTTAACCACCACAATAGAGATGTCAGAATGAAGCTGATGGTCCTCTCTCCATACTCAGGTCACTTTCTTCCTCACTCGGGAGCTGAGGAATATCAATACAGCAATTAAACCCATCACCTTACAAGCAGCAACCAGAAACTGGGAGACCCAGCCTGACTGGAACAAACCAGCTGACTACAGCTGCTAAAAAGAGGTCCACACTTGGGCAAATACTCAAGACATTCCTTCTCCAAGGCACCACCCATAATAACAGGCCAACAGTCTCGAACACCTCTGCATTTGGATGGGTACGCAGAACCGCATACATTAAACTGCTTTTCTTGGAGTTCATTTAAGAATGCTGCCAGCTTGTAAACAGCAGAGTCAGTTTTGCTGCCAATACCATTTCTACCTAGAGCAAACGGAAGTGCTTTTCCAAGAATTTCCAAGACTGTTGCGTCACGCCGTGCGCTGGCATTGCACCATGCAACCCGGGGAGGGAAGACACAAAAATATAAGCTGCTGCTTGGTGCATCCTGAAGGGGGTTATTTAGAGGCATTTGCTGATTTTCAGGAAGAGACTGACAGTGCAGAACAGACCTTCCAAAAACTCCCAGTGCTCACTGCAGGGGAATATAATTTCATTTATACTTCCAGTGCTGTAGAAAAAAGAGAGTAATTTTTATAGCTGGCATGTTTCAATTTTCATTACAATTTTGAAAGCCTTGTTTGATAAGGTACAGTGGAGACTAAGAAATGTAGCATTTCTGAAGAACTAGAGAGACTTCTTCTCTAGCCTCCCTCCCCCATTGAGGGTTTTGCATAATCCTAAAGCATTAGTCCTTTGGCAACTTTACCATTTTGAAGCTTTATTAGAATTCTGTGTATGATGACAGCATTTACAGGCTGTTGCTAAGGTCAGGGTCCCATCATGCAAACTTTTAAATATGATGAGCATTTATAAGATAAATATACAAAACAAACCAAGGACATTGTATTCTCCATACTTTAAAGATGAAGAAAACTGAAGTTGCTTAGCTTCCTTCATGAGTATAGCATGGAAAGTTTAAATCAGAGATGGAAGCAGAGTTCCTTGGACCACAAGCTCACCCAGAAGAATTGAATGTGGGCAAATATTCAACTACTACACCAATTCATAAAAACAAGTGCTTATAACTAAGTTTTCTGGGTAAAACTTTTCAAGTCATAGTTTACACTACTTTTAAAAAACACTCAGCCAAACATCACTCTGCTGACATCTGAAGAATTTCAAGACAGCTCTCGCTCTCATCTCAAAATCCCCATTATTGAGCATTCTGGTACTATGGTTCTGGCTATGTACGCTTCATAGCTGTGCACACAAATTTATAATTTTTAGTGGACTCCTTGCCATCTACAACTTTGGTAGATATTTTCCCTGCCTAGAAGGACATCCATGTTTTTCTTTGAAGACTGGGCATAATCATGTCACTAATATCACATTATCAAAGAACATTTGAGCTGCCTAGAAAAGAACAAAGAGCTTTTTTCAAGGGAGTTTGATGCAAAAAGTTCCACACGAGGACTGTTCTGGACACTTTATAAGATAAACAGAAACTAGGAATAACAAAGACCTCACCCTTCCAGAGGTAGGGGAAACAACAATAAATAAAAACAGCACAAGTTTCACTATACACTGGCATCATTTCAAACCTTCTTTTAAACAGGTCTTGTTTAAAAAAAGCATTCTTCAATTGTATGTGTTTTCTAGTGAAGTTTTGAGGAAAATTTGTCCCTCCACAGAAAAAGCCACTAATTTACTGTTCCATCCAGTCTGGGCAGCTAACTAACCCTTCTCACCAGGAGCCTCTTGCAAAGGGACAGACAGGCTGGTTTTTCAGTTTAGTTCAATAACCACTTTTTTCAGACTGCAGAAAGCAACTGAGATTTGAGGAGGGGCAGAAGGGCAGGAAAGCTTACTTCCCTCCAAATGAAAACTAGGTGTTAGAAACTAGTATCTGCTAGTTCCAAATTTATAAAAGAGCAACAAAACTAGAAAATAATGAGTTCGCTTTTGCTCAAAGAACACTTCCTTTGCTTTGCATTTAAATTGGAGCTGAATAAAAATCACAGAATAAGTCACATAGAAAGGGACCTCAGGAGGTCATCAGAAAGTATTTTGATAAGAAAGTATTTTTCAAATATTTTTATTTAACACTTAAAAATATTCAGGTTTAACATTTCATTGAATTTAATGCTATATAAGAAGTTTCTTGAGTCACTTTTCAGAAACAATAACATAGTAAATTAATTTTGTTTCTGATTTGCATGTTGAATCATAGTCTGAATGTGTTAACCCTGTCCTTATGCTTAACATGAAATTTACTTTAAAGTTACTTTAGTTGCACATCAACATGTTTTAATAGGTACAGACCAGCGAGATCCAGTCTTTCTGCTGGAGAGTAACTACCACACAGACAAACAAGCAAGCTTTAAAATAAGGTTTCTTGTCAGCTGATTGCAATTCTCAGTTAAAACTGGCGCTGCAAATTACTCTATTCTGTTCTTTATCGAACAAGAGAAGATTTCTAAACTGTCAAACTGGCTGGTGGCATCTTGACAGCAGATGTAAATGCAGTAAGTGCAGTCCTACATGGCAGTGTCTTTATGTGACTCCTAGAAAACTGAATCCACTCACTGAATGGCTCTTTATACAACGGGAAATGTGCACACATTTAGGGGAAGGAATCTGCTGTACACCCCTGTCATCTTAAACGGGTCCAGGAATGAATGGGACTAGCCCAGCATGAAGGGCAGAGTCAGGTTGTTTACCACGAGGCCTCTCCCCAGTCACTCCATCGTGTATCTCTTTTTACACTCATGGCAAAGGACTGATTTGAAGACAATTTTATCTTGTACAGTGTTTGGTTCAATGGGGGAAGGGAGTGGATAGGGCAAAGTGATATATTATAAAAAGCCATCCCCTCTTCCTTTACGCAGGGGACTGAAGGACAGCAAATGCCTCAGGCCAGCATACTGACATGAAATGCTTCCTAACTCCCATCCAGAACCTGGGTGAGGACAACACTGGCACGTTTTTCCATCCAGTATCCAAAGCTGGATGAACAAGAGGGGGTTGTTCCTAGCTCCTGCACAGATCTGTCAGAACACCTAGCAACAAAAGCAAGAAGTTCACCCTATTTTCAGGGACGCTTTTATTGGGAGAGCTCCCTGAAGACTGTTTTGAGCAGGAAACCAGTCCCTGCACTTCTCTAAACTCTTCTTACTGCCAGCTGAAGACTCAGGCCCTTCTTCCAGCTTAGCTGCCAGTGCATGTGTCTTCTGACACTTTCTGCAGGACAGCTCAGTTTGTCTTTTCTCCATTAGAGAGAGTAAGTGAAGGAAGCTTCCTACAATAGGTCCATTTCTAAATGCATGCTTGAGGTTTTCAGTTTAAAAGATCACTCTTTAGCCCCTTCAAATCCGCAGGGTGCACATCCGAAAATGTGATATGATACATATGTAATCCTGGATAAACTCCATTCCCCACCCCTTTCCATTAAGTAAAATCAGTAACTAGAATCCCTGTTTAGGATTTGTGATTACAAGGATCACCCTCCGCCCTGCCCTGGTCAAACAATACGGGCTCTAGGAAAGCACGAGAGCCGTCATTTCAATAACGCAAAACCCTGTTGCTTCCACTCCAGAACAGCTGACTTGAAGTGCATGCTAGGCTGTGCTTATTAACAAAATGAGAAATCTGATACATAGAAAGAAAACACTATGTGAGGATTAATCCTGGATTGCATTTTGTGGCCAGCACTGGGCCATCATCCAAACACAGACGAAAAAGAACAGAATTTCTCCCACCTGTCACTTACAGCAGGTACAGCTATTGCTGTCTTGTAGCCTCCTCCTTTACAGCTACTGTAACAACTCATTTTGTATCAAGCTTAAAATTCAGGATTGACCTCACTGTTTCACTTCTTTGTTTTGTGGGAGCCAGCACTGGAGGGTGAATTTTCTTTCCAGGAATTACAAACAAGAAGCTATGAGTAACTCACAAGTTTGGACAGCTAGCATAATACACGTATGCTTCAGGGAAAGAAACACAGCTTAAAACTGGCATCCTGTTGGAACCTGGAGATGCTAATTGAACAAGAAAATACAACTCTCAGGAACATCTTTTTGACATTGTTCTGCTGCTTTTGAGAGAAGTAAGCACACTGTCACTGCTGATTGCGAGAGACCTGAACAAACTGATGCAGTTTCTTTGCCAATGAGCTACTGCACAGCAGAGTGAAATCCCTATTGCAATGCATTGTCTTTGCTCCCAATAGTACAGCAAGACAAAAACCAATATAAGAAGCCCTAATGGCTCAGCCACTGGTGTTCAATCCACACCAAACCAAAGAAGTCATCATTATTCTTTTAAAAATATATTCTCCTGCTTACGGTTGGGTTGACGCTCTGTTGTTGCAATGCCACAGCTGAGCCCTGTTAATTTTTCTCCAAGCCCAGCAGGGAAGGCATGTCTGCTGATGCTGAAATGGTCCCTTCCCATTGAGCTTCGCCTGTCACAATACAGCCAATATAACGGCTATGTCACAAATGTGATTCTGCTTTCTCCCACTCCAACACCACATTTGCTGCGGCACTGAAATGCTGCTTTGTGGCAACGTTCTTCCCCAGCTGTTGGCAGAAGCTGCAGTGTTGTTTGTACACTTTATCAGTCAGATTTGGTTAGAGGATGGGAAACTTGGTTTTCTGTAGAGAAAACATGGCAACCTCTTCCTACCAATACCTCTGCCTGTCAAGCTGCGATATGTTCATCAGGCTGGATGACAGGGTTAAATGCTGCAGTCTGCACAAACAGGAGCTCTGATAGGAAGGCAAATGCACCTCGGTTTTCAAATATCATCCCATTTCCCTACATCTATCATCAAAGAAGGCAGCAGGAGCTCAAAGAATAGCCACATACTATTTTCTGCAAGGTCAGAAAATGCACAGCATACAGTTTATGTTTGACAGTACTTAATTACTATGGGCTGTAAAGATGCTAGAAAACGAGATCTCTCATTGCAAGATCTGCTGTTCACAACTTCAAATTTCATGCTGTGACCACCAATTTTGGGCTGCGGTGGCTGCTTTAGAGAGTTTAAATCCATTACACAGCCAAACTGGTTGGCATTAGGTTGTTTTCTAGTTATTTTAAACAACTAATCAAAATAAATTGAACACGTACCCTTCTGGAAAAAGGCCTCTCACCTTCTCTTTCTCTCCTCTCTCCCCCCACCCCTTGTCACACATCGGCTTCTGCCAAACAATTCAGCACTGACACTACAGCGCATCACGTGATACCAAGTGCTTCAAGCATCTTGCAATACTTATTACTATCTACACATCCATAAGTCATTCCACCCAGAAACATATGTGAATACTAACGTGAGCTATTTCTTTATGCATTAAAGATTTAGAGTTCTCCCAGATCCTTGGAAGAGGCTTTTCCCCCCAAACACTGAAAAATCATCCCTTTTATGTATGTGCATCTCATCTGCATTTCACATAGATTAGGAAGCATGACAGAGGGAAAACCTGCCATATCCACATATTCTCCCATTCCTCCTGCTTACGCTCCTGCGACCACGCAAGTCTGTCGTGATTAAGCAATGGATTTTAGATGTCAAAGAACAAGGCACTTACACAGGGTGTCCTTACCCATGTTAGAATGGAAAGTAACAAATGTAAGAGGTTGCTTATTCTTAATACTGATCTCCTCCAGAGCTAAAATGATATGTCAGTAGCAGGTGGCAAGTTTGAAGACCTCCCTCCCCTCCTTTTTTTTTTAATAAATATAACAAAGGGCACACAGATTTGACCTAATGGGTCAACCATCAAAAGTTAAACTGATTTAAATAATTAGACCTAGAATGTCAGGCACCACTGCAAATAATTGCTCCTAATGCTTTTAGGATTAGATTGCTAATGAAAAGGCGCAAATAGGAGGCCATTTGCAGTGGTGGAAATAAGTCAATTTTCTTTCCATATGTCATTTTCCCCATGTAGCTTTGCTGTGAAATCCTAAGGAGTCATTTACAGCTTTCTCTCCAGAGCTGCTGTAGTATATACAATAGTTCTGAGTAATAAAAAATAGTAATAAGTCATTTTGAAATATAAGTTGTTTATACAGTGTATTTATCAAGCATAGCAAACATCTGCTCATAGTTCTGACATTTTCCAATGAAAGTGACTATTGCATATTGTTTTCCCCTTAATTTCTGGAAAAACATGGGAGCTATTCAAATATAAACAGCATTCCGCAACAAATTTAAACCAGTTTTAGTCAAAGGACAGTTCATTAGCAGAATGTAATTCTGAGGCTCTTAACTGGTTTCTGGCTGCTCTCTCAGATTTATTCTAACAGCTAAGTAGTACTCTGAGTGATTTCAGTAACCGTCTGCTGAAACACTTGGTTCCATATATAATTCATTAATTCTGTGTAAAGGTGTGTATACCCCCGCCCCACTCACAGATTCTAACGCCAAGTTACCCGTTTCTGGAAGCGCCCAGGCCACCCGAGTTCTCAAAGGTTGCGGATTTCGCAGCAGAAAGATTCGAGTGCCCAGACCCCGTGTGTACATACGCGTTCCCCGGGCGGCGGCGGGGCCGGGCGCGGTGTCCGGCGGCCGCGGAGCCCCCGGGAGGAGCGCGGCTGGCGGCCCCGATAACGGGGGGCGCGCCAAGAGCCGCCCGCCGCCGCCGTGCCCACTTCCACCTGGGACCCGGCCAAGCAGAAGTCAATAATTGACTTCCCCGCCGGCTCTCGCCCCGTACCAAAGGGGCCGGGCGCGGGCTGGGCGCTGCGGGCACCGCGGGGCTCCCCGGGCCGCGCACCGCGCAGGGGGACGGCACACAGCCTCCCCCGCCCCCACTCCCCCCGCCGGCTTTGCTTTGCTTTTAAATGCAACCAGAAAAACACAAAAAGCCCCGCTCCCCCCGCCGCCGAGCTGGCACCGGCACGGGCGCGCCGGGGGATGCAGAGCCCGGTCCGGCTCCGCGGCGCCGTGCCCCCGGGACCGGGCAGCCGCGGGCAGCGACCAGCCCTCCTGGTTCCCTCAGTTGCGATGTCGAGCACCTCGGCAACAATATTGCCAGCCTGGACGTGCAATTTAATTTATTTTTTTTTTTTTAACCGGGTGGACAGCTCTACGCTAGTTAGCGCGGCCGAGGAACGTGCATTTCCTACGGGGCACAAAGCCGGCGGGCAGGGTCCGGGGAGCCCCTGGCCGCAGGAGGGTGCGCGATCCTGCTCCGTCCATTGCGTCCGAGATGGGGCCGTAACAAAAGCCAGAGACCCGCAGCGACGGGCAGAGCGAGCGGAGCCGGCGGGTCCTTCCCTCCGCGATCCCGAGCGGCCGAGGGGGGCGGCGGGGAAGGGGGGAGCCAGGGCAAAAGTTCACCGCGGTCCCGGTAGGGCAGGGGGTGCTCGGTGGGGCTGGGGCCGGCCCTGGGGTTGGGGGATGCCGGCCTGGCTCGTCGCCTCGCAGCCCGGCGGATGGACCGCGGGGGGCGGGAAGGAGGCGATGCAAGTCCCGGGAGCCCCTTTCCTGCCCTCTTCTCCACAATGCGGCCAGATCCCCAGCACAAACACGCCCCCCGGCACACCGGGGCTCCGCTCCCTCCTTTCGGGGAAAAAATAAAATAAAATCAAATACAATACGGCTCACTTGCAGGGACGAGTGGCGATGGGGAGCAGGCGGCTGCTCCGGGGCTGCCTGCGCGCCCCGCCGGTCAGCCCCATGCCTGCCGGCCCCGGCGGGCAGCAGCTGCGGCCCCCCGCCCCGACCCCACCGCCGCCGGGGAAGGGGCAGCACACACCCGTGCGCGCACACACACATACACAAATGGCACGGGAGGAGGGGGAAAGTTTCCAGCCGCTTCAACCAAATAACCAACATTTGCAAGCTCCAGACAGGCACGGTGGCCAGCACACCGATGTACGCCCCGGCCCCCGAAGCAACGGGGCAGCGCGCCCGGAGAGCGAGGGGAGGGGGCCCGGGGCACGGAGAGAGGGGGGCAAGAGCAGAGAAACCATCTCGGGTTTTTTTCAATGGAAGTACCGCCGGTGCCGGGCACGGCTGATGCAGGGCAGGGAAAAAGGGGACATCCCCGCCACCCCGGCGACTCTCCCGAGCGAACCCGTGCAGATGGGCAAATCACTGGGGCTGCAAATAAAGAGCGGGGGAGCGGGGCTGGGCTGCACCGCAGAGCCCGGCAGCGCCCGGCCGCCCCGCGGGACCCGCGCCCCCGCCCGCGCCCCGCGCTGCGTTACCTTCTTATTGCATCTGGAGCAGCAGCTTTTCTTCCCCTTCCCCTCTCCTCCTCTCCCTCTCCTGTCCTCTCGGTTTATACCAGCCTGTTCCTCATCTCACAGCCTTCCTCCCAGCGCCATCTTGCAAGCTTGTGACGTTGGGAGCCGCTCACCCCTGACCCACATTTGAATAGAAGCCAAAATGAAAAAAAAGGAGAGGAGAGAACGAGGGAGAGAGGAAAGAAAGAGAGGGAAGAAGAAGAAGAAAGAGCGGAACAAGGAGAGGCAGGGAAAGCAGCAGCTAAGCAAGTGCTGTGCCAGTGTGGAACAGCATCGGCTCCGCTCCCTTGCCAGCTAGTTTAGTAATAAGCAATTTCCTGCTTTTGCAATAAATGTTGCCGCGGCGGGGCTGGGAAAGGGACAGGGATCTGAATAATTCCGACCGAGGGACCAGGGCTTCCCCCACCCCGAGCCGCCCCCCCTTCCCTGCCACCCACACCCCGAAACCCAGCCCGGAACCCGACCACTTGGAGCCTCGCGGCATCCCAAATACTGCTGCTCCTTCCCAGCAATGAAAAAGGCATTTATTAAGATTATTTCTCCCATCACTGATGAGCCCTCAAGTGTGTGTTAAGAGAAATTATATAGATTATAGCTTGTACATGTATTGGAATCTGAAATTAGTTTTATACACAAATTTAGGAAACATCATGTATAGCACTATTTGCATATTAGCTTTTTTTGTCACTCATGTTCTGTGTGTTAAGGACTGTCACTGCATTTTTACATCATTCAGAGCACAGATACAGACATGGCCTTTGCACCTATAGAATCTAAAGTTTTGTTTTGTGCATTTCTTTTTTAGTTATTTACCTACTGGAAGTATATGGGGGGGGGGGGGAAAGTTGTGTTTTGCATCCCTCGTCCTGCAAAGATTTTCACGCATGCTTAACTTAAGCATATCAGTAATCACACTGAGTAAGAAGGGCTACTCAGATGCTTCCACTAAGCCTGTGCCCAGCCTGCAAACTCAACCTATTACTTTGTAGAATGTTAAGTGAACTTAACATTTTACATCTTAATCTTACTGACCATTGCCACAAAGCACATCTGTGCAGAAATCTGAATTATCCCTTTGTAGCACTCTCTCCCTTCCATAGCTAATTAATCCATAATAACAGGAGCAATGCACACAAACATTTTTATTGTAATTGTGCACAGGAATACTTCCACTATCCCATATAGAAATCACTGTGTTAGCTCCAAGTATGACATGACATTTCCTTTCCTTCTCTGCCCTCATAGCCACCCATAACCAAAATTCTCTGTAGCCTCAGCAAGGCGATGCATTAGTGAAGCTAAGCCTACGTTTAACATATGTCTAATAATTCCCTAATAGCCACAATGCCAGTGACTCTCTCAGCCACTTCCTGTGCAGATCCCTGCAGTCCACATGCCCTTCAGCTGGATCCCAGCTGCAGCCTAAGCTCTCCATCCCTGATAATAAAGATATTTTCTAGTTGCTCATCCAGAGTTCAAAGTTTTTGCAGGACATGGTTTCTTCAGCCTTACCAAAGTGGCTTGAGGAGCAAATAAAGATAAGGCAAATCACAACAGCCATATCAGAAGGGTCTGGACTGGTGGTTTGTTCACAGTACACCCAATAAAGAGCAGAACACTTTAACAGTGGCGAGAACAGCAAACCTGACTGTCAGCACAAGACCCAGTGAAGTAGATAAGGATCAATTCAAGACTCTTCCCCCACCAGGAAAGTTAATTTAAGATTGCTGGTGCTGCTCTGAGCTGTGTTTTAAAGCTAAGTGGCCTTGCAAATAGCCAGGGAGGTGTAGGTAGCCATTTGTTTCACGCTGTGCCAGAGCCATTGGTAGGCAAATACACAGAAGTCCTTGCACTATGTAAACAAGGGCAAAATGCATCATAATTTTTTTTTCAAGTAAGTTTAGACATTTGGGTTTAGAAAGACCCACTTTTGTGAATCTTTGTGTGGCATCTCAAGACCTCAACAATGCCACCATCTGCCCTCATCTTCCTTCCTTCCGCTGAAGCTTTCCACCCCAGCACAATCTGTGTGCCCCTGCCAGTTCACAAACCAACATCTTTGTTCTTTCATCAGACATTTGAACAAAGGTGCCAGGTTTTTCACAGGAATGGCTTGAGGCACAAGCATTTCAGCCTGTCTGCCAACTTTGCTAGGCAGGTGTTAACTTTTGAGAGTGAAGGGGAGAAAGAAGTTTGGGAAGTTGGACAGAAACATCCTAAAATGTGACCACAAGGTTTAATCTAAAAAGCTTTATCTGTATTTGAATCTTCTCTAGGTTTGACAACAATCAGTTTGCAGCATCCCTCAGGAAATGGAGAGATGGGCACACTTGCAGTAGAGAGGAGACAAAAAAAAAAGATAGAAATTAGGTGTCTGGCACCTAGAAATGATATGGTATGATACAGCACTGCACTCAGCTTCATATATAGGTGATAATTATAAGGTTGAAAAGAACTAATGAGAAAGTTACACCTGGCACTGTCACTAGAACCATGGACATCTGTGGAGAATCTGATGAGCCAAGTTGAAGTATGGCCACACCTACCTGGAAAACATCTACAGGCACGCAAGGCAGATACCATGATTCCTGTAATGTCTCCAAGCAACCACAGCCAGGGAATTTGCCATCCAAAGAGAGGGTACACCCTCAAATTCTGAGAAATCACACCCACTGTGAGCACATCTGGCACTGGTGAAATGTGCCCGTGTGTGAAGAGCAAACTCATTGCTCCAGTGCAGAGAGCAGCATGCTCAGATGAAAGGCTGGATTAGAAGGGTAATGGCACTCTGCTTGCAGATACTGTGGCACAGTGGGCACGTTCAGGAGGATTGTTTGGGCTTGTGAATATTTTGAAGGAAGAGGCTCTTCTACTTCCAGCTGGACGCTTGTCATTAACTTCATTTTCTAGACTGTGAGTTTTCTAGCACTTATAGTGAAAAGAGCACGGAGAGGATGGCAGCAGTGAATTGTGCCGGGTGCTCTGTAGACACAGCTGAAAGCTTCGACTTCCTCCTCGGTGTGTTGTTGAGTACCTTGAATGTAACACATCCAAGGTAGTTATGACGAACAGAATTTAGAACAGAATCCAAAGAACCAGCAGATTTCACACCATCTTTGCATCCTTAGTATCTATTCACAAATAGCTCTGTAATGCTGCTTTCAAGCAGACAAGTTTAATTAATTGTATCCCCCCACAAAATAAGCTGTTGTTTGCAAAATACTTAGACTCAAGTCAGTGACTGAAACCCAGAGGACTTTCAGGGCTTCAGCTCGTTTTCAGTTTTCAACAAACTGATGGGTTCAGAAGCAGCTCTAGCCTGTCATAGCAGTGCTAACAGCAAGTTTATACTCATCCTAGAACGGGAAGAGGACATGGGTAGAATTATTATAGTGGCAAGCGAGAGCTGTGGGTGAGGAGTGAAGTAATCTGAGCAAAGAAAATGCCATTGCAGAAAGTAAACAGAATAACGACCAAAGGGTGACCATGTGCCCTTACGGCTCTTCAGTGCCACCTGCCTTCAGTCCCAGCGCTGGTGGATGGCCAGTGCCATCTAGCAGGCAAAACAGTTGTTTACAGTAGCGAACCGATGGGTAAAGCTGGGCAGAAAAGCTGACATGAAAAGCGAAAAATTGCAGTTCAAGGAACTACGCAAAATATACAGGGCAGAGAATGCCAGTTTTGAGCTTTTGTCTGAAAGCAAGGTTAAAGCAAGGGGTAACCAGCCTGCTCCTCAAGAATAAATAATGCTTTAGCTCTAAAAATAAATTTAAACAGTTTCTTAGCAGAGGTTTGCACTCATTGTCTCAGCAGTGGGCTAGTCCTGACAGCTCCATGAAAAATGCTGAGGGCCAGAATGTCAGTCTGGAACTGAAAGAGGCATCAAGTGAGGCATTGCAATGGCCCAGGAAACTGTGCTTGAGTAGTATCAGAACACCTGGTGATAGCTCATGAAATGAAAAAGTTATTTCACTGTCCCCTCCATAGAAATATTCCTCTACAATCTGATGTATGTATCTGGAAGGTCTTTTCAAACAAACTCAGACGTGTCCATGGAGGAGATTCCAATTTTATGTTAAGATGGGTTTGGAAAACCTTTTCTCTCTTAGCTGCAAATGTGCTGTTCTTGAGTGTACATCCTCAGTAAATCTCATTCATCATTCACTGGATTAGTTGGTTCCCCCACTCTGCTACTTCTGGTCTTTTGATTGCAGTTGGTAGATGAGGCACAGAGCATTACATTTTGACCTTTGTGTAATGATACCTTAATTTCTCATATCTGTTCCTGTTTTACTAATTCAAAACTTTATAGAAAACAAATTCACCAACTAATTTTTCCACATTTGAAAAGGGAAAGAAAATATTTTTGGAAATACATTTGTAGTGAAGGAAAATCAGAAACTGTAAATGTAACCTGAATCCTTAGTATCAAAAATTGCCACAAAGGTCCCCACTTCAGAGCTAGTTTTATGCTGTGGCTGGTCACAGGTTCCCTCAGCTCAGCACTGTTTTGCCTTGTGAGGGTTCTGCTCAAAATCATGAGCTTAGAACACAATTTGGAAAAAAAAAAACCAAACACAACAGAAGGTAGCAGTTTAAAAAATTAGGTTAGTGGTTTAGTGCTTGTACAAGGTACTATTTTGTACACTTCTACCTCTGTTTGTTCTGATAGAAAGTTCTCATTTCCTGGGAAGAGAAGAAACTTGCACTATTTTTGTTGCTAGAAGCTGAAGCATTTTGTGAGACATTCTGGCATAGGCAGGGCTGAGGCAAGGGGTTTTGCAACTCTAATCAGATAAAAACATTGCTTCCATTATGACAAGATCTTTGATTTCTGTTGGCCTGTGAATTTCATTGCAAATATGTTCACTCTGTACCTATCTACAAAACATCTGTATTAGACTATGTCTACCCTGTTAGTTAATACAGTCTGTACAACAGCATCACTGCACTGGACTGTGGGAGAGTAATAAGAGTAAGGGAAACAAGTGATGAACAAACCTACTACCTGTGTGTGTTCAGAATAAAGAGAGATTTGCTGAAAAGAAGTCTCAAATAGTTGTCAAAGGAGATGAAAACAAAAATGAAACATTACTTCAGCCATGTATAAACAGGGAGCAAGAAAAGAACTGATGCTACTTTGAAGAGTGGACAAGGAAAAGATTAAAAGTACTTTTGTACCCAAAATCTAAATGAGGCTTTTCCATAGCTTTTAAGAGGAACAGTGGAGTTGAAGAAGGGTGCAAAACCAACGTCATTAGTTGGAACGAGGTGAAGAAAATGGAAGTTATCACAATAAAGGTGAAAGCAAACCTAAAATAGATTAACATTTTCAAGTGAGACCAGTCATTTTCACCACAGAACTCCAGAGGAACTAGTACCAGATTGGCAGCAACTATTTGAAATAAATTTTTGAGTTGCAGGTCGTTCTTGCATGATTCAAAAATAGTAGATATAATACTTTTATTATAAAAATTATTAGAAAGGTATCTAAGAAGACACTGAGTTCATTAGTTTTGAGACCATCTCAGACTTTCAGAAGAGTTTTGAAGAAAAATATATTTAACATATTTAATATATTTTTTTTAAAAGACAGAGAGCAAGAGAAGGTAAACAGGATAAAATGCAACCACCATGCTGATTTTGTCCTGGACACTTTATCTTTGCAGAGATAACTGATTGTCTAAGCAAGGGGAAATGTAGTAGATCTAATCTAGATGGATTTTAGTCAAGCATTTGATATGATGCCACATGGGAAGTTATTCATTAAGACAGAGAAGATGGGGATTAGTACAAGAGCAGTAAAATGCATAAGAAGTTGTCTGATGGAGAGATGCCAATTGATTGCTATTGGGATGGAGATTTCTAGTAATTCAAGACTGAACTTTTTTAATATTCACTCTAATGATCTATTGTCATTTAAGATGGAGAACGGTAAAGAAATGTTCTGATAAAAGAGTCCAGAGGCACCATTATTAACAGCATGAGAGTATTGTGGCTGGTGAGCTGGAAGACAGTGAAAAGGGATGGAAATGGGATGCAATTCCATACAAAAATACATTTGGGATGCACTTCACCATTAACACTTGAAAACTAAGCATCTTCTTCAAGCTAGTCTAATCCAGGGCTTCTCCTGCAGGCACTGAAAAGGGGAAGACTCCCTGAGAGTGGAGCTCTGTCCTGCCTCTTTTGGGTTCTTGATTTAGGATAAGAGGAACTGTTGTGTGGATATGTCAGTCTCTCTATTAACTATACAGAACTTTATGAAGAAAAGTAGATTCTCTTTAAGGGATAAAACTGACTACAATATTAAAAAAAAGAAAACAGATCTCTGTATTAGTTTGTCACTGGATGTCTGTGAACCATGAATGCATGAGGCAGTGAGAGAAATGACAAATGTGATCCTAGACAAGATTCTTCCAGCAGCAATGGGAAGGCACTGCTGACATTGCACAGGACACTGCTGGACCATCATGTCTGTTGTAGGATCTTGTCACAGGTGTTAGGACAGGCATCAGTCTGTCAGGATACTCCATGTAATCATAAGAGACTTGAACTTTCCAACAAGAGGAGAGAGCTGAAAACTACACTCTACAGACAGATACTGACCCATGGGTGTGAGGGATGTACAATGCCTTGCTGGTAGTGGCTGGGAATTTCTGAGCTGCCAGGATGTCTTCCAGTCTTATGTTTCTGATGTTACAGATAGGAAAGTGTTAATCATCAAGAGCCTGCTTATATCTTTGACCAGCTTTTTCTTGGTCCCATTTTTTGTTTGTTTGTTTACATATAAGTACATATATGTGTGTGCACACATATCCATCCATAAATACGTATTTAAGTGAGGTTTTGCTTCTATTGTTTATTGGGCAGCATAGAAACACAGAGGTATATTTTGTGTTTTCTGTAATTACCCACAGAGCCAACCAGTATTTGTTGATATGCTGCATTTCTGAGTATTTCTGGTGATGACTTTCAAGTTATAGATAACCTAGAAATCTCTTCTTGTCCTCACATTAGGTAAAAAAAATTGGAAAACCACCACCAAATTCATCTGTACATGAAATCTTTTTGCTTTCTTCGTGTGCATATACTTAGAGAGGCAGTGTGTATAGTATGCATAAGTAATTAATGTTGCAAGCTGGAAGAATGAATTATTGTCAGATGGAGGTAAAGCATGCAGTATGGTCAAGTAAGCAGTTCCAATAATAGCTGTGCTTATAGAAGCAAAACATAATAGAGGGCAAACCCTACAGGTTGCCAGATTGGTGTCAATGTGGAGCTTTGTTGCCAGTTGGTGACCAAGGACAGCAGAAGGATTGGTTTTAGCTGAATGCTTTTAAGCTTATGTGTCACATGTAATGAGATTGCTTCTCAGGCAGTGGCACTTAAGCAAAGGGCCTATGTAATTTTAGCTTGATTTAGTTGGTGGAGGTCTAACTAAAACCACCTTTTCCTCCATCCCTAGCTTGGCATTTTCTCAGTCAGTGAGAACACATTCTAGGTGAACGTGAGCCATGTCCTGTTGTTGCTAGGACAGGTGGATCAGGGTGACATGTGCCTCTCCACCTGGGAACTTAGTTGAAAAAAATGGAACTGTGGTAGGGCAACTGGGCTGCACAAACTCCCCAAAAACTGGCACTGCCCAGTGTAAAGTACAAACCCAGGGAGCACTCTTGTTTTGGACAGGTCACAGCAGTGCTTTTAATTAATGTGGTAGAGAATATAATCACAAGAACTATGAAAAGGCTCTTTTCCATCCAAAGTGGGCACCAGAATACTGGATATGTTGTAGCCCAGCTGAAGGCTGCCCTTTATAGCCAATGGCCGTGCAAGAACCACTCTTTATATTGTATGAGAGAAAGAAACTACAGGGCCCTTGAATATGTGCACACAGACATAGGTGTGTACTAGCTGAGTATCAGGGGCCTCAGAATCAGTGTCACACACACAGGCACACACAGAACATACAGGTACACACTGACAGGGCAGAGTCCCTGGAGGGTTGGCTCCCTCCCCTGCCCACCTCTTCACAAACAGACAGAGCTCAATTCCAGACTGTCCAGCATACAAAGCAGATAAAGACTGGCATGGGAGAGCCCAGGGGTAGCTTGGCAGCCTCAGCAGTTACTGGTATCAAAGGTCACTGAATGCTAAAAAATAAATATGTTACAGTGCCAGCAGGGCACTGGTGACCCAAGATAAAAGTTTCTCTACCGCCAGAGATATGTTTTCATGTTTGATAACTATATGAACTGTATTTACTGTGATTTTTCAAGTGTTCATGAAAATATAGAGGGGTGAAACACATTTTTCTTATTGCTGGCAAGGGGATCTGCTTCAGAGGTCAGACCCTCTCACTCTAGTATACACTGTGCTGTTTTCATGGGTACACCTGAGCTGCAAAGAAAAGAAATTCACTGTTTCTCATACTTCTGGCTCATGATTCTGATACTTCTCATTCTTTTTACTTTTCAAAAGTGTGGTTGGATTTTTCTGTCCTAAAAGCACCTTTCTGTTTGAGTCTCAATTCACTGGTGCTGGTGTAAGTCTGAAATTACTGCACTGGAGCCCCTGGAATGAAAGGGAGAGAGACTCCAGCCCAGTGCCTGACATTGTTAAACAAGGTTATAAACACCATTGGTCAGTTCATATTCATCTTCTGTGATTAGTGCCAGCGGCAATGGAAAGCCTGGCCAGTCATTTCCTACCGTGTAATGCAAGGTGACTATAGTTCAGAGGACAAAGAACATGGGATTGGGGTTTTTTCAGGGATGGGCAGGGGACTGGTTATGAATGTTTGGGGCACTTTAGTTTCATTGTTGTCTGTATCAGCACCGAGGGCTGAGTGACACTTTCTTGCAGATCTCCAGTACCAGTTCAGAGGTTATGCATGGGAATGGGGACTCTCTGCTGCTCTCCCTTTTTAGTATTTGCATTGATTTTTCTTCCTGTTTCTCTTGGAGGCACAAATCTCCAGCAGTATTCTTGTTTTAGCTTAAGGACAATGCGAGTAAAAAAGCAACATACTAGAAACCCAGTTAAAGCTGGAATTCCTGGTGCTCTTCTATTGCCCCTGGGCCAGTGCATCATTTACAGCAGCTTTTAGCCTGCTCTAACCAGTGACGGGTGACAGGATGGTGCAAGGACAGGCAGCTGCAGATATCATTGACTGGGAACACAAAAGATGTCACAGTGGCCACCTAGTACCACCTATATGGTGTTCACAGGCTAAGAGCGCCCCTAGCAGGACTACGGGCTGAATCAGAGGAAAATATTTTCAACTTTTGCTTAACTTCTGGTGACAAATTCAATGTTCTAAACCTTAATGCTGGCCCCACTCCTTGGTATAACATTCTCCAGATAACAGTCTACTTATCCAAAATGTGCACTGAAGATCAAACTTGACATAGAGAGTAAAACAATAGACATCATCAACACTCTTTGCTGAAAAATACCTTTAGCTTGTCAGTAAAAATGTAGCATTTTTCAGTGGCTTTACAAACACTGAAGAAGGATGCAGAGCAAGAAATGTTACACTCATAATTTTATAAAGCAAGCAAGCAAGGGGTAAATATTTGTTCCAAGTGCTCAGACAGACAAGGACTGAAGGAAGATTCTGGAGTGATGAAGGACCAGAATTGTGTGGTTGTGAAACCAATGAACAACAACAACATTGCCCTTTGCATCCTGCACAAAGATCCTCTGCACTGGCTCTCCCAGAGGCTCCTGAAGGAAATCACATCTTCATACATACCAAATACTTGCTCGTTCTTAGGGGCTAAATTAGGGGAGAGCTGGATACACAGGAGGAAAGGCACTGGAACAGCTGGGTCCTTCTGCAAGCTTCCATTCTCCTGGAACCTTTAACAGCACATCTAGAAAGGCTTGGGCTTTACTTTGAGATTTGGGAACTTGCACAGAGGTTGAAAAACAACCTGACGTGCCTTGGGCCGCAGGATTCCACATCGGAAACTGGTTAGAGCACAAGCATTTCTGCATCCCACTCCTCTGCTTAGATGAGCAACCCACGCCTCTATAAATCATCCAGGAGGCACTCAAGTTACTCCAGCTTTGTTTGCATGCAGTAAATCACAGAGCTGTGCTGAGTGGAGACCCATCTGCCTGCTGGCTGCCAGGGCATTGAGCAGGGCTGATGCTGCTGGTGGTGACTGAGCTGTCACCATGCCCTTACTTGCTGGTTTTGAACAGGGCTTGAGTTTTCTGGTACAAAACAGAGTTGCTTTTTCCTTGTCTATTCTTAAACATGCATTCCAGCTATCGTTCTATCTGTTATGAAACACTCAGGATAAGATCACTGAGGAACCTGTGGCAAGACAACCCTGACAATTTCTGGATGCTGCAGATCTTTTGGCACTCATCTCTTTGATTACAGTCTTGAATATGCAACAGAAACTACATTTTCCCACTCCTCTACAGTTACTACACTTTCCTAGGTGGGCGTTCCCAGCCTCTGAAACTCCTGTCTCCTTCATTATCAAACACTCTGACTGCTCTGTTCTTTATTCTCTCTGTCCTTTTTGACCCCTTGGTTCTCTGTGGAGCAGCCAGGTGGTGGCTTCAGTAAGGAGTAAGTCCCTGTTTCCAACAGTAATGCTGCTTGTGCAAATCAAGTGAAGCAGCTCTCAAGAAATTGATCTCACTAAGTGTCTTCCACTTGCATTGGAACTGAGAATATTGTTTTGTTCTCTGTAACCACAAATGCTTTGAGACTTGCCTAATTGAGACGCTATAGCTCCTCTTCTGCAGGGATTTCAGCAACGGAAATCACCAGAGGCAATCTTGACTTAAGGCAGGCATGTTTTCTCTCCTATTTGGAAATTACTTTGTCCAAAAGGGCCCAGATTTTTGGCTTTCGGGAAGTGAAATTGTGAGCAGTGAGAGAGATCTCAGTGACAGAATGAGGAATTTGCTTGTTTTGTTACTAGGATTGCATGGTTGGATTTTTATTAGTTGCAATGTCTTGCCTGGCTCTGCATAGAACAAAGTATGAGTAGTATGGGACAAAAGTGCTTCCAGGGGCCCTGGAGAGCCATTTTTATGGTCATCTTATAATTATAATGAATATAGTTCATCTATTACTTTTATTTTTCTGCTAAAAATGCAAAAATGAAATAAAATATTAGAGCAGGAAAATGTACTTTTTTAAGACGAGCTGATAAACTGCTAAAAATGTGTGTGTATATATTGATGTTGCTGCTCTTCCTGCTTTAAACAACTGGCTACATTTTGTTCTTAATTATGAATTAAAGGGGTTTGTATGCACATGTCTACATTGGAGACCCCCAAGTGATTCTGAGATGAGGGTGATCTGGGGGTTTTTCAGCCAGTTGGATTGAAATTACTTACCACTTGAACAGCATCTGCAACAGCATAAGGCACGGAAGCAATTTTTCTTTTGTAAGAAGATGAAAAAGAAATAAAAAAGGAGTCAAAGAGTAAGCGGGCTGAATGGGCCATTAGCACCAAACTCTAAAGATGTAGAAGTCAAATAGGATAGAAAAGCCCCATAAATTTTTACAACTCCTCAGAGAAAAACACTGTGATTATTAAAACATGAAACCTTGCTTTTCTAAAATGCTTAAAAGATTAATATAGAAATGTCATACTGTGGCTGCTGGAGGGATTATCCTTAATGGGAATGTTAGAAGTTATTTTAATGTAAAGCAAACATAGCCACCAAAGAAAGATCAAAAGTGGAACAAATTCAAGGCTCTTAGTTTCAGGAAAATGAAGTTTGTCAAGAAACTATTTCTACTCTGTTAATTAGAATGAGTAAATTCTCCATAAATACTATATATACATGACATAGAAAGTGATGACCTCATCTAATTAGTCATTACCTAATCCAATCACTAGCACAAGAGCAAGTCTTAGGTTTTGGGTTTTTTTTAATTTTGTTCCCTTTTTGACTTGAGAAAAAGTATATTTTTGCTAGTGCACATTTTTGTGAGGTCATGTGCATATGCCCAAATAGCTTTGATGATAATCCACCATCTATGGGCAGGGGAAGGTCGGTCACATGGCACAGTGGCAAATGCTGCCAGAGTTTGTGGTCTTTTCCATGCAAGAGCAAATTCAGTGACTTTTTGTTTTCTTTTCAATCTAGCATTGTTACTTTTTTTTAATGTAAACTGACCACAGAGCAACATACTGCTTTGGTCTCTATGTAAGCCTTTGAAGTCCAAATAAAAACTTCAGTGTTGCTAATTTAGAGCAAAAGAAAAAGTCATATTTTCTTTGCTGTTCGGGACAGCACTTAATTTGCTGTCTGTCCTAGTTTGGGGAGTGCTGCCATCAAACACCTGATTCCATTAGACCCCAGTTAGCAGCACCAGACTATCAATTCCAGGAGCAGTAATTGCTTTACAAATTGTGCCACCATCGACTTGTTTTTTTCCGCCAACGTGAGACACAAAACCACACTACAGCATGCAGCAGTGCTCACACATTGCTGTCCTTGTTCCCCTGTAAAAGGGTTGGACTTGCAGAACACAGTTTCTTTTAACAGTTATTTCTAAAAAGATCCATCATGCCAGTACTCAGCCCCAGCCTGATGGCTTTGCTAAAAAACTTTCCCAAAAAGTAAGAAAGTGCTAAATCCTTCTAAGCAGTGTGAAAATTCACTTGTTCAAAGGTTTAGTGTCATATATGACAGAAAGATTTTATTGGGTAATAAGAATTTTTTTTTTAATAATTGCAGATATTTATAGGGAGGTTTTTTTCAGACCTGCTGTTCTTTTCCCTTGTCTTATCGTGGACATAGAAATAAATACCACAGAAATCAATGTTATTTTTTATTTGCTTGCAGCCCTGCAAGCAGCCAGCCCTCAATTGCCGTTCAGACAAGGTACCACCACCATGTGCTGGGGACAAGTTACCAGTGACCAGAAATTTTCCTTCAAGATGGAATCCATTTTTTTAGAGCTCTGCAAGTGCCAGAGAGCCCTGACAGGAAGGTACTGCAGTGCCTGAGCTGTGCCAAGGACTCAGTGCATGGGAGGAAGGTCTTAGCTGAAATACAAGAATTTAGTTAATTGTCAGGATTTACCAAACTCCAAGCAGTTTTTGGTTTTGGAAGATTCTAAAACGTGTCCCAGAATATCAGTTGTAGACATGTTGAAACAGGGGTCAGAATTTACAGAACCAAATACTTCATTTATAACAAAGACAAATTTCCATTAGTTATGCACCAGAATTGTACCTAGCAACTCTTCTTAGCATTATTTTTACTTTTTTGCAATTCTTTTTAAAATACAAGAGTGTAGTTGGTATCTAGCAGCTTTTCTCCAGATAGTCTCAGGAAATGTGCTGTTAACATAAAACAAAAATGCCATCATTTTCTGATGTACACTCACTTTAAACTACCAAATCCATTAGTATTTTCCTCACCAGTCTGGTGCAACAGTGACAAAAGCAATCCATCTATTTTTTTGTTATGAGCCATAGGCTACGAAGCACATCATACAAATGAAGTGGCTATGACAAAGCACTCAAGCTGTGTATCGAGCAAGTGTGCACCATCCTAAAACACAGGGCTGTAATTCTTGCTTCCCTGGTGTCCCTTTATTTGCAGCTATATAGAATAGCAGAAGAAAAACAATTAGCGTGTTCTACTCCCTCATTAAAATATGATTACTTGATGATGATATCAAATACAGGATGAGAGCCATTGCACAGAAGCTCAGGATTTGCAGCCTTGTCCTGCAGAGCTTGTGCTCATTCTTACACATCAGTGCTCAACTCCAAATGCCCAGTTACAGTAGCAGGTTGGACAGAGAACTTGATTCACAGGGTTGTGGGATCCTACCTGTAAACATCTTCCTTCCTCAGTTGCATTCAGTGTTCACTACTCATTAACTTCCTGCCTCCTCTCATCCCCACACCATGTTTCCAAAAGAACTCGTTTTCATGACTGCCTTGCTAGTTGGGCGCTGGGCTGACAGAGCTGAATAAAGAAAGTTTCTAGTTACAAGGTGCCAAATGCAGAGTGACAATGCAGGGAACTAATGAGCTGCAGGCCTGATGGAGAGAGCGGGCATGGAGGGGACAGGACAGGGCTGTGGTTTGTTCACAAAGGATCATAATTCTGTTGAAGTCAATGCTAGCAGGGGAGCTCTATGAGTGGTAGCCACGGAGCCTGTGTTCCACTCACCTGCTTAATCCTTGTCCAACCTGCTGATGCTGGCAGAAAGACTCGGTGCCATCTGTCCATGGGTTTTATGTGAACATAAGCTTGGTGGGTTTCATGTCATTTCATACAGCAACTCCAAATCTGTGGAACAAAAACTTCCAGTCACTTCCAAATTGAGTATTCCAATGTTTAATGTGTACAAACACCCTGTATGATGGTACCTGTGTTTTGCATTCCAGTATCTGACACCCATTTCTGCATTCCACCTCAACACCCATGGCAATGAATCTTCTTGAAACTAGAGCATGATGTACTGAGGGGTGTGTTGTATTTCTTGATGTTGCTCTGGCAAATGAGCTATCACCCTAACAATGCTGATATTATTCTTTTTTTTTTTCTGGTGTCTTCTGCTTTTCTTTTTTTACTTAGATCTTAGCACGACACCGAAGACCTGGGTGTGCAAATGCCACTTAATATCAAAAGTGAGGCCATACTGTATCCATTTAGTATCCAGAAACTCGGGAACATGGATACAGAAGCAAAATAAGGTGTTGGACAGGATGGGATTCCTACTAGACCACAGCTGAGCGTAGCAGCAAGGAGACTCAGAAAGCTATTTTTCATGTATTAATAACAGTACAGAACAATGCCAGAGTTTTTTAAATGCTCTTTTCCCAACTCCTTGAAAATGTAACCGGAGGAGAAGTAGTTGTATGGCACAGGTGATGCAGTGCTGAAGAAACAATGAATCCCTTGCTGCACAGACTCCTGAGCAGAACACCAGGTTCCATAAGGATGGCCAGATGCAGCACATTCTGCTTCACAGCAGTTTCCAGGCTCTCAGTGGCCATGATTCATCCTCTCATGGCACCGCTGGTGCTGTCATGCAATGTAGGTTAGCAGGGCTCACCAAAGTCGATGGAGATAGGCTGGTGGGGAGTGGTACAACCATTTGGGAAATCAGGCATAACATGTACGAGAAAGTGTTTTAAGCTTGGAGTTGTCTAAAGCTTTTGCAGCACTTTCTCTGTAGGGCACTACAGTTTCTAGAGTGGAAAAATAAGGGATTGACTCTTCCCTTATTATATGAGTGACTCGTGTTCCTGTTTACACCTTCACACAGAGAGTGATCAGAGTTACCAGTTCAGGTGGCTGATACCTTACAGCCAAAGCAAGGGTATAAAAAGAATAATAAAGAACAAGGCCCTGAAATTGCCAGTTTACCTTGTGAATTGTGCAGATTTTGGCCACACATATCTTCTGTGTATGGCAGCTTTGCACTTGGAAAAATTGCTTCTCCATAAAGGAGTTTCACTCTGCAAGTATAGGCAAGTAAGTGGCAGTGTGTTGGTGTGAGAGGGAGAGGGATGCAGCAGGACACCATTTTGGGGTTGATCTGACAGTGACAACAAAATGGGAGTCACTTGTACAGTGCTCTATCAATCCATGAGATAGATATTCACTAGGAACAAGATTGGACCTGAAGGAATATTTTAAAGAAATGAAATTAGATGAAATTTCCCAGCAATTGTATACACCCCAAATACCACCTGCTGGAACTGGACCTCGTGGATTTATCATTGCTGCTTTAGAAACATACATGGCTGTGCTCCAGCTGCTTGACATGCAAAAACTGGCACAGGGGTGTACTGTAAGTGTGGGAAGAGGATTTATTCCACCAGCAGGTTCCTGCAGGATTTGTGCACAACACACAGTTAGTGTCTGCTGATCAGAGCATTCACTAGCAGAGTGCATGCAGCGAGAATGAAATGCATCTTACAGCCATCCCTTTATATTAAAGTTGTAACACACTGTGTTTGGATGCAAGCCCAGGCACGGTTCTGTGTAAGATCTTGTTTACCCTTTCATTGTGAGCATTCCTGCAAACTGCTGCTTTCTCACTTACCACTCGTTTTCAGTTTTACATGAGGATGGTAAGGCAGGTTTCTGAAAACACAGTGGTGAATCAGTGACCTCACAGTGTGCTGTAATGGCCAGGAGCCCTGTGGAGAATACAAACACAATTAACTGTAAAAAGTGACATATAAAAGAGGAACCTGCCTGTAGGTATACAGCAAGGGAGCTGGCAAGCTGTAAAATAGGGACTTGGGGAAAGTCATGAAAAGGGATAAATTCCTTATTTTCTTGCTCACATGTTTTTATCAAGAAGCAGAGTGGCGTGGTAAGGATGCAGGATAGTACGGGGGCCTGAAAAATGATGGCAGGAGCTTCCAGGCTGCTCCCAGGCCCCAATGCAGAATGCCTTGCCAGGGTAGTAGTGCAACAGTGCAACAGGGCAGCTCAGCACAGCAAAGCACAGCAGTAGCACAGCACGGCACAGCTCAGTGTTAGCACGGCACAGCATTAGCATTAGCACAGCACAGCCCGGCCCAGCCCAGCACAGCGTTAGCCCAGCACAGCCCAGCACAGCCCAGCTCAGCCCAGCTCAGCGTTAGCCCAGCACAGCCCAGCTCAGCGTTAGCCCAGCACAGCCCAGCCCGGCACAGCCCAGCACAGATTAGCATAGCCCAGCACGGCCCAGCTCAGCGTTAACCCAGCACAGCACAGCAGTCTTCTGACATCTTGTGGCTTGGCCGCAGAGCACAGCCATCCCTTCCCCCACATCCCTAGGCACGGGTGTCAGCTGGAGCTGACCTTGGCATTAACTGCAGCCACTGAAGATCCTTATATATCCCTGCATTCCTCTCACAAATACAGGGCCACTGCTTTTCCCTCCTGGGCAAAAATGAAGGCATTCAGGTGAGCCTGTTTTCCCCAGCGCTTGTGCATGAGGTTTACCCAGATTTACACCAAAGAGGCACCTAAATTGGCACTGAACACAGATGAAGTCTGCTTAAACTGGATCCCAGATTCTGCATCTGTCATTAACTGATGGAACAAAACCCAGATCCAAACATCCCGAATTTGGTATAATCTCCCCCAGCCCCACCAGCTCATTGATGCGATCAGGGACTGCTGATCAGAAATGCTTGGTTCTTTTGGTAGCAATGACCCAGCTTCAATGCTAGTCATGCATGGTCTCTAGAGGGAAGGATAGGAATTTTAAGTATTTATTAAGGTGTGTTTATTTTTAGACACTGATTTCATTTTTTAAAAAGCGTGGATATCCAGAATGTAAAATTTATACACATGCCAAAATCCACACAATGCAGTCCTAGCCTCTATCGTCTAAAAATATAGCTGGCACTGGAAATATTAATGGTAAAGTCTTTTGTCTCCTCTAAGGAGCTGAGACTGACTCTGGTATTTGCCAAAGTTACTCAGTTTCAGAACTGGCAAAATGATGAACACACTGAATTCTGTAAGCAGAGAAATCAAGTAATTTTCCTGATGAATCTCCCCTGGATTACTCATTACACCAGGCTCTTGCTCTGGGCTTAATTTCCAGTGGGAGGGCAGAGGACAGCCAGAGCTGGGGCTGGAGCTTTTGAACACCATGGCTGGGACTGGTGAGAGCTCAGGCTGAAGTTGTAGACATGCTGAGTGATGAGGAAGGAGGAGGAAATGAGCCTCTCAGCTGTTTTTTGCAAGTGTATTTCACACATTTTATTCTACAGATTGGCGAAATATGGTGCCAAGGAAAAGACACACAGCCAGTATTGACCATTCGTTCTCTGACAGCCTTGTGTGGAGGAGTTACTTCCCCACCCTGCTCCCATCCCTCGTCTAGGATGGATGGTTCAAAGAGGGAAGGAAATTACATGGGAAAAGGAGAGAGGGCTCACACTGATGTGGAGCCCTGGGGGGAAACCTGTGGCCAATATTAGGACTAGAGAAAGATTATCAGCACTTTCCAAGAAACTTAGCAGGAAATACATGGAGAAAGTCATATGGTCAGTTCATAAGAGTTCATCCCCATTCCCATTCTCCTCCCATTCTTTTACAGTTTGGAAGTTAACCTCTGAAAGAGACCATAGGGCAGAGATGGCAGCAGAAGGAGACAGAGCAGTGTGGCTGGGAAGCACTTTGAGAAGCTGACATTTCCTTTTCCTTCATGTCTGTGGGATTTCCAGCACATCTGCATCATAGGGAGGTAGGTACACTGCTTTGGATACCACTGGAACCTCCACTTCACCATTTGGATACACACATCTCCAGCAAGGGCTGGTATGGGAAAGTCAAGGAGGTAAAAAAGCTTCAGCTGGCCAGTTTGAGTTTGAAGAAGTATGGAATGAAGGAAGTGGCACTAACACATGAGAGGTTTCTCCCAATACTCACTGTTTTTCTATGTACTTAAAGCTTATAATTTAAGAAAGATCCAAAGGAGTAAACTTTCACACACTTCATACGATGACTTTGAATGTGTCACGGTCTTGGCTGAAAATAGAAATGGAGCTAATGGGCAGATGCTGTGTTCTGTGATGAAACTTGCACTAAGGTTTTATGAGATAAATTGCCCCTGACTTCATGTTACCCACATGACAATTGTGGTTACAACAGCAGTGACAGCAGGACAGACAGACCATGTCCAGTTCAGCTCTATCAGCCCCTTTGTAAAAGGCTGCTGCAAGTAGACTATTGGCTATTTGTGGCTTGTGGCTCCTCTCTCAAGAGAAGTTATAAACTGGAAGTGATACTGAGTGTTCTACAAGGGGGAAACAATGCACAAAAATTGAAGGAATGAAAAGAAATTTTTAAAAAACCTGCTAAAAATATGTAATTATATGAAAGTGTGTGTGTATTCACACACATGCAGAGCCACACATATGTGAAAGCATGTTTCCTTGAAATTTCAAGAGAAATTACGGTTTTGAAAATATATATTCCATGTTCTGTTGCTGCAAACCAAAGTCATCTGTTTATCTTGACAGCTAAAGAGGGTGAAGGCAGCTGCAATTTGAGCTTCCCTTCACCGGCCAGCTGGTAGCTTAAAGCCAGCAAACAGGAAGGGGGAGGTGACTTATCCCCACTGGTTGGTCTTAGAAGTGGTCACTGTACAGGATAGCTTTGGAATTCCAAGGGTTATGATTCTCCTAGGAACTGCTGGGCTAATACTGTTTTGTATTTTCTTAAGGCCATATGGTGTCTGGAAGCTCAGCATCAGGTGACCTCCAGCACCATACACTGGCTCAGGGCCACCAGTACAGAAACAAATGCATCACTTAGTTTTTCCATACTTGCCATTTGTTTCTCTCAGTTGTCTTTGAATCACTATAACTGTCAAGATGCTGTAAGTGGTATTCACTTACAAACACCAGGAGTATGGGATCATTGCTAAAAACCAGAAACATCAAGCAGGTCAGGTCCAACTCCTCAGCATCTTTAGAGGATGCCCTAGTCTTGATGTGTATCTGGGAGAGAGAAGTGTTACCTTGCTTTGGCAGCTGCCTGTGCAGAGCTGGCACAATGGCGTGGACAAGGGGCTTATCTGAATGGGCAACAAGAAGAAAGAGAAGGATGGAGGGGTGTGATTTATATCCATTTCATTATTTTCAGTGACAAAATGCTGCATATAAGCTGGTTACAGCTGGATTTCTTGGGTGAGCCCAAAGCCCAGTGTGTGTGCGGCGATACCTGGGGCTGGGAGTCCTCACATCAGTGCACTTTAATAGCAACATGCAGCCTGTGTGTCACCACTCTGAATCGGCTGCAGTGATTTCTTTATTCATCCTTTTTCTGCACACAGGTTTTATGATTTCCGAACCACAATGTAAAAGCTGTTCAGCTCTTAACAAGCCATGTGGAAAAGCAATGTTGAATATATAAGCATGCAGCGTGTCTGGAAGCATTGCCGTATTTTCCTCTGAAGAATTTGTTTAGGTTACATAAAAGAAATAGACAGGAACCCTTGGGTTTTCATTTGGTGGTTCTCCCTCTGTTCTGCTTGGCTTCTCAGCATTCAATAGATCCCAAGGTCAGGCTGTTATTTGTTGCTAGGCCAAAGTGGCAACCTCCCACCCTAACAATGCTGCTATCTTCATATCATCTGAGCTATGGGGGCCACATTGTGATGCTTTGGCAGCGTTGCTAGGGAGGTTGCTAGGTTAGACTGATGTCACTATGTGGGTTATAAATTGCCTTTACCCTGCTGGCCTTAACTTGGCCCCTAACACAATGATCTAGTAGATGGCATTGAAGTGTTCAGAAAAGACATTGGGAGCAACATCTTCGGATCCTGAACTTGGCAGCAAACACATGTTGGAGCCATTCAGCAAAGGAACCCACTTGTAATCTAGAGAAGAAAATAAACAATTTATGAAATGCATTCCCTTCCTGTCCAGAAATTAAGACAACTAATGAGAAACACTCAGTTTCTACCCACATGCATGTGCTAAACCCAAGGCTTTCCCGTAATGCAGGCTGTGTGCCCTCTACATGCCCCACTGTTAAGAAGAGGAAAGAACTTTTATGATGACAAAAGTGAGAGGTGAGAAAACGAGGTAGGTGAACTGAGAATTTCCCAGCTTTGAGTACCATGTGTCACAATTGCAACTCTACTAAAATATGCCACCAATGCCTTTATTGCCACAAAAGTGCCATTCCACATAGTCGGGTTATTTACATGTTCCTAGTTTGTGACCTCAAGGGATGTTTTAATCTCGCTTGTTACAGAAAACAACAATAGCTGAAGAATAATTTTAATTGAGTTTTCAACATATTAGCATATCAAATTAAAAAATTCTATCTTCTGTAGAATATAGGGGTGTGTGTGCGCACATGTGTGCTCATGTGTGCATTTCATTTGTTTTGAAAAGGAATAAATAAAATTAGATAAACATGCATGCCATTCAGAGCTGTTCTGGTTTAATAAGTAAATACATAATTAGACAGGCTTTTCTTTATGCATGATGTCTTGATATGCAGGGCTTTAGCTGCACACCTCTCATCAGCCTTAATGAAATTTATGTGGCTAAATCCCCGTGCATTGTGTTGAACGTACACCTTAGTATATTTGTAATTAATTTTTAAAGACTGCAGACCAGAAGACAGCTCCTACAGTGCCGTGTGAATCCATAGGGTGTATACATATTTATAAATGTTTTAAAAATGCATATTATATTTCACCCACAGAGCATAACATCTCTGCTGGCTGGAAACATGTATTAAAGAAGGTAACAAAAATCCAGAGGAAATGTCTTTGAAAAATAGTTAATACACATGGGCTACAGCTGCCTTTTAAAGATTAATTTCTTGGCCATTTACAATGTGTTTTTTATTATCAAAAGCCAATGGACCATATTACAGAAAATCTTGCTTTGTAAATTCCTTTTGCGCTTCTTGGGCCTGTTCTGTTCCACAGAATTTGGTCCTTTCCTTGGCAGACTGACACCGTTGTTCACTCTGAACTGGGCCTGGGGTGTCCCAGGTTAGTGCATGTTCTGCGTGGTGTCACCAGAGGAAGCAGCACTCCTTGTGCATGTACTGGAACTGTTAAAGGGAGGGAAAAGATGCAGATCTGAGTCTTTGTTTAAAATGTGGTTTGCAAGGCTGCAAATATAACTTTGCAGAGTCATACACATGAGTGTCGGTATTTGCATGCATTAAATATGTGGAAGAGTTTAGAGAGCTGGAATCATACTTTTAAAAATGTGGTCTTATTGAAGCTACACTAGTTCTAACTGGATTATTATAATTTCTTTCAGTTGTTGATTTCCTATAGCATTTGAAAATGAACTAAAGACTGTATTAAAAACACTTACTGCTTATTCTCTGTCTTCTTTTTCCTTCTCCTAGCCTTCCCCTTTCTTTCTCTCAAGACTTCCAGAGTTTAGCTTCGTGCCATGTACTCCTCCTTTTCAATATGAGACTGGACAGAATGTAAAAGCACACACCTCTGTGTACGCAGCAAATCCTGGCCTGTCTCTGTTTCAGCCTCTAAGCAGCAACATTTCCGATACACAAAGAATTCAGGCTCTACGCTTCCTCAGATCCAAAATCAGACCTTTTCAGGTTCCTCTTAGACCTGTAAAAAACAAGGGTGGCAGTGAGGGTTGAGAATGAAGCCAGTAACTGTTAAATCCTGCCAAGCAGTGGCCCAGGGAAGAGAAAAGGAACGGCAGGCTCACAGCTGTACTAAGGATGAGAAATTGCTCTTACCCCTTAGCAAGCCATGAGAGGATGGACAATCTGCTGGGGTGGATCACAGACATGGGCAAGTGCCTTTCCCAGAGCAGAGGCTTGTCCTCTGTGACCTTGGGCAAATCATTTAGCCTCTCTCCATATCACTGTTCTGTTTCTGAAATGAAAAGAAACAGCAGTAATGCACTAGGAAAGCTAAATGTGCTGGTGATTATGAGGTGCTCAGATGAGGATGAAGGTGAGATAAATGCTTTAGACAGATTAAAAAAACCCTTCCTCAACTTCTGTGAAACTTTCAAACATTAAACTCAACTTCTTGGTATGACAGACAGGATGTATCCCTTGCTAAACAGGATGGCTTGCATTTTATCATTGCAATGTAAGTAGATGAGGTTTTTCCAGGGCACTTTTGTTCTTACTCATCTGGTAGCACTCAGAGTGACATTTCCATATTTGCAGCACTGGTGTGCAGTGGCTTATTTCAGTAGAGGATTCCCTCCCTGACTGGACCCATTCATTCAGGTCTTTGTCTGGTCATACAGTGTCTGCATTATCATTGAAGTATTCATTTCTTGGAAAGTGTTAAAATCTGATATGTAAATGTTGATTTTTTTTTTTTTTAATGTGCTCCTGGGGCTTCTTCATCTCTGCCAGAATTAAGTGCAAAGGGAATTTTTACAGCCGACTTGTAAATTCCTGACAAGAGGAGTTTGTAATAGAAGTGTTGACATAACCTTACCTACAGTGACAACTGAAGCTGGTTTGTTAGGGAAGCAGCAAATAATTTTCTTGCAGGAAGGCAGGAGTTGGGCATAGAAGGTGAGGCAGCTAAATTTTTTTTCCCTGAGGATCCCCAGAGGCTATTGTGTGAGACAGCATGTGAAATGAAGCTGAAGCAAATCGCATAGCAGGCAGAAGAAACATTCTGGAATTTGCTCATTTTCATGAAGGAGAAGGTGCAGTTATCCTCTTATAATTTTTTTTACAAGCTATGTTTCTCCCCTCAGAGATAATCATGAAGGTCTTATAGCAAGTCAGTGCTTGCTTTTAGCCTTACAGCTCTCTCTTACTTCTTTCTTTCTCCCTGAACACCTAAGGCAGTCAGGAATGAACTTTGGTGCCTCAACTCCATGCCTTCAACAGGAGCAGGAACCAGCCCTTTGTTTGCAATCTGTCTGTCTCTTACAAGTAATAATTTTTTTTAAAGCCACTAAATCTTATTTCCTTGAATCACCTGCAAGAATTCAAAACCTGAGAACTTAACCACCCAGCAATAGATGGACAAGCCTTTGTGCAGCCAGGCTGAGCCACAATAAACATTGCTGTAACTTAAATGAGAACCAAACCTACTGATAGAAAGAGGTGATTTTAACTTAAACCTGAAGCCAAAGGAGCGTATGTAGAGTTGATTCTTAGTGCCTTTGTTTCCCCAAAGTCAGCTGAGGTTTTTTTAATACCTGTCACTTCTCTCCTGTGGACGAGGGGAAGAGAAGTTTTTCAATTCTTCTTGCAGGTATAAAATCTGGCCGGATTCAGAAATAAAAGTGCCTCTCATCCACTTTCCCACACCCTTCTGCTGGCTTCAACTCTCCCTGAATCTTTGGGATTAACTTCTAAATGGCATCCTATTTCCCAAAAGGTTTAACAAAGCCTTTCTTACACCTTTGCTGTGATGTTTATGTGTGCCCATTGGCAAGTGGCAGCAAGATTTACTGTGAACTAGCACACTTCAGAGCCTGAGTGCTGGGAAGAAAAGGCAATGCCTGACTTCCTCCCGGCTCAGCCTCTGCCCTACCCTGGCATGTTTGGCAAAATCCTGAAGAAACTTTCCTGGAAAGGTGAAAGGTCAAGGGACAGAGTATTCAGCATAGAGTAAATAAAATAAGCAGTTGAAAGCAGAGAAAAGGACAGCTCCGAAATAGGAAAGCCAGAACTAAACCCTCTCAGTACTTCCTAATTATCCTGGCACAGTTGTGGCCCACGGAATGTGCAAAGTGCAGGAGCTATTGATGAGGGCAGGGGGGACTGAGCAGCACTGCTGAATGCATTCTGTGAGTGCTGTTGGATTTTTAAACCTCCTTTTCACTGCAGTGTGGTTGGAAGGGCAACATGAGCTGGTCTGGCAGGATGGCAGCCACAGGGGAAGATTAACCAGTAAGAGACCAGTTTGCACAAAATGTAAAGAAAAGCAAAGACTGCAGATCCCATATTTGCCTTCTCCCTTCCCATTAAAACAAGATTTTTGCCCCTCCCTGTATTCTTTCTTTTTAATACATGTTGAAATACAACGCCTAGCTCTTAGACACTGCCAGAAAACCTGGCGGAAATACTGCACTCGGAGCCATAGCCATGCGTTGGAGGATGTGGAAAACTATCACTTTTTCCCCTGGCAAACCAAACACTCATCGGGGGAGCAACGCGCCAGCCAATGTCTCTGCTTTTTTCCCCTAAAGTTCAGGATTTTCTGTCAGGATTTCCGCTCTGGATGCCCCTGTGTGTGTGAAAGGCGAGCTGGCCAGTCCCTGAACCACGCTGGAGCGAGATCTTTGCCCCGGGAGAGCTTCTCCAGGCGCTTGTTTAGGAGTGCCCTCTGCTGGGTTCCGCGGGGGCCGGGCCGGGCCGGGCCGTGGCACTCGGTGGCCACAGGGCGAGCTCGGTGCGCGGCCCCGGTGCCCGTGTGCGCTCAGCACCGCTGTGCCCTGGGCAGGGCTGGAACGGAGATGGCGTTTGGCATTTCAAGCTGGAGTGATGCTTCCCGACCTGCATTCAAGGCTAAGGGCTGCGTCTGGGTGATATTTATATACATTTAGCCCCAGGTCCCTGGCTCTCACAAAAGGATATGGCGTGTAGTGCAGATTTATACCAAAAATGAAATGAGCAAGGGGCAGAGGCTATTGGAGATAAGTAGGTATTAGGACTGTGTTTTCCATCTCATGTTCCTAAATGAGGGTAGTGACACAGAGCATTGTCAGCAACAAATTGGCAACATCCAGCACTGCTGTGTTTTGATCTGTGCTTATGGGACTATTGGGACTGATTTCTCCAAATAGTCTTTTAAATTTTGAAAGGATCTGCCTCTATAGACAACTGCTGTGCTGTCTGTATCAGGATACAGAGCTGATATTGTCACTGTTACCCAGAAGTATTTTCCTTTTTCTATTTTCCTTCTTTTTTTGTATTTCCCTAAAACTGTGTTCCATACCAAGCTGATGTGACAGCAGAGTGTGGAGGAAAAGCTTAGGTGGCAGTTCTGTGTTGGTCAGGAGGTAATGAGGCATCCCCTTGCTAGAGGCTTTCCAGAATAGACTCAGACTCAAAAATTGTTCACTGAGGAAAATGTAGATATTTGAGCCTAACTCAGAGCAGGATGGGCAACCACACGTCCTCTTCCAGATCTTTGTTAAGAGGCATAAGAACTTTTTATGGTAAAGGCTTTCATCTTCTGTCCAGACACTCACTTTCATGAAACGTGGGATCTTAATAGCTTTGAAACATTTTCCTAGAAACTGGCCATCCAGTTGAAACATTACTGGGACAAGGAACAGACAGACAAAATGACTGTACCATCCTCATTTTTCTTGGAAGACAAATACTGAGGGCTTGTTGCAGGTTTGGTTTAAATAAGGACAGGAGCTCTGCAGTCTTGTGGCTGTGAGTGTGTCATATGCATTGGCATGTTGTACCTGTTGGTGACAGGGAGGAGGGAGTCTGAAACGTTCCTGGCATTTCCTGGTAATTCTGTGTCAAATTCTTTCATGGGAGCTTTCATAAGCTTCAGTTTATGGTAAGGCCAGCACAGTCTGGGTCTTCTTCTTCAGCCTTTTTTCCTTTCCCACAAATCAAAGCCATTGGGAAGGAAGTGATGGGAATACTGACCTGGAGAACAGAGTGGCAATGGAGGCCTGGGAAGGTGTGCAGGTGATGTCATGGGTGCGTGAAGAGATGGAATTAGGAAAAGAATGGGAAGGAAGAAGGAGGATGAAGGACTGCTAAAGAAATTAATAGAAACAATTGTTTGTGGAATGGGCATTTGACTGGAAGGATCAGGCACCAAGGTCTGTAGAGAAGGTAGCTCCGACAGCTGAGCAGTTCTGTCAGAAGCCGTGCTCATTGGTTATCCAGAGGAAAAGACAAAGCCTGACTTCTGCCCTGATTTGATCACCAATCCCCTTTTGGTTCTTGGCAAGCTACTTCAGCCTCTCCACATCACTTCTTTGTGTAAAATGAAGACAGTGCAGCTACACAGATAGGAATGAGAGCAGAGACCTTTCCAGAGTGATGACAAATCATGGAACCATAAGGCTGGCAGAGACCCTAAGAGATTATCTAGTCTGACAGTCATCAATTTTTTTTAATCAAAGGACTGCCTTTTATTTTTTTAAAAAAGCTGTTCCATTGCACAGTGCCAGCAATGGTCTGAATATTAAAGGAACCAAAATTGTATTTTACTCTCTAAATTGAAGGAAGGCTCACGTTGAGCAAAAGTTTTCAAAAAAACAATTAAAACCAGATCCACTTATACTTTAAAATAGGCACAAGTCCCTTTGTTCTGATTAGTTTTACCCTGACATCACTCATTTTCATAGATGCTTATAAATGTTTTCTTTGCTAGTTAGTCCAGCTTTGTTGAAGTGTAGCAGAACCAGTGCACAAACTGCAAGTGTCCCACTCAGTGTTGCTCTCAGGCTGCAGGAACTCTGCTACAGTGAGGTTACTTGGAGATCTCCCAGCAGCACTGCCAACTCCATCCTGATTCCAAGCATTGCTCCCCTTATTAATCACCAAAAATATCCTGATGTTAGTATAATTTTGTTTCTCCATTTATTTGTAAGGTCATAAAAGTTCCTCCATCTGACCAAAATGGAAGTGCAAATATCAATAGCAATTATCACTCTGTACTTGAAACCATGCTGTTACTGGGAGGAACAGTCAGAACAAAACCATGTTAAGTCAGGAATGTCATTACACAAGAAAATACCAATCAAAAATCACACCTTTTCATAATTAACTCCTGTGTGCCTGAGGAGTGGATTGCATCCATCTCCCTCCCTTTGCTCAGTCTGTTGAAATGTGCAGAGTAACACACCAGCACAGCTGCTCTGCAGGCAGCAGAGCGTTAATCCAGCTCAGTAATGAGGATGCTATGTGGTCATCTTCTTCACATTATGTGATTCATATCCTGTACATCCAGGAAGCACTGAGCACTTTATTAGAGCTGATGAATGTACTTTAACCACTCAAACACAGTATATTCACAAGTGCGTGTGGTTCTGTGGTTTCACTGTGCTGGAGAGAACTGAGCAAGGTAAAGGAGTAAATAGACACTATCATTGCAAATAAACAGTTTGTGCAATCCTAGATGCTGGTAAAAGGTCTGTCTTTAAAACAAGAAATGACCACAACTTTCTTTTGAATAGGGAAAGACTGGATCCTCCTGTGGGAAAATAAAAAGTTCTGTGAATATCAGTTTGTCAAGTAAGCAAGTAGTTAACCAAGTTACCAAGTAGTTGGCAGTATTCAAGGTTCTAATCTGTATTTTAGTCCTCCTGAAATTTTAACTTGGTAGTCTGGGAATGACCAAAAGAAGACTGAAAAAAGTGTCACTTTCTGAGTTACAGAGCATAAAAAAAACCTGAACTGTTCGTTCATTTTCATCCTGAGCTTCTTCCTGACATGCTTCTGTCTTTCACAGCTGGAAGGACCATACTTCTTCTGAAACATGACTCCTAAGGATGTTCAATTTATGATACAAAGGGAGAATATTCCCTGTGGCAGTTTATATCACAAATGTTGTAAGATACTCCTCCTCTGGAAACATAGAACAAGAGTCCTTGTGCTTTCAGCATTACAGGATTGGGTCTTATTGACCAGTAGGATACTGCAGTTCCTGGAATAACTGCAGTGATTTATGTTTGCTGTAGCAAAAGGGAACAACAAGTCTTCAGTGACAGGTAAGTTCCTGTAATTCAGAAAATGTGGTTTTATCACAGAGTAATAGAAATTGAGAGAAGTTACTGAAACTGTGGCACACATATGTATGTATATGCTTTATCTAAACATTTCCCCCACGAGCACAGTGCAGTACACATCCTCTGTGGAAACCACTCATTCTTTCACCTGGGCTTCTCCCCATGTTAACTGTAAGATCCAAAGTCCTGAAGAAGGAAATGAGATGTGAATTGTCTCTCATTTCTATGCTGCACATGAAAATTGGGGGTGATTTTTCCTCTTCACAAGCCAGCTGCCAGGAGGGAGGGCTGGCTGGACAGGGAAATCCTGAGTTAGTGGGAAGCTGAGTGATCCTTATGTCCTACATGCCAGAATTCTGAACCCCATCAGGTTACACAGAAAAATCACCTTCTGACTATACTTTCATGATCAGTGTGCTTTTCTCCTTGAAATGTACGCTTGATCCCTCACCCTCCCCTCTAATTTTATATCACAGAGAGGAAAGCAATAATGTTTTGTCCATACAAACCAGCAACCAATTCCTTCTTGAAAGCTTCAATTAAGGATCGAGTGTCCTAAGTGCTTCTTAAATCCACTGCCCTAGCTCAAAAACAATAATATTTACACCAAGATTCATGGATATAATTTATCTGGAAAAAAAGTATTAAAAACCTAAACGTGTCAAATGCACATGTAAGCCAAGCCTCCCTTTGTGTGCTCCCAGAGGGTTCCCCCCCACCACACGTGCACACTCACCCCCCTGCCGTAAGAGATCCATTTTATAGATTCAAGGACAGCTCTCTCCAAGAGAAGAAGGGACGTTGCCAAGATACCAGATGCGGTTCCATTCAAGACCACTCATAGGAGCAATTCAAGATGAAATCAAATTAGATGTGTTGGTTATACATAGCGCAGCCTGCTTGGGATACTAAATGACAGAGTTTGCCAATAATTAAGTGAAATCTCAGAGATGATGAGTCCCCAGAGCTCTCTAGGTTATGTCGGTCTAATTCTAAGTGTCATCATTATAGCAGCAGAGCAAAATACTCTGCATAGTCTACAGAGCTGGAATTTTACTGTGGATATTAGCTTTTCATAGCCAGTGCTACGGGGCAGTACTGAGCTTCATTACATGTCTTCTGCTATTACACTTCCTTAACCTTTCCCTGATATAAAGCTCCTGAAACCTGACTCCCACTTAATAATTGATAGTTAGCACTTACTATCCATAGCAGTATTCATATTCAAAGCACTTTACAAAGAGCTCATTAATCTCTCTGAACCCCCTCCCCCTTGAGGTGTCCACCACAATTACCCTAATTTTGCAGAAAGGGAAACTGAGGCAGGAAGGTTGTGCCTTATCCTGGGGCTGGAGGACAGGGTGACAGCCAGCACTAGTACTCAGGATCTTCCCTATGAGAGAGCTGGCTGAACTTCTGATGGTAGGAAGGAGGTTGTTCTCAAATTTGATGTGGGAACAGAGGTGCAAGGAGGCTTCTTCCAGCCCTGGAGAACCTCCACAGGGAACTGCTGAGCATTCCCATTGCCTGCAGGCAGTGAGGAGCCAGAGCAGCCTGCTGCTGGGTGCTGTAGCCTTCAAGAAATCCTCTGCAGGTCTGCCTGGGTGGATCCTGCCCTGAGAGGAAGCTGGAAGACTATGGACAGGTGAAAAAAGTGCCACCTCTGAGTATTGTGGCAAGGAGGCTTGAGCTTCCTTGGCAGGCCTCACTGGAGGAACTCCATCCTTACAGCTGGGCTGAGCAGGCCTGCCTGGGGACCACGGGGGACACACTTTGTATAAGGATTCAGAGCATGAGACAGGCCAGGATCAGACCCAAGTGTTTCCAAAACATGCTCCCAAGACAACCATCTTCCACAGCACTCTCACAGCAGCACTGAGCCCTGATAGAATCAGTTTACCAGGACTTTTAGTGTCTTAATGGTGCCCATTTCATTTTTAGCCCCTGCTCTGCTTCCAAAAAACTGAACATCACAGGCATGTTCAGAAGAGGAATGACTATTTCCAGCTTTGCAAGCATTCACTTCCAACCACTTGGATTTGAAATCATGTGGCACCGAATTTGTGATTCAGGAAGGTCACTGGCTGAACAGAAACCCTCCTGAAGAACAGGATCTGATTTAAAAAGAAATAACCTAAATATTAAACATAAAGAAGGTAATGGAGGCAGATATGAAAACGTCAGTCTGAAGCTAAGACTTTCAGGAAGGGCTTGCTTCAAATTTAACACTTGCTATGTACAAAGGAAGGCAAAAGTCTTGGGGACTGTGGCATCAATGTTACTATAGCCACTAGCAGCACACAGGAAGAAAAAATCTGCACCCTGTTAGCCCCTGGCTATAGTAGCAAACGTGGCAGGGGTAGCACAGCCATTCCCAGTGCTGTGGTACCTCCCTTGGCCCCACTCAGCCCCAGCTGCAGACACTTCTCTGCTGTCCCTGCTGCCTGCTGCCTGCTGCCCTTGCCACCCTCCCACTGGCAGCTCACTGCTCCCCCAGGAGCTCTGCAGAGCTCAGCCTGCCCTCGGCTCTGCACCCTGCTCCAGACAGAGGGACAGTGCAAGGGGACCTGGGTTCATCCACAGTGGAGAACAGTATCCTCAAGATGATTAGGAGAAAGTTATAAAATTTATAGAAGGTTCTGATAAAGATCTTGGATAAATATGTTCATATTGCTAAAAGATTCAAACCTAAGAGGTTTTTAATTAAAGACTGGGGCACTCAGAGCTATCTTACCAAAGAGGTAATAAAATTATTGACTAAATCACTAGCAAAGGCAACTGAAGCAAGGAGTTTAAATGATTTCCAGAGACTGTTGTCCAAGTGAAGGTTACAGTGAGAGAGCCAGCAGTGCAATTAAACCAAATGAGGTCACGTATGTAGGGCCTTAAGGCCTCTGCCAGCTCCTCAGATTTCTTTTGTTCTTATAATTCAATTATAAAGACCCCCCCTCAAGAATCATTTAACTGTCTCATAAACCAGTTTGTAAACTTTTTTATTTTTCTGTAAATTGTCTCCTAAAAAGTGGCTTTCAGTATTTCAGGCAGCATGGAGTGTACACGGGTTTCACAGTGCCTTTTGTTCTCATTTGAGTATCACATGCCCCTGGTTCTTCATACAGGCCAGGGCTCTCCCCAAGCATTCTCAGCCCATGCAAAGCATCTGTCACTGGAGGTGGTCATGGATAAAAACAATGTGTTGAGGAGCTGGAACAACTGTGATCGTTCTGTCTCTCATTCCCTCTTGCTCCATCCTCTTCCCCTCCACCACAAGCTTTTCTTTATCCTGTTTCTGTGTGAATCAGAAAGAGGATAAGTTGTGTGTGTGCCTAATTTCCTGCCCACTAGGTCACGTATCGCAACCCTTAACATCATAAATGAGCAGGGAATTCTTCTGGCCAGCAGATGCCTATGTAGATCCATTATCATAGAATTAAACACCTTTAAGGTATAGGGACTTTTCTTTTTACACTTTTTTTCAATTTTTTTTGTTAGAAATGTAATTGTAGAATAGGGTTACATGTAAGTTGGGGAGCATCCAAATGCAAAACTTATGCAGACTGCAACTCTGCTGTTGACAGTGTCAATGTCCCCTAACCAGAAGGGAAGCTCACATAGCTTGGAGATCTCATGGGACTGTGTCTCATAGGGCAATTTTTCCTATTTAAAGAGGCAAAACTCAGTTATTTACTCCTTTCAAGTAAGAGAGCATTTGAAGTATGAAACCATTCCTGATTCACCTGTAGGAAGAGGATAGAAGTCCTAAAGTGATTACAAATTCTTCTAAGCAATTTAAGTACAAAACTTCTGTTTAGATCACGGCTTTAGAGGGTCAAGAGTCTTGGGTTTCTGTTTGCATCATGAGGGGCTTTCATGCCTTTGTAAATCAAGCCCAGGGTAGCTGTCTTTACATGAGCCACAAGTGAGAGTCTAAACTTCATACTTGCAAGTGTTTCTTTGTAAAAATTCATATCCACAAGTGGCAGCATTCTTTCTGTCCTGTGAAATTCCAAGTGGCAGGTCTCTATTTGGAGATTAATTGAATGCTAGAAGTGACTGTTGTGGCAGGGAGAGAAATATTTATTCCTCCTTTCTATTTCTATTTAATTACAGCTAAAACAGTTTGGTTGAGACATTGGAAGTAGGACTGGCAGCTCTGCTTTCTCAGGAAGGTCCTGCAGAGATGGAGTGATCTGTTCCCTCACTGTACCTCAGCAGGAGCTGGGCAACTCAGTGGTCTGAAATCTGTCAGGCTTTGCTCCGTGGGTTCTCACAGATTGGCCAGTCTCTGTTCCCAAAACTGTACAAAAGTGGGGTTTAGTGGGGTGACTGCTCATCTCCTGGAGAGAGGAATACTGGCCCTCTTAGCAGCAATATTCAAATGACCACTGGTGTTAGAGATGAACTCAGAACTCACTCTGTGACTGATCCCTCTTACAAGGTTAACATCTTCTTTCTCAGTTCATTAAAATCTTATGCCTCCTTCCCCAAAGGAAAGAAATGTCAATATATGAGAGAGGAAGATAAGTTAATGCTACATTCAGGTTGCAGAGCTAGAGATTTTGGAAGTGCTGAGGTAAGATGCCTGTGCCAGTGCTAACTCAGCCACATTGCACACAGACTGTACAGCAGCCTTGTTCCACTGGTCACGTGCATAGATTAATGCCATTACCTTTATCAAAATATATCCCAAAGTATTGCTTATTGCTAACCTGTCAAATTATAGGTGGGGTCGATGACTGTACCATGATGACATCTGTTTGTGGTCAGGTAGCTCAATGCCTAGGACAACAGTTCCCTTCAGTCATGGACATAGATTTACTGAGTAGGAGTCTGGAGTAGCTGCAAACCCGGTGGCACTTCCTGGACGGCAAAGGAGATTTTAGCTGAGAAAATGCTTTTATTACTGTAAAAAATTAATGCAAAATGTCAAATATTTCACACCCAAGCCGATACTGGCAAAATGCCAGAAATATTCAGGTTTCGCTTGGGGTGTGAATATAGTTGATCATCTGTAATTCAAAGCCTTTTATTTCAAAGGAAAGAGACAGTGTGTTGCAATAGATTTTGTAGTGATAAATATCAACTGTGCCACTTCTCTCCCAAAAGGGATTTCCCACAGTTCTATAATAATATACAGTTCAAAAGGCTATACTGAGATTTATAGAGCTATACATTCAAAAATTGGCATCCAAGGCGCTTTGCTCAGCTAAAGTGGATTTGACTTGCAGCCTTCACAGTTCTGTACAACTCAGAAAGCAGCCACAGGTCCAAGGTGCCAGCAAGCCCACATGATTGGTGAGTGTGTGGTGGTTGGGTCACTCAAATCTGTACAGGCAGTTAATCTAGAGAGTCCTCAATTGTGTGACCAGATACTCTGGAAGCTTTCAAATGTACTTGGCCAGCACATCTGGTCAGGTTGGAGTAAATGGACAGAAATTCATTCAAATCAAGAGAGTTAGAGCAACTGATGCCAGCAGTGAATTTAGCCCTCTCCATGCATGTATTATTACTATAAACTGCTCTATTTTTATTTTCTATTCTATTCCTATTTATTCTATCATCTAGTCTATTCTATTTAAAGCCTCACCCACATTCTAATCCACTTGCATAGCAATAGTTTTTGCTTGTGAATGCCCACTGAATTCCCCAAAACACTTTCTCTAAAGACATAGGAAAAATAGAGAAAATTACAAAGAAAAACAACTTTATAGGCTTTCCTGAATTCTCAGCTTCATGTAACAAATATACATTGACCCATTAGTTTTCTGCGTATCTTCCATTGTTTAAAGATTTACTCTTACAGATAAATGCAGTATCTGTCTACCCCATTTTCAGACTTCCCATCTAATTTTAGCTGTGTGCCCTGAAGGACCTTGAGGTGCGGGAATGTGGGAGCCATGTGGAAATGTTAGATTTGTTAAATGGATGGGCAATAACTTTCAATAGCAAATATGTGAATTCAAGCATCTGTAAACAAAAGCACCTAGATTTTCAGCCTGTAGATTTTCAGACATTGGAAGAACACATAGAAGAGCAACAGAAATTTTGTTATTGAAGAACTTCACAAGAATTTTATACGTAAAAGACAAGATATAAAACAGGACTGCATAACATCTGACCCAAGAGCTTGTGTTGCCTGCCAAGAACTTTCTTTGACCCATCATGATGCTTTAGCAAACAGATCTCTCTGGGCTGCCTTCTTACCATAGCCCACAGCTGGAATGGCGCCGAGCCTGCTCAGCACTGGCACACGTGGAGATTTGGTAACTCTCAGCCATTTAATCAGCTGAAAATCAAGAATGATTTTTCCTCTTGGTTAGTAGCTGCATGGCATAAAGAGTTGTCATCGATCCCAGACTGAATGTGTCTGCAAAAGGCACATATGGAAATAGGGGGTGGCTGCTCTGCTCAACTGAGCACTTGTGAGACTCGGGCCAGATTGCTGGATCTCATCTGGACTCTGCAGTCTGAAAAGAGCAAAAGTGGGGAGGCAGAGAAAGAGAGGGAGAGCTAAAGCACTAAGAAATTGAGAAAACATGACCTGCAAGGAAAGGCTGAAGGAACAGTCTTCATTAAATTTAGAAAAGTAGTGAGGGAAGCTGCAAGACTCCAAAAATGTAAATGGTGTTTCTATTTTATATTTGTATTTTAAAATCCTCACTCCTTAGGTACGCTAACACAGGATAAGATGTAGTGGGCTAATTTATAGCAAAGGGTACTACATTAAATAGCAGGGCTTCATTTCTGAATGTGTGGATATTTCCTGAGAATTAACACAATCTCCTATTTCCAAATATTTATCCTTATCTCCTGAAACTGGTAAGGTCTTGGTTTCTAACATTATGAATTAAGCCTTTCATGAAAACTCCAAAGCAATGAGACAATTGATGTTCAAAGTTGTGATTATAAAAAGACATTTTAGAAACACGTGTCACCCTCAAACCCGCAGTAAGCAATGCTTTATCTGCAGTTGGCAGAAAAATGAGATTATCTGATTATTTAATGAGAGTGTCAGTGTTGTGCCATTCCACCTCTCACATATCTATTGGCTGATCTATTATGATTATGCCCCATGAGAATCACAATGATACCTGTTTACAAAACACAAATGGCACCACTTGAAAGATATACACTGATATTGGGAATAATGTGGAAAATGGTTATTGCCATAAAATCCAGCTTTATCCCCACTACTCAGCAGCAAACTTTGTAAAAATACTTTCAAAAAGTCTGTCATACTGCTCTACTTTCACAGTGACTCTGAACATTTGAAGTTGGTAATTGAAGTAAAAATGAAATTTCTTACAAAATTTACTTTACAAAAAAAGTTTGGGACTTTTATTCAATCTTTATTAAAAGCCATCCAGACAAATACCAAGAACCTAGCATTGCAGGATAAATCATATTGGGCACAGATGAGAAATGTGCAAAGATTAAAACTAATTTGCCACTGTTCCAGGCACTGAGGATGAATCCTGGTCTGACTGAACTTGCAAGTAACAGGCCCCTGGATTTCAATGAGATAATAATTTGATCCATGCGATTGCCTCTGTCTCGTTCTTTGATATTGCTGTAATTGCCTCTTCTTCTTTAATCCAAAACAACTGAGATAGAAAGGAAAAGCCACATATGTTTTTATAAGAAAAGGGCAATACATAACATTAAAAAAATGTTTCATCAAAGGTGCAACCATTTTAAATGCAAAACAGAGGCTAGAGAGGTGACAAATTCAAGTTCTTAGTGTTTTTGTTTAAGATCTTTCAAGTATTCCTTTGCCAGGGATACTTGTTTAATTTTTTTAATGTATTCAGTTAGTCATATTCAGTTCTCTTTTATGTCCACTTCTCATGAATCACTTGATAGATGGACTTCTACAAGCACATCCCTTTGGGGAAAGTAAATTTTCAATGATAATAGGAACATAAGACATGCCATCCTGGATCAGAGCAAAGGTCTATCTAGTCCATACTCCAGATCTGTCAGTAGCCAAGAGCAGTATATTTAACAGTAATAACTTTGATCTTTCAGTGAGTATTAAGTTGGTGACTAAGCAAAAAAGGAAAAGAGATCCCAAGAACAGAACATTCCAAAACTCAGGAGAAAGAGCAAGTGAGCCCATTTCTGGCTGTGCCTTGAAGGCCTGTGTCTCCCAGGGAGCAGGCCCCAGGCTGGCCAGGCACAGCACAGGGCAAATGTGGGGTTGTGTCCCAGTGGGATCCACTTGTTTTGTTCTCCTGCCCAGCCAGGGACAATGGCCTGGGGAGCTGGCCAGTTGTTCTGCAAAATGGAAATGTGTCATTAAACTCTAGCAAGAGGAATGAAACGTGGAGGGGAAAGAAATGGCTGGAGGGGGAACAATGCTGGGTGGACACCAGGAGGTCAGGGCAGAAGCAGTTTGGTGCTGGCATGGGGAGTAGTTCTACCAAAAGGGATGGTTTGGGCTTAGGAACTTGAACTTGCACACAGTACCAATATTTGCAATGTCTAAAACCTGTTCTCTCATTTCCAGAGTCAGAGCTCCACTTGTTCCAGTGAGACTGTAGTTAAAAGTTCTCAAGATTTAGCTCATCTTTAATTGTTGCTGTCTCAGTTAAACTGCATCTGTGATAATAACAGCCCCCCTGGAGTCCCAACAGAAACTTAAACACACTGTGAGTAAATTAAATAATTGTGTAAATTATCAAGTTTATATCTACTGGTTATTGCATTAAAAACTATATATAGAGCACATGCTTTTTATAAACTTTCTACTTTAGGAAATCTTATAAAAAAGGTTTTTAGCCTGCCAAAAATCTGCAAGGATCACTGATAATTTGTTGATCAGCATAAGGTTCATTAAATCTATGCACTTCATTATCTGATTAATTCAGAGGCAGGTTTGTAATCAGTGATGAAATGTTTAAGATTCTACAGCTCTGGCCTCCACAACCTCCTGCAGCTCATTAGAAAAGCTAATCAGATAGAATTTTCCACCATGCTGTTTACTGTAGCCCTAATGGAAGACAATCACTTTAAAATTACACACTTAGCAGGTAATTTCTAAAAGCCATAAGCCATGGAAGCTCTGTTCTCCCTGGGTTCTTTGTCTGTCTTTAGTAGGGTAAGGTAAGCAATGGAGAATTCTGTTAAGAGTTTGGAGAGCTATTTTGCAACATCAAATACAATGTAAATGCTGCTGAAAAATTATTTTGGTCTTTGCCATGTTTCTTGTCACCTGGGAGCACTTTCAGAGATCATGTTTGATGAGTTTGATTTAAAACTTAGATGGTTTCCTACTTTGTCATTTGATTATTTGAAGCATTAAGAACTTTCTTCATATCTTCTTATTTTGAGATGGATACCATTAATAAAAAAATATCAACTTCTTGATCCTAGGGTTTCACAGATCAGTTGTAGACACTGTTGTGCTGGAGCTTTCTGAAGTCACTAGTATGATCTGAAGGAAAATTATAACAATGTATAGTGATAAAGAAAGTAAGGTGACTTAAAACATAAAGTATTCTTAAATTTTTAATAATTGAATCTCTGGGAATTATGAGAAGAGACAGCAGAAGTTGACAGTCATCTCTTGCTCTGGCAATACTTCTGCCACTGCTCTGTTTTTCTGAAGGGGCGTTGGGGAATGCAGATGGAACAGTCAACACCTGAGAAACACTGCTATTCCACCTGTTATGGAAAAGATCCTTTAAGTGAAGCAAGTGTGAAAAATCATGGACTGGGAGCCAGATCCAAGGTGGCAGAACAATTCCTCTGACTCACTCCACTGCTTTCTTCATCATGTGGACAGAAGTCCACTTGTGGTTTGACTGTCATATGTGTTACTCTCTTATTTTAACACATGAGAGGATGGGCTCCCTGTGACTGGACAGACACCCATGGAGACAGGGGCTGGAGGCATTTGTCTCTTTGTACATAGCCAGAATTGAACCCATTACAGAATGGAAAATGCCATTTTGACATGCTTTTGGTCATGTGGGGGAAATACATGACATAAGGATCTATTTTCTTTAGTGATTTTTTGTAAGAAGATCCAATCTAAACTTTCCCTGCCAAACGATGTTTATCACATCTCTACCTCCAGGCAATAAGGAGTAAAGGCATATCCACTGAACACCATGAAGAAGACAAATAACTAATACAAATTAATCCCTTTGCTAACCAGCATGCTCTAAATTTGCCAGCTTGAAGGGCTGGATCCTACTTTGGGGATCTGTCTTCTTGTCACTGTCCTGACTTTATGAATAAGCAGCAAGTTGCTAATGCCAGCTCTAAGTCCCCCTTCTGCATGGATGTGACAGCTTAACAGTTGTGCCTGGGTCACAGGAATGAAATGTGCTGTGTGGGAAAGGTCAGGGGTAAAAGTCATAGCAAAGTATATCCCCTTCAGTGGATGACACTGCTGCTTTTTCTTGGTTAGAACAATATTGGGGGGTTGAAATACTGGAATTATAAAACTAGACTTGGGTTAATGTTATGTTATTCCACAGGGTCTGCTCCATCAAACTGAGCTAAGAGTAGAGAAGGGCACCCATAGTGCATCCAGCCTGTGTCAGCTTTGCTGTGAAAGAGCATTTCTTGCAGTGGGGCAAGCACGAGTGTGTGGGCTCCAGTTCCTGGGATTACCTTGTGACCACCCTGTGGATTGTTGTGTGTGTGTCTGGCAGAGCCACTCAGCCTGGTCATTTTGCAGCCCTGTGTTCTCAAGGGGCTAAACATATTAGTAGAAACAGGGGGAAGTATCAAAGTATTTGAAGGACTGGAAACTCTCTAGAGTTTATATGCTGTAAGAAGAGCTGCCATGTATCACATTGATGAAGAGCATGTGTTTTGCTTTAAAAGTTTCTTTTTAAAATTCCCTGAAGGCGACGCTGGGTCCGTGGAGGAGAGAAGGGACATTTGGGGCACGGCCGGACTCGAGGGCGGCGGGGGGCTCGTTCTCCGGGCTCTGCTGCCACCTAATGGTGTCCCCACAGCCCCGAGTCAGCCTCGGGAACCGCTCCCTGCGTGCGCTCGGGGAGCAACTGTTCCTTTCCCCCTTCTTGATGGACTGTCTCTGACACATCCTCAGGGAATACCAAAGAGCAGGTTTATGCCAGTAGTAAGGTGAAGTTTCCTGTATTCTGTACCTCGCTGTAAAACCACCTAAGGCTCACAAATTGAAAACATTTTAAAAGCACCTTCTAAATTACTGATAGGTCTTTAGGTACTCGTACAGGCAGGCCAGAAGCCAGACCACTGCACGATGTCACTGGCTCACAAGTGTCCCCACATCTGGGAGGGACAGACTGGCTTCTCCCCACAAATTAGTAGAACCCACGCTAGACCTTGTCACTTTATATCTGCAAAATCCCCTTCTCATCAAAGAGATTAATTCATGAGTTAACTGTGAAATTAAACACAGTGCAAGGGCAAGATAACTCTAGTAAGGTTTTATTAGTTTATCCTTCACTCAATAGTGGGTTTAAAAGTAAATTATGAAAAAATACAAGAAATACATTGCTTTAAGTAAGCCTGTATCACAAGAAAGCCATCTCCAACATCCATGTTTACAAGAACCAAACACTAAACATATTTGTATCTCAAAACAAACAATGAGATAGATACAAAAACCAACAATGCTTTAAAAACCAGTAAACCTTCCACTAGTCTAAACAAATAATCTTATTAAATAATGTTATTTAATTTAAATATTTGAATGTTCACTTATTTTAAAATACTCCACATATAATTTAGCTTTGAGCCACCCTTTACACCAGTCCTTTGGAAGATCTTCCGGCATTAACTGTCCTTGTTATCAGCTGATATACAAAATGTTCACTGATGATGTGTGGATGGAGTAACAAATCCCACTGGTGCTGAGTTTCGCTCCTGCTGCTCTTGGTTAATGTGTCATTTCACATCTTGAGGTCACACTTTCACTTTTGCTCATTGCTGAGGGTTGGGTTGCAAGCTTTGGAACACAGACCAGTAGACCTCTGCCTCATGGCATGTACCTTTCCTTAGGGTACACAGCACGTAAATAATTGCTGCTTGGCATCCAAGTGACCTCTGTTCAAACAGGATGATGCTCCTAAGTGTTAAACATTTTGGAGCTCTTTGGAAGTCTCTCCGTACTAGGATGGTGTGTTGCGTCTAACATGAATTTCCTTTTTATACTACACTTTGAAGTAGAATTTGGTAGGTCTGACTTTTTAAAATCCAAGTCTTCAATCACTGCTTGAGTCTCTGAGCTGACTCTCTGGCTATAGAAACTACATTTAGTATGTACACAGCCAGCACAAGTGGAGGCTCCCTGCCAACAACTATACTTCTTGCAAATTGTTTGACTAGAGTGAGATTTCTTGGATAAGGTACTGACACATGATTAAAGGGAATCTCTGTATCTCCTGGTCTATCAGCCAACACAGTGACACAGATTCCTCTGTCAAGACCATCCCTTTTCCCTCCATTGCTCATGCTTCTGCTGCAAAATCTCACTTCATGATCTGCATTCTGCAAGAGTTCACGTGGCTATGGAGGCTAGGTTATTACCATGTCATCCTTTGAAACTTCTATCACATTAGAGGGATGTGCCATCTGTCAGCTCTCCCTCAAATCAACCATCCTCATCCAAGTTTCAAAAGCTCTAAGCCACTTCTCCAGTAGTTAGAGGAAGCTCCGCTTCAGGGTGCTCCTTAGGTCCATCAAAAGGGTCATAGCCATGTTGAGCTAAGAAAACTCTAAATTTTGCAGCCTCTTGTCTTGGAGACTCTAGAATTAAGGAACACTTGTTTCTTACTGATTCCTGTGTCTCATCTGAAAGAAGCCAAGACCTAATTGCCTTGAAAGTGGTCTGGTGTCATTACCTGGATCTTTCTTCCAGTTGCTGGACAGTAGAAGCAGTTTAGCGTCCTTGTACTTGTGCTGCTTTGCCTCCTGCCATGCTTCCAGAGAGCTTCTCTCCCTCCAAGGCAGTTCTTATTTTGAAGAACACTCCATAGTCCCTCCAGGCCCTTTAGGGCATTCTGGGGGTGATTGTCCCTGACTGTCACAGCTGCTCAGGTTTTTTTTTTCAGAGAGAAATGGTCTTTTTCACTGTGATATTCAGAGTTTCTAGCACCATGGGACCTGTCTCTGGTTCAGGCTGATAGAAGCTAACGAAGCATGAACAGAAAGCAGCACAAAGTTCATGGTATTATTGCTGTAATGCTTTGACACCCTCTCCACCTCTAGACCGGTGTCCAGCATCAAAGGGGGACTTAATGCATTTAGATTTTTATAAAATTAGGAAATACTGTGTTCAAGGGGAAAGGCATCTGTATAGGACAGAATCACTTTAATAACATTCATGACACACAAAATGCAGGAGGAAGACAATGAGTTTATAATTCTATAATGGATACTTACCAGACAGAACAAATGTCAGATGACAATCATCATACATAATTGACTGCTTTAAAATGCTTGTCGTTAGAGATCTAAGACACTGAAGAGAAAGAAAACCTACAAAAAAAGCTTTAAATTGTTGGCCAGAAATAAAGGATGGAGGATTGTCCACAGAACAATAAATTATGTCTTTTTTTTTAACCATTTTAGATTTAACAACTCCAGTGGAGAGGCATATAATTATTTAAGGCATTAATTATTTTTTCATCTTATCTTTTTACCTTTTACCTTGCTCCTAGAGATTAATTTTGCCCTTGTGGATTACAGGTCCCTTTGATGTATTTTCAAGGTATTGGAACCCATTTGAAATCTGAATTCTGTCTATGTTCTGGAAACCATCATATCCAAGGAATCCTGAATGTCTGGAGTGTCCAGCTGGACCAGAACAGAGGTCCACCTATCCCACCCCTTTCTCCTTGTCCATGGCAGTAGAGGATGCTTTATTTAGGGACCACCATGCAAGCCAACAGTCTGTCACCTCACACTTCCAAGCATCCATAATTATGACCAGGCATCAGCTGGAGATGTTAGATGGTTATTCCATGCCTATTCTCTTTTTTAATCCTTGTATAGACCTGTTACCCAGTTTGACTAATTTCTTTTTGAACCTGCTGACAGTTGCCTTTGCTACAGCCTGTGGTAGGGAGTTCCAAACATTAATTACCTGCTGTGAAAAAAGGCCCTGTCTTTGGGCTGTTTGTAATGCCTGATCAGCCTCTGTGTGTGTACCTTTGTTCCAGGCTGACAAATAACAGCTTCATATTCACCTTAGCCACTGCCTTTATGATTTCATAAGCCTTGATCATATTTTCTCAGCCTCCTCCCCTGCAGGTGGAAGAGCCCCAGCCACCTTAGTCTCTGTCACTGTTGCACTCTCTTGATCACCACATCTGCCCTTCTCTTTACCTTCCCTAGTTCTGTTGTGCTGTTCTTGTGGTGTAGTGACCTGTTCCTCTTATAAGCACAGTGTGGAGGTACCAAGGCTTCATACAGCAACCAAATTTATCTTATTCTTTTCGCTTCCTTTCAGTTTTCATGAGTTTTTTTTGTTTTCTTTCAGATGGCCATTCCATAACAGTAAAGTAGCCAGGAGAATCTTTTCTTAAGTTTTCGAGGGTTGGGCTCTTGTGGCTCACTTGTTCACAAAGTCTGTTTGCACAATTTCTTTTTTAGAAGTGGAACAGTTATGTTGCTTAAAACAGTGGAAATGTGATAGAAAGTTCTCTGTGGCAGAGGGCAGGCATAAGTACAGTGTCCAGTCTTTTGAAGATATGACAGGATAAACACTAAAACCCACATTCTGGACACTCTTAACTGTCAAGTAAAATAATGGATATGACCTAGAAACCACACCAAAAGGCAAGTTTAAAAATGCAGAACCATCTTCCAAGCAATGTAACAAATGGCCTGGGTTTTGCTGCTGACAGAAGAGTATGAGGTAGAACTGATGAAATTCTGTCTCTGAAGAAATTCCTGCTGCTTCTCCAGGATTGTGTAACAGTGTGTCCTGACTAAGTAACTGGCATCCAGGTGAGATCCAGCACTGGGAGTACAACTGCACAGTCCTTGGTCATCCACAAGATGCACATGAGTGTTGGCACCATCAGATCTGCTCTGGTTCAAGCCTGACCCAGGCACTGGAAGGATCCAGGGTACTGGCAGCAGGTGTGTGAAATGTGCCCAGTTCTGTGTAAACTTCTCAAACACTCTGCTGTAATAAACCATTTCAACATTAAGTGTCAATTTGTGAGAACAGCTACACTCAACACCAATTTCTTAAGAGCTGGCTGGGCTGTTGTTAGTTATAGTGTGGGTGGTATTTTTGTCTTGCTAAAGGAAATGTGGATTATCTTATAATTATCCCAGCTAGTTCTGACACTCTCTTACAAGCTCTAAATTCATGGATTAAAACTACAGATAGTAATTTCAGAATTCCCTGTGGTGCTTCTAGTACTCTCTGGTGTTTGGTGCCTCTGTGTCTCAATGCAGTATAGATGAGGGCCCAAACAATTGTATTTTGGGGGAAAAAATCTTTAGAGAATCTGCAAAGATATGTGGTAAATATTGGAAAATTATGCAGTCAAATAAAGATGAGCTGAAGATATAAATAGAGTTTTGGCACATAAAGAAATCAGGATAGTATCTGAAGCAGCTTGTTTTTCATATTTGTAGACATCTGGATAATCAGTTGTAAGAACTCTTCTTCCGAGTTACCATGGTATCAGATTTAGCTATTTCTACATTTCACAATCATAGAATCTGAACTAGCTCTTTTATCAGATGTCAGCAGTTTTAAATCTTCATCACCAGCATCCCACTTCAGCAGCACATCAAGAATCCTCAGACAGTCTCTGCAGCTTCTGGTTTCACACAACCTGTGCGTGCCTGGCGCGTGTGTAACTTCTCCACCCAGTCAGCACAGGCTCGCTTTGCATCTCTCCACTGCTTCCCCAGGAGGGTTTGCCTCTTTCAGTTTCCTCTGGTTCCATTTTCCTGGAGTAAAATGAATGCGAAGATCTTTACATATCTAACAGAATAAAGTTATCATGATCATCAAATATATTTAATACCTATTAATACCAAATATATTTCATACCTACTTATGAAATAGTTTACAAACTATTTCATAATATGCATATGAAGTAGGTGAGGATTAAGGTGATTCCTGTAGGTGCTGTATAGCTTATTTCATTAACAAATGTTGATTGAGTTTTGTAGCAATAAGCACTGTATTAATGCAAATATTGATTAGCAAATAGCTTATTCAAGGACTAATTTTAAGAGTATAATCCTGTGCCTCATAATTAAAAACTACTGTTGCATTTTTACAAGTTTTTGAAAGCCTGTTGTAATAACCACAACATTTCCTTTTCAGGTTGTATGAGTCTGTAAAGTTTATTTTAGAGCTCAGAACTTCTTTTGGTGACTTGTTCTGTAGAACGAGTGTTAGATCAAGAGAGAACGTGAACTGACACAAGGGTGGGGGAAAGGGGAATGGAGGCCACACATGCAGCAGTCCTGGAGTAATTCCTGAGTACACTGGGCCAATGGAGAATGTTTTAGGGAGCAAGTCAGGTACCTGAACACAGACATCTGGTGGCATTTTAGATGTGATGTAGTAACTTATGTCCCATGCCATATCTGCCAGCCCTGTGTCTTGGATACCTGAGGATTCCTGATGCTGGATTCTGTGGTGAGACTATGAACTGCTCCTCAGCTGGGGAGGATCAGAGCTTGGGAGCAGCTACGCTAAGAGCTCGCATTAAAGGGCTAAAAAGCACGTGGCAAATGACAGTCTTGACTAGTACGGACAGTGGATTTTCTCCTCGTCCACAGCACTTTTCTCTCGGAGATCGCGGCAGGACGCTGGAAGCAGGGGGTGAGGCTGGACTGGGCTGGTTAAGGTGAGGTAAGGCCAAGGGTGGTTTCATCAGACACCAGCGGGGCTGAGGATGGCTCTGTGGTCAGACGCCTCTTCTGAAAACGCCCTCCCCTCTCCCCTCAGAGTATTTGAAGAAACTAAGAAATAGAGGTTATGAAGGGCTCTGAAGAGGATATGGGCTTGTTTGGAAAACCTGTAACTACAGGTGGTTGTCTCTTTCCCGGCGAAGAAGATGGTACCGAATTTGGGGGATGCAAAGTAAATACAAAAAGGCACAGCAATACTTATAAATCAGTGACGGGGGATTGAAAAGGCACTCGGAGAAAAGGCATCACCGAGACCTCAGGGCGGCCGAGCCGAGCCGAGCCGAGCCGAGCCGGGCCGGGCCGGGCCGGGCCGGGCCGGGCCGAGCCGGGCCGGGCCGGGCCGGGCCGGGCCGGGCCGAGCCGAGCCGAGCCGAGCCGAGCCGAGCCGAGCCGAGCCGAGCCGAGCCGAGCCGAGCCGAGCCGAGCCGAGCGCAGGCCCCGCCCCGCCCGCGCACCGCCCCAGGAAGCGCAGGGTTTAGCGGCCGGCCCGCGCCGCGATGCATTGTGGGGCGCAGCAGCAGAGCCAAGATGGCGGCCAGCAGGAGGCTGATGAAGGTAACAGCGCCGGGCAGGGCCGCCGGGCGGGCGGGCCTGGCTCCCGCGGCTGCCCCTCCGCCCCGGCCTCCTCCGGCAGCGCGGGGCCGCCTCCTCCGCCGCGCTCCGGTGGGGCGGCCTCCTCCGCGCCCCTCGGCGGCACCCCGCGCCCGAGCGGCCGGAGCGGGAGCAGCCGGCACTTGGGCCGCGGCCGTGAGGGGCCGCGCCGCCCCCCCGCCACCGCCGCCCCGCGCTCTGGCAGCGCCCCGCGGGCCCGGCTGCCGCCCGGGGCTGGGCGGGGGCGCTGGGCGGGCGCCGCGGGCCGCCCCGACCCCCTCGCTTGGGGGGCTCCAGGGTGACTAAGCAAAGAGGAAGGGACGGGGGGAAGGAAACGCCGCCGCCCGGGGCCGGGGCATCCCCGGGGCGGCGGGAGGGCTCGGTGGCCCTGCCGGGGGAAGGCTCGTAGGTGAAGCGCTCTCTCCTCCTTTCCTCCCTGCGGGGGGGGTTCGCCGCTCCCCCGCGCTCGCCCCGGTGAGGAACCGTCCCCAGACGCCCGGGAATGAAATAATTTCGTTTTCGTTGTTTCGGAGAGTAACCTCTTCCTTGTATGAGTAAGAGGTTTATCACACAGAAACATGGACCTGGGTTCAGAAGTTTCTTCATTCGCTGCGGACGTGGTAATGTTTTTGTCTTCGCTCTTATTTGTTCTGAACCGTGGATGATACTTGGAAATGGAAACTCGGCCCCAGTTGGGCTTTAACCAAGAGCACGTATAGTTTATGTTTAAATACAACTCGGGATTATGTTTCTCGTTATTTTCCTTGAGGAGGAAGGCTCTTCTTAGAAGGAAAATGGTAACCATTGCCCCCAAAGCACACAAATGTATTTTATGTGCTGTATTTAATTGCTAATTAACGTCACAAACTGTAAGCAGTGAGGTCTGCCTAGGACATGTGTACATAGTGACATAAAATTTATTCATTTGTAAAATGCTGCGGCAGAACCCAACAGGATTTGCATGCAAAGTGCCTGTGAGGAAATCAATGAACTTTACGGGCCAGTCCTGGGAAAGGGAGGGGAAAGACCCTGTAACTGTCGAGCAATGTTTCAGCCTTATTAAATAACCTGCCCCTGTGGGGTGCAGAGTAACACTGCACTGGGATTTGACAGATACTTGGGTGATTCTGTTAAACTTAATCCTTTAATACCAGTTTTACAGCTGGCCTCAAGGATGTGGACCCCCAGCAGGGCTGGGATTTCACCAGGACATGTTTGTGGTACATCCTGAAGTTGCATTTCCTTAATGGTGCAGATATATAAATAACCATTATAACTTAGATATTTTGGAAGAAACCAATAGCTCAGCAGTGCTTCTGTAAGGCTCATTTTGTTGGTTTAAATCTTCTATGGAGCATTTAAAAATTAAATAGTAGATACATTGTGTGCAGTGTCATTCATATCTTTTAAAAATCAGTAAGCATAAACCTTTAATTGTCCTTAAGGATCCTGGTGAGATGGAATTCATTTTTTATTTCATTTTTGATAGCTGCTGTATTTTGTCAGGGCTTTAGTATCGTAATCATTATGTCTGTTGCTTTATACTCAAATAGGTTTCCCTTAGTTTCAGATATAAAATTAAATGGTTGTTTACTATTTTTGTAAGGCAGCTTTTCTGCCTATTCTGGAAAAATGCATTAATTGTTCAAAAGTTCGTTACTACTACTCTGGTTGGAATAATATATATCTTCAATTTTTTTTTAAATTTAAAATAGAAAATAAAAATCTGAAAGGCAAGAAAAATTGTTCTTAATATTTTCAGTGCCTCTTGCTTTTCAGCCCTTCTCCTTATTTTCACTGTGCTTCTGAAGCATTAGTACTCCAGTCTCCCACTAAAATACAATAAAAAGAAGTTTTGATAATGTAACCTTATTTTCTAGAAAATTGGTGTGGCAGTTGTTTCTGGGAGGGAGTGGTGAGGGAATGAAGGAGACATTGATAACTTACTGCTTATATTTTCACTTTTGTTTTTATTGCTTAATATCTGTGGGTTGTTCATGTTGTGTGTGGTTTTTATGCAGTTCAAGAGCTGTGGGATGCTCTGTCACACAGCTTGCAGAGGCTGTTAAATAAGCAGCTCCCTTCCTGCTCTGGGGAGTCAAGGCAGCCCAAATGGCTCTGGCTTTGCCATTCGTCTCCGTAGGAACAAAGTAGAGCTCTCGTAGGGATGATGTCATCGGGATTGCTGCAGCATGATGTGAAGGTCCAAACTCACATGTGTATCAACCTGATATCACTGTTGAGGTCCCAAATTCACAGGTCCACTTTGATTTAAAGTCTTTCACTGTTGAAGTTTTGCAGTTGGGAAGAGTCTTTGGGGTGTCTTTGTCAGGGTCTTGGAATGATGAGTGATTATAACTAAAGGAAATAGGGTTTTTCACTGTGTCACTCAATTACCTTTAAAATAATTTAGGATAAGCACTAACTGTCTTTTCTTTGAGCTAAATAAGCAAGCTTGTCTTTGATAAATGAGACTAACCCTTCAACCTTTTATAGTTATATAAAATTAAGCAATTCCCGTTTCCTTAAGGTCTTGCCAACATTTTGAAGTGCTGCATTTTTTCTGGACTCAAGTCATGCATCATAGTTATTCATATTAATCACCATGGCTCAAAGAGACTGGATGTAGTACATCCATAATAACACAGTCTGCCTGTAGGAAACTGGGAGTCGTTTCCACTGTCCAGGTGGGAATGGATGCCCTTTTCCAACTGGGGAAGCCATTTGCATCTTCAGTTCACAAACCTCTGTGTGAAACAAGCATTACAAATTTTGCCATTGTACTTTTACTGTTCAATTTTAAACATGAATTCACGTTATAAAGAGATCAAGATGGGTTTGTTATCTGAGGGTGTGCTTGAACAAATCATGTTCCCTAGGCCAAAGACCTTTTTTATGGCCTCTTTCTGACAAGCTTTATCCCATCAAATAGTGCCATCTAAATGAAGTCTTCTCCACTGATTCACAGCAGCTCTGTGGAGGTGTGCCGGTCCAGGAGCACACCTAGCTTAGCAAAAATGTGAAACATGGCTAATGACTCATACTCCAGATCTGAGGTGGAGGTTTGATCTGTCAGCCACCATTACACCTCTTCAAAGAGCCCCAGTTGAATCCTGACTCCTCATGAAATGTGAGCAGTGGGAATAAAGCCCACAAGCTTTGTCAAGGATGTGGTGTTGTGGACAGTCTCTCAGGCTTAAAACAGGCAAATGTGGAGTGATTAGATTTAGGAGAGGATCTAAGGCTTCTCTTTGAAGGGCAGTACTGGGCTTCATGGCCCTTTCTTGCAGAAAGGAAATTGTCTCCAGACATGTATGATGGGGAATGTGGATCTCCCGGAGTCATGCCAGAGACTTCAAGGAAAGACTTTGCACAGTTGCCACCTACTGATGTAAAAGAAGCCGTTCTCCATGCTGGATCCATAGCTAAATGCTGTAGGGAGTTGCAGAGGTTAGGCTGTTCTGGTGCTGGACACTCAGAGTACTTGCAGGGGTAGTAACGTGTGGTGCTGAGCTGCACGTCCCGCAGGGTGCCTGGGTGCTGTTGGAGAAGGCTGTGCTGCTGCAGCTGTGGAGCTGTGTCCTTCCATGGTGGCTGCCTGGGATGGAGCTCAGGTGTCTGTAAGATCCATGCTTTGGTTTCCTGGTTTTTAGATGTTCAAACGTATCTCTAGCGTTAGAAATTGAAAATAGATTTAAAGAGTAAATAACACTTCACATACGAAGTGAGATAGGTAGACAATTATTTTAATTTTATTGTTTTCACTCCACTTCCGTAGTTGCATAGTCAAACATTTATGCAACTGTTGAACTCCATGATAAAACACAAACATGGGACCACACCCAGGTAGGTGGCCTGCAATCTCCAGGATGCTGCGGCCCTGTAAACACTGTAGTGCTCCCAAATAAAGGGGTTTGGAACAACTCTGATACTTGAAAAATAATTCTAAATTGATCTAAACTTCGGTTCTTAGTAACAAGGGAAATACGGTTTTGAGCAATGTATGATTGTCCTTAGGCAGAAGTGAGAATATTGATGCATTTTCCCTTTTTGAAACTGAGAATTGACAAAAGGATTTTTAATCAAATGAAAATACTTTGCCAAAAAGTAGAATTGCTCAGTCAATAAGACATGTGAATATACCGGGCTGTAATGTTGCAGAGGAAACTTACTGCTGATTTTTATAAGAAATTCTATTTGTCTTTTTGGTTGGATTTGTGATGGAATTTGTTTTGTGTTAGAATCAGATTTTAAGGTGTTTTATTAATGCTTCTCTGTACTGTAAATCCAGAAAGTGAAACTGGCCAGTTCCTGATCAGTGTTTTGGAGCTGTTTGACTTACAGGCATATTTTAGAGAATGTATTCATGAACAGGTAAATATAAGTTGTAATAATGGTTTAGCGTTATTTCAGGAGACTTTTGGTTTTATTTGTGAATTTAATAGCATTCTGGGCTTGATGCAGAACTTACTAAAGTCAGTATGAGCTCTTACAGTTATTCCCGTATTCTGGGATTGCACTCTTACAAGTATTTGCCTTCACTGCATTTTCTTATCTGGCCTGGGTTTTTAGAGAAGTCCCAAAACTTGAATGAAGCACAGAGAAAACAGTTGCAGGGTTTTTAAAAGACTTAGCTACATTTTAAGCTGATGCTGCTTTTCTTTCTGCTTTCAAACTTCTTTATTTGAACAGCACAAATGATTACACAGTATTGAAAACGACAATTTTAAACCCTTAATGATTGTATATGAGAAGTAGTATGTACTTTTATGACTACTTTCAGCATTATATACTTGAAGATTAGGTACCACCTCTGAAACAATGTTTTCTCCATTTGATGTGCTGTGTGTAACACTTTGATTGAACATTTCCAAATTACAAATATCATCTCTCGAGAGACCCCATGAACTAAGACATTTCAGTTTTTCAACTGGGGAAACCAATGCAGCAAGGTCGCATGCAAGGTTGATAAAAGAGTGGGGAATGAAGACTGATTGAAATTCTTACTGCAGTCATCTAACCTTTAGTTATGCTCCTCCTGTGCTCCTTTAATTATGTTACTTGACAAAATTAAGGGGTGGAGGACAAGAAAAGGAATTAATCTATTTACTGTCTGCCTAGACTCATAAGTATTACTTTGAAATAAATATCTGGAGTTTATCTTTTTACCTCATAAAGTAGTTTTTGTCCCTTTGGAGTTGCTCAAGCCCACGTTAAATGTATTGTTAGCTTTTAATCTGTGCTGCTTGAAAGTATTTAGTAGCTCGTTCACTTTTTTAACAGTACTTTTATACTGCAGTTGTGTCTGCCTCCGTAGCCCTGAGGCAGTTAGATCTTTATTATGGGTTTTGGGAGTTGCCAGAAGAAAAAACCAAAACAACCTCCCCTCACACCCTTAAATTGTGAATGGTGAAGCTCTTACCGCTCCTGAAAGCACGGCCTGTGTAGTGTTACATTGCATGTTACATTGCAGTTGTGGGGACAGTAGTGGCTAAAAAGCCGTTTGTAAAGAGCTCCACCATGAAGTTGATTCATTTGGAGTGACATATGAAGTCCGAAACACTCCTCCTAGTATGAGAAAAGTAATTTCTACTATAAATTGCAATCTGTCTAAGCCCGTAGTTGAGGTGGGTGCCCGGCTAAGGTGGCTTGATTGTCCCTGACCTCTGCAGTCCTGGCTTCGTGTGAGGCGCGGAACTGCCGGGTTTATCCCTGGCTGTCCCTCACTCAGCTGTCAGCTCCTCCCGCAGGAGAAGGGCAGAGTACAGGCCTGACACACTCCAGTAATTTACCACGGGTTTGATTTTGGAAGTGGTTTCCTGCAAAGGCCTCCCATGTCAGTTTAAAGATGGCCTGAATAATTTTGTCTAGTTCTTTAGTGCCTCTGTACTGTTTATTTCCCTCTCTCATGTGGTGGACTTGAGGAAAAGTGGGAAACAATTTGCATATTTATTTTAAACTTTTCATTGCATGCAAAGTTTTACAATTTTATAATTGTTTCTGTGTGGGATTCTTGCATTTCTTAATTCAGCAATCCAGTTTTTTAACCTGAATCTAACTATTAAATCTAGGTGTTTAATTTTCCAGAAATGTGAAGCCACGCTTTTCTAATTTGCTTTATTAGCTTAATAACATACCTGAATTATAGAGTCATAGTCTTTCCTTTTTTTGCATCTGGACAATTGCTCTCTGGGCCAGCAGCAGTATAATGCTATTGTCTGAACCTGGGACAAAAGCTCCTGCATGGAAGCTGCAGTCCCACTGGGCATAATGGGGGAGATTTTTGTCATATGCATAATGTTTTTAATATAGTAACTGGAAAATAGTCTAAACCCATTTTCCTTGCCTTGTTTTAGAGTGAAGGCACTTGGGATGATGCACGTTTATTCATGCTTAAATACCCACTGCTTAATTAGCTTATTTTGTTCCCAATGTTTGATGTGTTACATCTAGCGTGGAATGGAATTTATTCCTTTTACATGCTGTGGAGTAGTGGTTTGCCAGGACTTCACAGTTCTGTATGTGATGAGAGTGAGCAGCAAAACTCAGTTCAGAGCACGTTACTCTCCTGACCCTGTCGGGGCAGAGTCAGCCTGGGGATCCGCCTGGCTCTCCCTGAGCTGCTGCTTTGTGCAGGAGCATTCAGAGTAGGGCACTGTGGGGATTTGCACTTTGAGTGATGATAAAGCACCTTTCAGAGCTGCGATCATAAAGGTTATTTTCTTTTGAATATTTTGGTTTGCTCTCTATCCCTATAAATATGCTTCATGGGATTATTTTTGGGGGGTTTATGTTTTCCTCCTTTAAGGAAATAGTATAATCCTCTTAGCTCTTTAAAAAATATGCCCAAACTGTCTGTGACATTGCATAAATTGAGCAGCAGTGGAATTTGGGGATTAATCCATGGGTCCAGACTAAGTAGTCAGTGTTAGTGTCATGAAGATAGTGTTAGGCATCAGTTCAGTATCCAAGCCTCCAAGGTTAAACTTCCATGTTCAGAGTATGCTCTTTAGCAGGCGCAGTGGGTAGGAATATAAATGTTCATTTTCTGATATGTGGCTCTTGTGATTTTTGTTTCATGTGCATTTGGAATTCTCATTTTCCCTTTGGGTTTGAATTTTGTCATGATGCTGAATTCATGCAAGAGGTTACTGCAAGTATTAAATCTGTCAGTCAAATGCAGAAAGGTTTCATCCAAGATGAACACAGAGCTGTTGTGGAAAACAAACTGTGGACAGTACAGCGCTTATAGCAGGAAAACTGATCTTTCTTGGTTTTTCAGTGTGTAGTGCCTTTGCTTGTAATCGGTGGGTTTATCTTAATTACATCTAGCCTAATTTTGCAAGATGCCTGCACCCAGTGCAGAGCTGAGCGCTGTCAGAGCACACCAGTGCTGCTGTATAAGCAACATTTTTCCTAACCTATGCAGCCACCAGGCATGTGCTGCAGTTTTGAAAGCACTGGGAAACTTTTATGTTTTGCTGTGGATGACTTTTGAATTCATATTTGGTTAAATTCTCTTTAAAGATAAAATGGCAGAGTTAACAGCAAAGGACTGTAATCGTTGTGGGGGAAATAAAAGTGGAATCTTGAGGTGTTTCTTTTTAGGTCTTAGGAAATACTTTAGGAAACAGTCCCTACAGTAGGGCTTATACATCATTTTAAATATAAAAATGCTGAAATACTTATTTTGGTGATACTTGGTTCGCTAATTGATTAAAAATAGTTTGCTGGTGCAGAGAGGTAACCTTGCTCGAGACTGACACAGCTTTAAAGAGAGGAATCTTAATGTGTACTGTAAGCTTTGAGGTACTAAACAGAGAGAAAGCTGAATCTTTTCAAGTTACTGCTCTAAACAAGGCTTGTTTGGCTTAGATTGATATTTTTCTGGGTTTGGATCAATTTAAGCTGTTCATGCAGGAATTTATTCGTTTTCAGTTGAAATAATTGGCCTGTTCAGTGGTTTTATCCCTGTTTAAAACTATTATGAAATAGTTCTTCCAAATCACTGTTCTCCTTCAGACAAGTCCTAAGAGGCATTTTATTTCTGCACCTCGCAGTATTACCAATACTCTGTGACTAAAGGCACTGATTTATATTTGGGATAGAAAAACATTTTAAAATTTATTTTTTTAATACTTCTGCTTTATTGTGTCTATAATGATGTTAATAACAAGACATTTTTGTGTTTTCCTCACATATCAGAAAGTGTTTTAGTACCTTATCTCAGGGAATTTTATCTTTTACAGGTGCAAAATTTTCTCTTCTATTTGTATGGGTTGCCACCACTAATTAAAGAAACCCACATTGACCTTTAAGCATTTTGAAAAATAAGTGTGAGCATCTTTCTTAGTACAGTTAATAACTTACACTTAACACTTTGCTTTGCTTTTCAGGAGCTTGAAGAAATCCGCAAATGTGGAATGAAAAACTTCCGTAATATCCAGGTTGATGAAGCTAATTTATTGACCTGGCAAGGGCTTATTGTTCCTGTGAGTACAGACTACTCCTTATGAGCTTTAAAATAAAATGAGGATCATTTGTATCTCATAAATCCACAGCTCAGTAGTGCTGCTGGTGACCATGAAATAATTCGTTATTGTAGGCCTGGGCTGACACATGGCTGGAGCTCAGTGATGGCACTGGGCTGCTGGGAGAGGTGTTGGAAGGGGGAAGCAAGTGAAGTTTGGTTTTACATTAAGCCTAAAGTACAAAATCTACATGATCATAGGAAAAAGAAAGGAAATATGAAATACTTTTGCTCCTTAATATGTGTTTTCTTAATTTACTAGATTTATTACTAGGATAAAATTGAGTATTGGGGAAAATTCGATGCAAGGAAAAGGTTAGGATTTTCAGAAGTGAGCTCTTTAAAAGAAAGTAGTATCTTTATTTAGGCATTAGTTAGTGCCAAAATAAACCTATTTCACTTAATGTTTTTAAAAACACTACAATCTTCTAATAGAATGTTTAATCAAAGTAGATAACCATTTTTATTAGTCAAATAGAGAGGGATTTGTTACTAAGGGTAGAGCAAGAAACGCGATGTGTTGGTTTCTTGGTTGAAAGTCATTTGGATTTTCACCTCTTGTATTTCCCACACGGCTGGCTTGGTTCTAAGAGCTATTTTTAATCTGCAGCAATAGGGGATGGGCCATGGGGGCATTTTGGTTTGTGGTTTTCTGTGGGCGCTACCAGAGCCTCCCCAACCAGTGTAAGTCTGTCTTTTTAATATATGAGTAAGACTTTGAGGCATCTCTGTAGCAGTGCCCGTGCCTCCTCGTTAGTCAGAGGCTGCTCTGGAGTTCACATGGCACAGGCTGAGGTAATGGCTGGGCTTTTGCACTTTGAATGCTGTGGAATACATTACGTTTACTGTTTACTTATGTGCCTGCAAGTGATTCCTTGGAGTGGCTGACACCACTCCTGAAAACAAAGCAAGCGGGATCTGACACTGAAATTTGACAGAGCTGAGGAACAGCTTGCTTTAATCAGCCACTTTGTGGTTCGTGTGTAACAGTTTAGTGCTTTGATAATACTTTGAAGCAGTATAAGGTTGGTAAATATGATTAATAAAGCAAAACACAAAAATACCTGTTTGTTCCTGTTAAGATTAGGAATGTGTGGTGTACAGCACCTATTTTTAAGTTTCTGTTCAACAGAGGATGAGTGTGGTGTTTGTTTTGCAAAGCTTTGCAGCATCACAAGTGTTTAAATGTTGGTGCAATGAACTGTGCTCCAAACCTGCCTTTTGGTTTGTAATATGCCCTGTTACAGGGCAAATAGCCTCAAATTCACTGCTGGTATAGTTAAGGGAGAATTTTGTTATGAAATTACACTTCCTATAGTAATTTAGAATGTGTTGTTTGTGTTCAAAGAGTAGTATAAGTTTTTATTCTGAGGATATGCAAAAGGTGTTCTGGTGTTACTGTCTCTTTAGCTTTGGTACCAGAGCTGATGGCTTAAAAATGCAATACATGAGCTCTTTGAAATTTTAATTTTTTTTCTCTGTGTTTCTGCTTCACATGCTGTTTCCATTTCAGCAAATGTTCTTGCTTAGGGCTTAAAGACACACACTTCAGCAGGACTAACCAGTTCCTGATTATTAAATGCTGTAACTAGGCATTTCTTGGTCAGCTGCTTAATGGAGGTGTGAAAGATAATGGCTACTATTTTTAATAGTGTTCATACAGAATTACTGTGAAAGATAATGTAAAGGTGAACTGTCAAGCTTTAAAAGCTCTTGTTGGTAACATATTTTGTTCTTCAGAACGAATGTTAGTTTTTAAGGGTGCTCACTCAATTGAGAAGCAAATTGAAGATATCTGGTCAACTTCTTTTCCTGTTCTAAATTGTAGAATGAAGTAGTTTGTGTCCTGTGGGTGGCCAAGGTACCCTATTTGTTTGATTTCAACATCAAAACAAATTATCTAGCCCAGGCTCCTTGTTCTCATAAGAGGTACCATTGGTGTACTATGAATTTTGTTTCACTTTATCAAAACTGCTGTCTATGGACAAACTTTTGCAGAGCAGAAATACTCCAGGTGAATGCAAGTTGTGTTTCAGAATTTAAAATTCTGTTTCTCTTTGTCAGTGTCAAAACAAATACAACAAATAATTGGAAATTAGTTGCTTGCATACTCTACTTACATCTTTAGCTCAATGTGTTGGTGAGGTACAGTGAAGAAAATGGATGTTTTTAAGGCAGGTGACTTCCTGTGTCAGTTCACTGAACATCCTCACAAATTACAGCACGTGATGGAGGCAAGAACAATTGAGCTGTGGGCGAAGAGGGCGGTGACTACCTAAGCTGTCACCACCACCACCACAAGTTATTAGTTCAACTTCCAAAGCTTTTAGGATTGCTTGGGTAAAAAGTGATTTTAAAACTGCTGTAGTTGCCTCTCCCCCTGGCAGAAACTGTGCTGTGTTTCTTACAAACACACAACCACATGGTTGAGCCTAAAATTCTCCACATGGATGAGCCTAAAATTAAATGTTTTCTGTTGACAAATATTTTAATAGAACACTCCCCACCCTCAAGTATTGGTAAATTCTGGAGTGGAATTGATTGCAGGGAATGGTCTGGTTGCTAATGAAGAATGTGTGTGATTATACTTTACACCAACTGGAAACTCTCATCCTTTGATTCATGTTCCCAGAGTGTTTGGAAAGGCTTCATTCCATAGTTAATGTTTTCAGTGCAGAACAGTATTTTCATAGGCTTTAAATGTAGCAATGATTTATTTTTGTTCTGCCTCTTTTGTACAGTATCTGAAGCATCAATATCAATAGTCTAACAGGGTTTTCTAAGTGAAATTCTGGGCATTGTTTTTTCTGTTTTAGCATGAAGAACTGCTTTGCTCACTTCACAGTTCTCTCATCCTGCTCCTTCAAAACTGATCTGATAAGAGTGGGTGCTAAAACTGCATACAAATTCAGAATGTTCTCATCAGCAAACACAGTGAATATCTATCTTTAGTACCAATGAATGCTCAGCAGATTTTTGTGTAGTCAGCACAAAAACGTTCTCGAAACATTTGGGGAGAACTGACAAATCAAATTGCTTTGCTGTTTGTGCCACCATGTTGAGACACACAAAATAACTGTTCAGAAACCCATTTCCCTTGTCAGGCTTGCTGTTTGTGTCTTGGAATGGGTTTACTATGTTTTTTGAAACACGCATCTGGGAATAAAACTACTTACTAGAGAGGGCCTTGAGTTGGAAGGAAATGGAGTTGGATGCTTTCTTACCCATAGAAATGTCAGCCAGCTGTAGGATAATGGCAACCTGCTTTTTCCAGGGTGGATGCAAATGTGCAGGTTGCATTGCCTCTCACATAGGTTTTGATGTTTCCTGACACATAAACCTGGCAGTAGTGTTGGTGGAAAGTGCCTTTGAAAAAGGTCATTCAAGAGATCAGAGAAATCCAAGTCTGTTTTTCACTTGTGTCCATTAACATGTGCCACACTGACATTCTGCCTTCTTGTTGCAGGACAATCCTCCATATGATAAAGGAGCCTTCAGAATTGAAATCAACTTCCCAGCAGAATATCCATTCAAACCTCCTAAGATTACATTTAAAACAAAGATCTATCACCCTAACATTGATGAAAAGGGGCAGGTTTGTCTGCCAGTAATTAGTGCTGAAAACTGGAAGCCAGCAACCAAAACTGACCAAGGTAGGACTCCATGTGGAAAAAGAAGTGGGTATTGAGAAACTTTGTAGTGTGTTTTGAATTTAAAGCTAATAATGTTTCACTTCTCAGCTTCTCAGTGCTCTGAGGGTATATTCATTGTAAGGCTTGTGTCATGAATCACATGTGGTGAGCACAGAGTACAGCTCTTGTGGGATCTCATTTTGTTACTGGACTGTGAGGTACTGGCACTGAAGTGGCATTTCCAGCTCCAGGAAACCACAAAACTCTTCATGACTGAGGAGTTCATTAAGGAAGTGTCCTCGGCATACTTTAAAATTCTGCTGATAGTTGGTGGGGGCTTACTCTGTGTTTCTTTTTAAACATTGACTTTAGAATCCAGAGGTGTTCAGTAAATTCTGCATGTTTGAAAGAAAGGGTGTAAAACCTCAAGGCTTTGTATATTTTAAAATCTGCCAGGTGGTTCAGTGATTTGAGCATAAGGCTTGAAATATCAAGGGAGTCATAAAAAAAATCTGAAATAATAACACAGATTAACTTGTAGTTCTTAAAAGGTCATTGCTGTCAGGCTTGCTGTGTAGAGTGTCTTTGATAAGAATTTAAATATAGTAAGGAAAAAAGTTTCATCAGGTTCTGTGGCAGACTTGAGTGTAATATAAGTAGGGTTTTTTCCTGTTGTTGCTTGCATTAGTTGTTGGGGTGAGAATTTTGTGTTGTCTGGCAGCTACTGAGTAGTTGGGTATTAAGCTTTTATTATTTTACATATAGAAAGCAAACTGCCTATTTTTTACGAGTATTCATTCAAATGAATAGCAGTTTAGGGCAGTGCTAGAGCTTCAGTGACACCAGGAGAAAATATTTCTCTCTTCCAGGCTTTTCTTTAAGGTTGTTTTCACATGATCTGTGTTCCTGATGAAAAACAGTCCTGTACTTAAGATTTCTTTTTTCTGTGTACTCCTGCATGCTAATGAAAGTACTTCCAGTTGTGTGATCTTGCCCAAAGACAAAACAGGAAAATTCCTGTTGTTTTAGAAGAGATGAAGCAGCCAAATGTTGGTGAAAATGGAGGTGGCAGCAAAATGAACCTCTGAAATAGGATGGCCAAGATCTTAAACTTGTTGTAGATTTATCCCTGATGATACAGGACAAAGATCCTTGGGAGAGAGGAGATGGAAAGAATGTGTGGAAGGTTTCTGTTAGCACCTGAGCAGCCATCTTGGCCCTATCAGCCTTTTCTAGTTAACTTAAAGGAATTCTGTGTCTACCCAGCTTGAAAAACAAGCTGTCTTTAGCTGGAACTGCTGAAGCAATTGTTTGCATGCAGAAAATAGTCAGTGTCTCCCTGAGAAGTAGCAATTCCATTTTTATCTGAGAGAGTGAAAAAAAGCTGTGCTAAAACCAGAATTTGGAACCAATCCTGGGTATCAGAATATTGCAAATCTCTCATGGTCTGTTCTGTTGTGGTCTTTTGTTTGTCTTAACTCTTTCTTCAATAAGTTGTTTTAGTGTCAACATCTGTTGTTACTACATGATTCTATGAACCTGTGACAATGTTACTACAACCCTGCTTAAATGTCTATTCCTTTTTCTTCAAATTTCTTCTGCACTGAAAAATCACTCAGCTTTTCTCAATGAAATAATGTGACATTATTAGTACAGCATCAAAGTGATTGGTTTTGTTCATGCAGGTGTCAAAAAAGTGAAGAGATTAGGTTCATAATAAATCATTAACTCACCTTTCACATACTAAATGTGCATCTTACTGCTGTACTTTTTATTAATTTATGCTTAATATTAAAAACAACTGTTATGGCAGGATAGTTTCCAAATGCTGTGGATATTGAGGCAGCTCCTGTTCTGCCAGGCCTGTTTTTCTGGCCTGTTACTGTTATGAAGGTTATCAAACACACATTTCCTCTGTAGTGTTTTTGCATGCTTTGCTCAGTGAGAAGGGATTGCCACTCAGTGTTTCTGCTGGTTTCATAAGCAGTCAGCAATGGGATGGCAGTTGTTGTCAGGCCAGGACTGGTGAGTTACTGCGAAGGAAGCTGGTATCAATTCTACATTCCTTAGATAGTTTGTTGCAGTTTAAACTTGGATTTGTGGTAAGAAATGTTCCTGTTTAGAAACGAATGTCAGGTTTGAGTGTGGCTTTGAGTATTTGTTTTGAGGTTTGTTCATGGGTGGAGAAGACTGAGATCGATGCCCCAAACAAAGCCACTCTGGTGTTCCAGCATCTGCTGGAGTGATCAGCATTGTAAGAACCTGCATTCCTGCCCAGGAACACTGACACCTGTGGGTGGCTGGGCACTGGGACCCCTGATCCAATGGCTGTGAGGATGTGTGTGAGGAACACGTAGCAGTAAATGGCACTGTGGGGTGTGAGGTTCACTGTGTAAATGTCAGGTGCAGTTCCATTTCCTGAAGAATGATTATTCTTTGGAAAGTGACAGGGACATTGGTGACATTGCTGTGAGCACCTTGCCATTCTCACCCCTTTGTTTGTCCAGTGCAGCTCTACTGGTGGCTGCCTTGGGCAGTTGGGAGTAAAGGGAAGACTTGCCTGCTGTTCATAGGAGAAGTAAGAACCATAGGAAAATAAAGCTGGAAAAAAGGGTTCCCAGAAGAGGCTCAGTCACAGCTGCATCACTGTGACAGGTGTTGGGAAATGCTTCATGGTGCACATTCCATCTTTACCCAATCCCTTCAGTGAACTTGTCTGAGAACTTCAATTCTTCCTCAGCCATAGGAGAGGATTTTAGATGGGATGCCAGTTACATGGGAAATAATTTGTAGTGCACTTTGGTTTCTATTCATGTTGATTTTGTTTACAAATATGATTTTCTGGTGTTCATTCATGGTCATTGAACTAAATCTTGGCATATCACTGCAGCTTACTCACACCCTGCGCTTGAAAAGGCCCGAGATTTATGGGGATGTATTTAAATGCAGTTAAAGCTCTTTTCTTACAGGGAATTTTGCTTACATTTTGATTTTGAAAAATTAACCATCTTAGTCTCTGACGGTATTTGTACTTCTTTTGACAGTAATCCAGTCCCTCATAGCACTGGTGAATGATCCACAGCCCGAGCACCCCCTCCGGGCTGACCTAGCTGAAGAATACTCTAAGGACCGTAAAAAATTCTGTAAGAATGCTGAAGAGTTTACAAAGAAATATGGTGAAAAGCGACCAGTGGACTAAAATCTGACACAAATGCTGTCAGCAACCTATGATAGAAGATCGGAGCAGTGCATTTGAGACACCCCGTAAAGCAGGACTCTATGGAAAATTGACAAGTGCCACCTTTCGGTGTGAACTTGTGGCTGTTACTAACTTTCTACAGTTTTCTTAATCAAAAGTGGGCTAGGTAACCTGTAAAGAAAGGATTAAAATTTAAGATGTTCTAGTTCTGCTTTCTTTGTTTAAAAATCACTGCTTCAATATACTTTAAAGTATGCTGTTTTCTTTTTCTTGTCAGAATTTATCAAAAATATCTTAGACTTATATTCTGCCCTTAAATTGAAAAGGTTGTGGCTGTCATTTCTTATTTTTCCTTGCAGTTCCCACTATCTTGAGTTCATTCATTGAATTTTAACTCCCTCCTCAAAGTGATGTCTTAGGAAAAATATCCCAGTTCTGGCAGAAAATGACTGAGTGTTTGGCAGTTTCGTTTACTTTTCTTTCTAAATGTTGCACTGTGCTTTGTGGGACTTGTTGCAAGTTCCCCTGAACTTCAGTTTGTAACATAATAAACAAAACCCAACCCCACAAAACCAATCAGAAATAATGTCTGGGTCTGATGTAAATCTGGCCAATGTCTATTAAAGGGGGAAACCCAAGTTTTTGTGTGCGTCATTGAATTAGAATATGGCTTATGTTCTGCTTTTGGAAAACTTTGGAAAAAAAATCTGTAGCAAATAAGTAGTGGAATGTGATTGCAAACTTCCTTCACTTCTATCTTTAATACCTATGCAGAGTAGTGGGAAATGTGCACAGAACAACATTGCAACCAGTCCAGGAGAGTTCCAGAAATTGGGGACCAAGGGGTATCAAAGTGACAAACTGTCTTTTAAAATCATTATTTTGGAAATGTTAATTTTGAATTCAAGAATTAAATCTGGCAGCACTGCTGTCCTCTCTGAACGTTTTCCCTCAGAATGCATCAGGAGCATCAGTGTTTGTGGGATGGCCCTTGAGCCGTTCCCAGCCCCGGCGCCGCTGCGAGGCCAGGCCTGAGCAATAAGGTGTGACAGAGTGTGCTTGGCTGCTGCTGCTGTGTTCCAACACACGGGCAGGGGCTTTAGTGAGTGTTCAGTGTCAGTCGAGCTTCATCGGGCAGAGCCGTTCTCCGGCTGCCCCGGGGCGCTCCTGCGCATGCTGAAGGAAGGGAGCCCGTTCAGAGCTGAGCATCCTTTGCCGTGTCTCTGCTGCCTCTGCTGCCTTTCCTCCCCAGCCCAGAGTGTGATCGTAGCTCCACAGACAAACTGCCACACAGTCAACCTGCTGTCTCCCCTTCTCCAGCTGGGGTCTGCTACTGAGTGAATGGATTATTTCCAGAGCTCCATTGGTATCTGGGAGCACATATCATTTTGATGTGCAGGAAGCTGAGTCAAAAAACCCCTGACACCTGGGTGGTTGCCTGTACTCCTAAATTCAGTTTTAATACAGCCTCTGCCTTTGCAACCTTTCAGAACTAGTGTGTCAAGCAGTAGGTCTCTCTTGGTTTTAATGTCTTGTGTATTTGCTATTTCCTCATTCATCCCTCTCCTCTGGCTTTCACTTCTGATTTAGTGTAAACAATGACAGCCCAGTACCTCACCTCTGTTGAAAGTAAATTTTTTTATAAGTTAGGGAGCTAAGAAATTTTATGTTTAAGTGTTCTTAGACAGATTCTTTGGCAGGTAAATAAAGTTAAACCACATTCACCTTATTTACAGAAACTTGCATTTCCTAAGTGTTTTCAGGCTTGTGAGAGCACTATTACCAAATTTTCACATCTCTGTCTTCATTTGCAGAAAGTTGGTACTGATTTTGTTTAGTTCACGCTCACTCGGATTCATAATAAAATAATGCCAAATTATCTGTCAAACTGAAGTGTGTAACTTCTGCATCACCTGAGTCACTGTACCTTTGATCATGTCTGTTGGCATGGAAACTTACCATTCTCTAAATTTTATTTGAAACAAAACTGTAGCACTAGTTTGCTGCCCTCGTTGCTACTCAATAGTTACTCTGTGGTTGTAAAGCCTCTCAGGTCAAAGACTGCGTCTGTCTGCCTTGCTGTGATCGGATGCCTGGGAAGGGACGGAAGGGCTCTGTGATTCCAGGAACTCCGGCCGAGCCCTGCAGCGCCGTGCCAGCTGCTCCCATTCCAGCTGCAGAGGTCACACGGAAGACAGATCTCACTATCAGTTCTCTTGGTGTGTTCTTCATAGTCCAATTGCTAAACTGTGAGACGTGTAAACAAAGTGCTGGCGCGTGTCTGGGGCAGCCTCTGAACAAAGGGATCCAGCACCTGTGTGGCTGAAGGCTGAGGAGAAGAAATCCAAGTGCGAAGTCCTATGATAACTCAGGAAATCAAGCTCTTGTTCTCTCTGGTTCCCTAAGCCATGCTGAATTCTAAACGTGCAGTTGAACATCCACAATAAAAGCAGCGCACTGGTGAAACCACACCCAGGAGTACTGGTATAGGCTTTCTGCAAGTCCATTCTGCTACCCTAATAAAAATTGCTCTCAAAGGCTTTGTGGCATGGTTTTATTTTCACAGAGGTCTGGGAGTTAACTGGGATTGTAGTAGTGGTTTAATTTGAACTGGGTTGTCTTTAAAGCTTTCACAGAACCACTGAGGCATTTCCTTATCTCCCCGATATTTTACACAATTGAAAGGTTCCCTGTTGAGTAGTCTTTTAGTAGTTCTTTATTCATTTCTCTGATTAAACGGAAATTTGGGGTTTAATGCTCTTCACTTAAAAATACATAATTTACAAAATCCATTGTTTGTTCATAGCACAGCGCTTGGGTCAGGCTGCCCTCGGGTCTTCCATGCTCAGCTGCCAGGAAATGCCTCCAGAATTCCACAGGTGTGTAACGTCCTAATGGGCCCGATCAGAACCAATTCAGCGCTTAGAACTTGGAGTAATTTAAATGTTTATAATAAGGTTTAAAAGTATCCATAAGAATGTGGTGACAATTCCGTAAGCGATGGAGCTCCGCTTTCCGGCACCGGCCGCAGAGCGGCCCGGCGGGCACGGGGTGGCGCTGGCGGGTGCGAGCGCTCCGGGCGCGGGTCTGTCCCGGTGCCCCCCGGCAGCAGCGCCGGCAGCGGCTCTGGGGCCGAGGCATCCCCAGGGGTAACACCTCGCCCTGCCTGACTCGGCCCCGGCTCAGACATCTAAGTCATTTTCTATAATACAGGAAAGAATCGGGAAAAATTTTCTACAGCATCCTTGATGTTTTTCCTATTTGTACAGGACAAAAACTTCCTCCGACGTTACAGGAAAGGTCAGACAGTTCCTATTAATGATAGAAAGGGAGGCATTTCCAGCGGTGTGGGAGCAGACAGGTGAGTGGGTTCAGTTCACTCACCAGATGAAACCAAACCCAAAAGCCTCCTGAAGCTTTGCAATAGAAAAGGCCTGAGTTTATTTTTCATTTAAAAGGAAGATCATACTGACATTTTTAATATTAAAAAACATGGTTAACAAAACTGATTATGTTAAGTAGATCATTCTTGTGCAGAGAATGAGTATAAACAATCTAAAATAATTCTTCCCCTGTGAAAGTCGTACAGGAATTACAGGGCTGCAGTTAAGAACGTGTCAGCGTTACTGGGGCTTGTTGGAGTTCGAATGCTCCGGTGATGGGAATAAAAGGGACAAATACAGGGACCTTCTCCACTCGCAGCCATGCTTATGGCTGGCACAGCTCGTGGTTGTCCTGAGGGGCAGTGGGTGGTGCAAGACCAGTTGCTGCTGCTCTCATACACAGCAGTTACTGAAATAGCAGATGGGTCAACAGTTGCTGCTCCTGCAAAGTCATCCAGAAAAGTCTCTCCAACAGGGCTGTGGCTGATGTTACTTTCCTAGGGGGGCTTAATGCCAAGAGGCAACGTAACCAGGCAGAGACACAATTCCTGCCAGCTGAGGCGGCTCCTGGGAGGTGGCTGCAGACCCCACTGGGCCCCGTGTGACCCGACTGCTCCAACCAGAGGAAGGCTCCGAGGGTGACATGTCCCTGCACCCCTCACCATCGGTGAGCAGGTATGAGTTGGGGGGCAGGGACTGGCTGCTTTCAGAAAACCAAATGCTGAGGGTGTCCAGGCCCCTGTGGGTGACCTAAAATGAGTAGCTGCTCCAAAGCAGCACCCGCTCCCCAGCACGTTTCTTGCTTTGCCATTAAGTCTGAAAGGAGAAATCATCAGACCCCTCAGGGTGCTGTGCTGTAGTGTCTCACAGCCAAGTGTCTCCATGCTGCTCCTTTGCTGGCAGGAGCTGAGCCCTGGGAGCGTGTGTTCTACTGGGGTGGTGTGGAGGGGGTGTCACAGAAGGAGTTTGGCACATTTAGAGCTGACAATGTGGCCTTAAAACTGGCAGCTGGGGCTCTGGGGCACTACCTGGAGCTGCTCACAGGGTGGTGGTGTCCATTACCAGGCTGTTCACAGCTCCTGTGAGCTGTACCACGGGCTGTGACACTGGTTAACAGTGATCTGGACATTAGCAACTGCCTGTCTTCAGTGGATGGGTGGATGGGTGGATGGGTGGATGGATGGATGGATGGATGGATGGATGGATGGATGGATGGATGGATGGATGGATGGATGGATGTCTGCTCATTTATTTAAAGATCTTTGAATGAACACAGCTGAATGTTCCTGCTTTTGTAATGGCTCTGCAGCTCCGGCTTAATTAATGTCTGGAGTTCATGGAGGCGTTCCCAGGACTGTGAGAAATCATCTGGTCCTTCCCCACAGCCACCGACGGGAGGGACACTGGGGTACCCCGGGTGCACCATCAGTTCAATTGTCACTGTCCTGCTCTGCGGTGCCTTGGCCGTGAGCTCCAGGATAGCGCTGTCGATGGCACTCCGGATGCTGCTGACAGACATGTTCCTGCCCATGGTGCTCAGGCCTATGTAAATGTCTGGCCACCTGGAGCCAGAGGGGGGAACACTGGTGTTAATGCTAAAGAGGTAGGGAGAGAATTGTGTTACATCCAGTGGATTAGGAATCAAAATTTACCTAAAATTTAAGATAGAAAAGGGGGAGGAGGTTTTTTAAAACTTTTAACTATAAACAAAAGTAAAACCAAGAACTTTTCCTGATTGAAACCAGAATCCTGTTTCAAGCAGCAGTTCTGCAGGGACAGCAAGGCCCAGCACAGCCCCAGCACTGCTGCTGGGACAGTATTGACATGCACCATGTCACAGCACATGGGGTGTTTGGCATCTGTGAGCTTAGAGGTGCATTTCATTTTCCCAAAAGGGAAGAGCAGCACTGAAGTGAGAAATGCCACACTATCAAAGCAACTGAAGCCTGAATAATAATTCTCAGCTAACTAGAAACAAAAGTGACTGAAATAAAATAGCAACCACCCAGCTAAAGAAGCCTTCTGCCAGAATGTATCAAGGAGCCATAATAACTGGACAAAATGTTACTCCTAGAGGACACCACCAACATGCTGTTTCTTAGTAGCTTCACACAATTCTTTGCTCCAGTCTGGCTGCAAATGTCAGTTCTAAGTGCCTGGATGAGTCCAGGAGAGCTGAGCCAGTGCATGTGAGGGCAGAATGAGAACATTTTTGGAAGAAATCGAGGCTGGAGTCTCTACCTGAATGATCGCAGAAGAGCCCAGCTCGACTCTTCTTGAGAAGGGAGAAATGCCAGCCTGCTGCTGGTGTTCAGAAGAACTGATACCAAAAAAAAAAAAAAAAAAATTCCCAGAAAATAATGTTTCCAGTGGACTGAGGAAGTAATGATATCTGCTCCCAAGGAGAGGTGACTGCAAAGGTCTCTAGTGAGAGGCCTTTAATCCATAAAACACTGTCTAAGCTTTTAAGAGAAGGATTTTATTGGAGGAAGGGCTGAGCTTTTTTGGTTTGGCCCCTGAGATGCAGGACACTGACAAGGCTGTTTGCTTAGAGCAGGGATCACCAGCTGTGGTACTGCCAACTCTCAGAGCTTCTTGCTTCCCCTTAACACATACTTGCTTCGAGTTAATCTCTTTCCTGCTACTTAAAACCCTTTCTCTAATATGACTGGAAGATGAAAATTTAGTTCTTGAAAACTTTCCCTAGATAATACTTTTAAAATTCCAGTGTTGATGCAGCATTTCTCCTGACATTTCAGATGCCAGGCTTATGCAGCTTCACTAGAAAGGCTGAGAAGCATATCCTGGAAAGAACATTCCCTTTCAAGTGGAAAATGACTCATCTCCTTCAAACAAAACCTCCTAAGCCTTTGTGCCCCCCCGGCACTTTTGTCCTCCTGCTGAACCTCTCTTTAAGTCCTAAGAGGAAAGAGAAATGTGGTGTTCCATTTTTGAAAGATACTATCAGGAACTGATACAATCTTAATGTTTTACTACAAAAAAGGATGAGTAACACCTGTCTTACCTTATTCCATGCTTTGTAAACACATCCACTGTGTTAAAAGAATCTTCTTCTACTCCCAGGTAAAAGTCCATCAGAGATGGTGGAATCCAGTCACAGTTATGCAGGCCTGGCTCTATTGGGACACGTGTGTACTTAATCCCATATTCCTCTAACACCTCTGCAAATACGTGCCTGACCTCTGTAAGTAAAACCAGAGACAGCAGTCAGTAGTTGGATAACCAGCTTCTCATGTCCCCTGCAGGCTGTTAGCAGAGAGGCTTCTTTCTTTTCTGTGTTTAAGAAAATAAAATTCCATTTGGTTTATCTTCTGCTGAAATTCCTCTGTATGGGAGTCACCTTCTGTACAGGAAACATTTCTCCCTGAACTTCTGCTGTAGGTGCCTTGTCATTCTTTCTTTCAGCACTGAGCCTTTAGTCCAGCCCCCCTTCTAAGTGAGTGACTCTGGTCTCAGAGTGCACCAGAAGTGACTGCACTATCAGGAACAAGTTCTTCATCAAGTCCCTGTACAGCTGAAGCAATGTTATCCAGAGGCAGTTAGTATTGGAGTGGGGAAACCTGGATTCTTTTCTCACTCCATTTCCCATCTGCATACCACAATTACTTTATTTGCAAAACAAGGACAAAGGATCCTTGATCATCTCTAAAGCTGAGAACTGCAGGCAGGGACTGGGGTTGGAACACAACAGACAGGATGGAGTTCTTGTAGCATCTGAAAGAGCCACCAGCTATTGCAAGCTCCAACATTCCAGTTTAAACTGGCCAGTCTGCTGCTGGCTTTGGTCTTCCTCCTTCAGTCTGGGTGAGAACATGGAATAAGGATGCTGAGGAGAATTATTGTTCCTTGAAGGAAAAGGTGGAACCTGGGCCATTTGTGCCATTAATGCCCTGGTGTTGCTGTGGGAAGACCCAGGGCTCCAAGCAGTGAGTTTGGGTCTGGGCAGGACTGTGGGGTCAGGTGGGAACATTCAAACTGCCAGCAGGTGTCTCATGGAGGAGTTTATTGCCCATACATGGAGCTGTGGCAGGGGGAGTCCCCTCTGAGCTGACCCTCTCACCTGCTTGGTGCTGGGAGGATTTCCTTCTTACCTGGGAGAACATGGACGTGCTGGTGCCCATCCATGTGAGGAGGTAGGTGACCTGTCAGCTCATGGAACAGCTCCACCTGGGCCTTTAGCTCCTGCTTCACCTGTGCAGCAGAAAAGGGTCAGAGCAAGCCCTGGCAGAGGCTGAGAGCAGGGGAGTGATGGGGCTGCTGGGACTTCACTGGGCAGGAGTCGGGCCCTGGCTCTGGGAAGCACCAGGTGCTGTGGTTGTACAGGGATGTGCAGCACTGCTGGGCTGCCCAGAGCCTCCCCTGGGCATGGGGCTCTTTGTGGTACTGCTTATGGGGATGGTGCTGATACTGGGATGTTCTAGATACATAGGATATTTGAACACCCATTTCTGTTTAAAACTAATGCAGTTTTGACCACCTGGACATGTTCATCCTTGCTCACGGGGCAAAACCAGCCATCTCCCTAGAGAATCAAAACCTATCACAAGCTGATGAAAAGCCTGGTGCCTACTTAGGACTTTTCTGTCCTTTGCTCTATACTGATCTCTAGGTTCCTTGCAAATACCTGTTCCAATGCCCCTTCTGCCTCCTCAGATAGGGGCAATATTCAGTGTATACAGGCACTGAATCAGGGAGAAATGTGTTCTCAAAGGCTGCAGAGCCTTTGGCAGAATGAGGCCCAGGACCTAAAAGCCAGCTCAAGCTGCACAGGCAGGATTCATCTCTAAGCCTACTCACAGCTGGGATCTGGGAAAGGTCCTCAGCTGTTCTGTGCTGGGATAAATGCAGGCTGATTTGTATCAGGAAGGCAAGTTGTACAGCTGTATGTGGCTTTCACCTACCTCTGACATATTCAGGAGACCTTTTGACAGAGCTGTTCTGAATCCCATTTTTCCATGGAAGAATCCATCTTGGTTGAGCAAAGAAGAGTTTGTCTTGAGCACCTCACATACAGGGGAGCCCTCGGAGAGGTTGGCATGCAGGCCTATTGGGATGTTGTGTCTGTAACAGAATTAAATATCTGCTAAGCTTTGCACCTCCTTTACTGTGGTCAAAGAGGGGGAGATTTAAGTGTAAGAACTAGACGGATCTTAGAGGTGTTGCTGTACTCACTGGAGTACATCTTTGTATCCCTGCTTTGCTAGAAAGGATAGCAGAGTGACCCCAGCCACAGCAGGACATCTCCAGGTAACCACCCTGTGCACTCTGCCCAGGGCCAGCCTGTGAGTGCCCCCAAAACCTGCTCCCACTCTGGCTCACAGCACAAGGTATCTTGGGCTAATTGCTGTGACTGCACTCCAGTAACTGCAGTCACTGGTAGCTAACTGAAAAATCCAGACCTTGCAGCCTTTTCTAAAGCATTTCCTTAGCCCTTGCTAGGTCTCCCCTTGAGTTGTACACCCTGTTAAAGATGATACCTTTATGAGACATTTGGGTTTTACTTGATGACTCCTAAAGCTGCCCTTAAGTAGAATCCAGTCATTTATATATAAACAGTGCCCAAGGAAGCTATTATGGCAACAGCACAGGCTATAGGTGTAAATACTGTCTGAGTTTAAGGGTTTCCTGGTCCAAGGGGCTGCAGCTGCAATTGCCTGCAGTGGCCAGGCTTCTGTCTACTGAAGCAATCACTCTGTGAGTGACAAGGCTGAGCTGTACAGAGCAGCATCTCCCTGGCACAGCTGAAGAAGGATTAGTGATTGATTAACCAGTTGCACTCTGTGACATTAAAAAAAAAAAGGAACCACGGAGCTGGTGTGGCTGCAGAGCTCCCCTCAGCCACAGGGCTTAGCAGGGTGCTGGTGTTTCCTTCTTGGTCTGTGCTGTGGATTCCCCTATGAGAACAGGACTTGTGCATGCTTGGATTTGTGCTGGGTCTCATTAGCGTTTCTGGAAATCCTCAGAATCAGTAGCCAAAATGATGCTTTGAAACTTTTTCCAAGACAACCCGTGGCCTCTGGCTGACCCACTGAGTGGATGACAGGACTGCAATACTCTGTCTGTGCTGCCCAGTCTGAGCCATGGTGCAGAGTGAATTTCAAGGCAACAAGTCTGTGATGCTTTAAATTCTTCTTGGAACTTCTGCATGGAGCTCCTAGAACTAGGTGTGGTCTGTCCCTGGTACAGCCCTTGTATCACAAGGAGAAAATAAAAACAATCTCCATCTAGGCAAAGTGTGGAAAACTGAGATCTTCCCCTTCCATCTGATGTCTGAGGCTGACTAGTGAAGCACCAACTCACTGGAGACAGGACTGTGGATGGATTAGACCAAGTCAGAGTCATTTAGCTCCTTCAGGTCCTAAGGCTTTGGCCCTTGCAGGACTGAAAGCCCTTTTTTCCTGGCACTTCTATGTCTTGATCCAGGTAGATGGTGCAGTCAGTTGCTAGAAACTACTTCTCAAAGACACAAACATTAGGAGCCAAGTTGTATGCACAGCTCTGTGGAACAAAATGAGTCCAGTGTGTGATTAAGCAGCTCGAATGTTTGTTTAACAGAGCAAAACAGCTTTTGGAGGAAAAGGTCCTCTCTGGCTTTTCTGATCTGGTGATTTCTGTGCAGCAGGGCCTGGTTGTTTCACTGATGTTAAATGTTCATCGTAGCTGGGGCCTGAGCACACATGCACACCAACTCCTGGCTAACACAAGAAGTGGAAAGTGTGTCACTGGGGGTGACAGGCTGCAGGGCAGGGCAGGAGGCAGCTACAGTGCAGAAAGGGTACTGTGGCAGGAGGGCTTCCCCTCCATCCTGTGAGCTGCTGAGCACCCTACATGAGCCCAAAGACAGATGGGAAGCCTGTGGTTTTGTTATGGTTTTCTTTTAGAAGTCCACCCCAGATTCTTTATCATGCCTCTGGGAAGCTCTTGACTGCATCAGCTGAAGTATTATTTGTACCACAGCCAGTGCTGTTTGCAAGAAAAAAAGGATACATGTGTTAGCATGAATCAGCAGATGGACTTTTTCTGTTGAGTACTCTCTTTCTCATGTGTTGTGGGAGGGCAAGAAATGAACAGCTGAGCCTCTCAGTATTGTCTCCCAGAAGCATCAAATGAACTGCCTCCAATTGTGCAATGCCTCAAATGCTGTGAGGAAAGCTATTTCCAGGAGAAGGCAAGTCCTTCTGACAGGTGTGGGACAGCAAGGAGCCAAGGGCTGCACTGGGGAACATGAGAGCAGCTCCTCACCAGAGCCAAACCCAGCCCCAGAGCTGGGGAATGTGCAGAATGTGGAAGTGCAGAGAGAGCTGGCCTTGTCCTCGGGTAAGAGGAGACTCTGGCTGTAACATTAGAGCATGTTTCAGAGCTCTGCCTAACACCAGCTGAGTATCTTAATAGTTTTCTCGTGGAGTCAGTCCTGCCTTGACAGACTGCGCATGCTGAGGCGTCTGGAGAGGAATTGCTTGTGTTTAATGGCTCTGAGATACAGCACTGAAAAAAAAAATTCAAAATGCCACACATGAGAAATTTGTTTAGAAATATTCATTTTTGGGAGGTGCAACGAGGAAGGCATGAGGGGAAGGTTGTAAGGATATGGGAAGCAGGACAGTTCAGTGGGTACAGCAGAGTTCTACTGCAAGCTAGCAGGGAGAAAAGTCAAGGTGCAGGAATATCCTGAAAGGATCCATTTTTCAGAGTGTGTATGAGTGTTTCTGCTACAGAAACAACAACAAAAAGAAAGCAACAACTTTGTAGTTGCCCATATCTTTCAAAAGACTGTAAAATATCTGCTAATTTATTGGCTGAAATACTGATGCTGAGACCAGCAGCTCAAGCAGCTTATATAGCATGTGATGCTGCCCTGGGACCAGAGCTCAGCTGTTGTGGGTTTGGCCTCATCCCCGCTGCTCTACCCAAGCCATTTCCAGGCGGGACAGGGTGAGCCCTGGTGGTCACTGCTGGTCATGAACTGCTAATTGTTCACACAATATGCAAAATAAAAGGATTGGCGTTGGGCTTCAGGCAACAGTTTAGTTTCTGCATACAGCTCTCATTGTCAAAACAAAATGATGTAAAGAATCTACATGGTGTCTCTAAATCCTTTTTGGTGACTCTTTTAAGCAGCAGTGATCCTTCCAATCTGTTTGGAGAGGCCCCTGTCTATGTTTGCAAGTCTGTCCCAGTGCCACAGGGAGTGCAGAGATGTGAAGCAGGATTTAGCACAGGGGTTCAGTTCACTCCTGCTAAAGCCACAGGACAGTGGCTACAGGTGTGTGCTCCTACAGCAGGGGCGTCATTGGACTGAGCTGCCTGGGAGTTTATGGAGAAGAGGTTGAGGCCACTGAGGTTAATCCACTAGTGAGCTATTTGCACTGAAAGTTGGCTGTTCCCTTTGTGGTTCTCTTCTCACTATCCCCTGTAGAGGTGGGAGGAAAAAAAGGAGAGGCTTGTGCAGGAGGAAATATCCTTACAACAAGTGCTACAAGGAGCAAGAAAGAATTCACCCTGGAAAGATATCTGAGTCAGCAGGCCCAGCCCAGTTATCAAAGAGAGAGGAAACACAAGCAATTAAACTGCTTAGACTGCTTCCTTTTCACGTAGTTGCTCGTTCTGCCACATGAGTGCTCTGAACAAATGTCTCTGCTGAGGCAATGTGCAGCTGCCATCCCTGTTCATTCACATCCTTGGCAGCAAAGGGACCCTGGAGATGGTTACTACACCGAGTCACTCTGAGTTTGGTGGATGAGTAACAGTGTCCTGGGTCCTGCCTGGCCATGCCACGGGACTCTGTGTATTCCTGGGAGTAGGAATAGCTGTGGGAATTACGAGATTTGCCAAGCACAGTCCCAATTGCCTTGCTGAAGGTTTCATGCCCTGGCATAAGCATGGCACTTTACCCTTTCCCTGGACAGGTAAACAGATCCCACCTTCAACATCCTATTTGTATCATCCAGGAAATTGCTGATCATCAGGTTTCAGCCCAAGGGTGACCCAAGTCAGAGCCTCATGTAAATATCTACATATAAACATCCCACTTCCATGAACACCCAAGTGTCTGAAGCCAGACAAAGCAAGGCTTTGAGCAAAAACACGCACTTCTCAGTTTCCTCATGCTGGCTTTTGCATACTTCCTCACACACACTTTTACCATTCACTAATATCTGTCTTTCATCAAACAGCATCTTTTCTTGCTCTGTTACTGCTAAGAACCTATTTCTTCTGCCAGAAATGCTCTTAAGCCTCCGCAGTGTTAAGAACTGGTGCTGTAACATAGCTTAGGGACCCAAGTTTCTGTTGTAATTACATCTTTGTATCAAGTGCAGCTCCTGTGCCTGTAGCCTTACGTCAGTAAAATGGACTGTTGCCAGCAAAGTCAATATGATCTGGGATTCTAGTATTAGGCTTCAGATTGGGTCCCACCCCTAGCCAAACAGTTCAGCAGTGGAACTGTCTGCTGTGTGATTAACAGTCAAACAAAAGGGTGATGAGAAAGCATGAGAGATTTCTAAATTAGTCAGATGGTGACTGGGAGGGTCAGAATTAAGTCACTATTTACACACATATTTTGCAATTAGTGTTGATGGGAAAGGAAGTGAAAACATAAAGAGCAATTAAATGTGGCTTTTTTAGATTCTTCCATTAACTGTACCCAGATGTTGTGGGGGCTTCAGCTGATGTTCAGTATTTAAACTGCAAAAAAATACCCAGGAAGACTGAGATTGTGTTCTAAAATATGTCACTTTTCATAAGCTATCTGGACACAAACAAATGGAAAAGGGTCCGAAGGCTCAGTGACACCTGAGCTGTTTGATATAAAGGGAAGGGGTAGAGGATATGGCAGAAAACTGTCTTAGGTGACTCTATTTCTGTCTCCATCTTTCTCAGGAAAAATTAAGGCATCTCTTCATTTCGGGTTACAAAATAACCCTTCTAGTTTCTGGGAAAGGCTCTGGAATAATCACCAGGAAGTCTGTCTGACTTCAAGGTAGGACCTATTAAGTAGAAAATTAAGATTATACTATATGGATAAGCAGGAAATCACAGTCAGTTGAGATCCCATAAATAGAAAAGTTTTGAGTTACTGAAAAAACCCTCAACCCACAATGGCAGTCTGTTCTCCCACCTGCTGCTCTGGTTATGTTTTGCTCTGGCAGATGCTATCAATAGGTTTGTCATTTGGTGATGGATCAGGCCTCTGCTGAAATCTCTCTGTTGCCAGAAATGAGTGTGCCCCTTCTTTCAGCCCAGTTGTGACAGTGAATGAGGAAAGCCCAAGATCCTCAACCTGAATGTTAAGGAAGGTGTATCTTTTACTACCTGGTTCTGCTGTTCTGCAGTTGGCTTGTGTTAGAGCTGATACAAAGATCTGCTGACTATCATCACATGTCTGCCAAGGCTTCTAATCAAGACTCAGGGCAACAGATGGTATACTCAGAAACTACAGAATTATTGTGAAAATTAAAGGAAGAAAGACATTTCAGAGGAACTGTGCTCCTTTCTGAAGGATGCTGAGTCCTAACATTGTAGGGCAAGGTGAGGTGCTTAGGAAGGAAAAGTTGTCTACTTATTAATTAGCTCTGTCTGTGTCCAATTAACTGAAAACCAGGTGAGGAATGAGAGCTTAAGACTTGCAGTGACAAACAATCATGTTAGAGACAGTTTATCAAGCAGCCATAGAAGCAGTCCATCACTGACAATCCTGGCACCACCTGTGTGAAAGACCAAATTCCACAGCACTGGAATGTGCCCCAGGAAAGGACAAACTACTTGCTTCAAGGCTCTTCTTTCAGCTGGGGATAGATCCACCCTTCCTGCTTATGCCAGTGGTCAAGGCTGAATAGGAGAAGAAAAACATGGGGAGAAAAAAAAATAGGCAGACTTCCATCCATAAAATAAAAAGCCTCAATATTTACAGTGGGATGGGAGATGACACCAAGCAGGGGAAAGAGGGAATAATATTGGCAAGACAGTCAAGCAAGTGATACTTTCCCCTTTTTGCACCACAAGATGAGGAGAGCTCAATGACGTTTCTAGTAAATCTGACCTATTTGTCATCTGTGTAGAAAGAGTTTGAATAAGCTTTTGTAACATGAACAAATATCTCAAGGGTGACACAGGAGTTTGTTTACACACACAGGTGCCAATTAGCAACAGCTGAAGGGCTTGCACTGAACCTGAGTAACCCTCTTCTTCACACCTGCTAATGCTCCCCCCATGTCTGCGTGGGGCTGAACACACCTGCAGAGAGTTACACAAATGAGGAACTGTAGAACCTGGGCTGCTGATCTTCAGTGCTGACAGATATTCCCAAAGTCGCCCTGCTTATATGCTCAGGAACAGATTTATATGCATTTCATTCACATTGACAATTCAACATTACATTCTGCCCCACTCCCCCCACCAAAAAAAAAAATCAAATTGTAGCAGCAGGCTGCAGCCTCTGCTGTCCCCTCTGCCCTCCAACCTGTCTTTTCAAACCTGTATCAGCTGCCAGCACAAGTGTCATGACCTGGATTCAAATATGCTTTTTAAACCCCTGATTACATGGCCTACTTCCTGGCTATGGAAATGAGGCCAGGTGGATTCTATTTTAAAAGCCTGCTAAAGACTGTGGCTAAAATAGCTGACAACATTACCAGATCACTGGGGTTTAAAGGGTTTCACAGTGCCTCTGTGTCTGAGATGTGCTGGCTTTCTCTATGTTCTCTGTTTCATTTACTAATAGGATTGTAGGAATTTCAGTGGTGTTGTGCCCCTCCCCTTTTCATTCCCAGGCAGATCCTCCCTCGATGTTTGTGTGGAATCTCTAGCCTTTTTACACTAACACCACAGCCTGGCTTTCTTCTGCTACCCTACACCAAAGAAGCTACAAGCAATTTTCAAGTACCCCTAAAACCACAGCAAAGTGAGGAGAGATGCTCAATGACAACAAGGACAGCAGGACTCTCATGAAGCTCTCCCCCACAGCAGCTGCATTTGAAGCTTAAGGTCTCAGTTTATTTAGTAGCAGTACAGCTCCTTTCCTTTTCTGCTTTCCTAAATTGTTTCTCAATCCTGATGTTCTCTCTTTCAGGACATACTCCTGCTTCCAAGTGCCTGCCCACAGCAGAGCTGATGCATTAGCTGGGTTTTATCTCCCAAATATAAATAATGCTTCCTATTAAAGGATTTGCTGGACTAGTCCATGAGACTGACACATAGCATTTGATCTGCTGCAGAGCTAACTGTGCCAGCAGCCTCTGAAGTTGGTGAAGAAGTAAAGGTGGTAGGTACAAGGTATTATCCCTTTCTTTATGTATGCATTTTTTACAGATGTGTTTATCAAACCTAGAATTAATAGAAATATTAATGTGCTTTTATTAAAAAGTTTATGGGGTGGAAAAAAAAAAAATCAGGTTTTCCACTACCCAGATTTATAAATAAGCCTTTGCAGAATCATACCTTTCCCTGATTCTGCAATGAGCCTGGCTGACCTTGTCTTCAGCTTGGGTAAAATGGATCAAATTAAATGAGATTTAAAGACTTGTGCTTTTATTCTCTAACAGTTTCAGGGGTAGCAGATTGGTCTGAATATATAACGTGCACTTTCATTCCGATGATGCATCCTTTAGGAGCGCGGAAGGAGAAAGTATAACAAACCCAAATTCCACTAGTCAAATAGTGGAAGTGCCTTCCTATCCTGAAGGGGGAAAAAAGGCACAGTGGCTAAACTAGAGAAAGACCATTATGGATATTGGTTGGCAGATCACTGGTTTTACTATGAAGAGTCTTACTAAGTGTGTCTGAATACAGTTTTCTTATACCAGCCTGAGCAGTGATACAGTGTTTATTCTGGGGCTACAAAATTCTAAATTTTCCAGGCTTGGCTTTTTGTGGAGGCTGTCCACAAAGGAGCTAAGGAAAGTAGCTTACCTCCTTGCCAATTTGGCTGCATCTGCTGCAGCACTTCCGTTGACTAGAAGGGACACGTTAGATACCGCACCAGCCAGGAAACAGTCCACGATGCCTTGGTTTCTCCGAGGACAATAGCCAAAGTCATCTCCAGTTACTATTAGCTTCACCTGAAGCATCCTTAGATGTCATCCCTGGCAAAAAAGTAAAGGAGGTTAAATCGGAACAATCAGCAGTCTGCAGATCACAGGCAAGCAGGAAAAGACAGGCTTACCGGGGGCGAACCCAATCGTGACTCAGCCCCTGACTAACTCCTCCTGCTCCACCTCAGCCCGCCGCTGTCTCGCAGCTCGCACAGCGGCCGGATTTGCGTGCGGCCGCCGGGCTCACACCATCCCTCCCTGCTCCTGCCTGAGAACACCAGCCTTGCCTTCCCCTGCGGGGGCAAACCCTTGCGTGCAATTTGTACCTCTGGGGATGAGGAGGATACGAAAGGTCAGGGACTTGGTGGGATGATTTAATTGACCGAGGGTGCGTCAGGGGTTCAGATTCCATTCCCGGGCACACCCTCGCCCGCGGCACCCAGTGAAATGGCACGGGTGCGGATCACCTGAGGCAACCCCCCAGCCGTGACGTCTTTGAGGTCACCGATCCCCGGCCCCATCCGGCGCGGCCGGAGCGGGTGCGGGCCGTGTCCCCGGGGAGAACCGGGACTGGAGCGGCCTCCGGGGGCCCGGCCCTGCCCTCCCGCTGCGGCGGGGGCGCAGGGGACCCGCCAGCCCCCCTCCCGCGCCCGGGGCGGTGCGTACCTCCGCTCCGGCCCGATCCCGGTCCCAGGGCCGCCGCCAGGTGTGGGCGGCCGCGGCCGCCGCTGCCCCGGGGGGGACGCTGGCCCCGGTGGCGGAGCTGTGCCCGCGCCGCCCCGCCGCGCATCCCCCTGCCCGCGCTGCCGAGTGGCCCCAGGCGGGAGCTCCCCGCGGCGCGGCGAGCACGGAGCGGCCCCGCCGCAGCGCCGGCGCCTCCGAGCGCGACGAGCACCGGGGCGGCTCCGCCGGCGGCCCCTGGCGGCGGCGGCCCGCAGCGCCGCACGGCCCGGTACGGCCCGGGCCCCGGTGCGGACCCGTGCCGCTCTCTGTGGCGGTCTCTGCTCCGGACCCCCGAGGTGAGACCCGCCTTTGGCTGAGGGTGATACAAGCAATTCAGTTCGTGCTCTGTGCAGGCTTCAGCGCAAAACTGATGATTCCAACGATGCCATGGATATGTAATCCTGCAATCGGTGACGGTCACAGTAGCCACTTGCTTGTTTTCCCCCACCTTGGCTTGCTGGCAGTGTGCACTCAGTCTGAATTCAGAGTCACAGGGCAGCAAACCCTGGCCAGGAGGTCCCATGGCTCTTGGTGTTGGGCTGGAGAACGCCAGGGAGAACAGACGAGAGTTTCACGAAGGGCAACTTCTAACATGCTGTCATTCAGTGCTGGATGTCAGCCAGCTCTCCATCAGGCTGCATGTAAAATCTTGTTTGTTCTGGCATTGAACTGCTTTTTCTTATTGCAGAAAAGCTATTCTGGATCTACCAGAATGAAAGTGAAAGTGTCAAGTACTCAACTGAGAATTGGAGAATGGAAGATACTGTCAGGCTGTGTTTTTTACCTGTGGAAGAGGATGAAGTTCTATCAAAGCAGAACAACCTCCTTCTTGGTCTGTAATATTATCACAAAACATCCACCTACTTCTGACATTGGAGGAGGAAAAACAAACTAATGTTTGGGTAGGGAGAGTGGCAACTCAGAAAGTGCCCTGGTAACATGTCCATGGATCCAGGGTAGCTGCCTTGGTGTTTGCTGCTAATTTGTTCCAGGAAGCAGGGACTGGGACTCATGCATGGATGATGATGATTTCCACCTCTGAACCTGTGCCTGCATGGAGGTAAGTGAAGAAACAGCTGTCAAGCCAAGCACGGGCTTCTTGGAAGAGCAGCTGGAGTGAAATGGGTTTGGAAAAGGCTTTAAGGGTTGTTTCTGTGGGAATTGACTGACTACCCTGCTGCTTAATTCCTGTACAAAGAATATATAAAGAAACCAAAGCCTTCAGGTGTCTCCTTTTTTCAGCAGAGTTCAATTCCTAAAAGACAGCTGGTGTGCCCATGCCCCAAAGTCAAGGGGACTTTGACTACAAGGACATGACTTGTAGGCACAGCCAGAGACTGACTGTCCTCAGGAAAGGAAGAACCATCACTTTGGAGACATAGAAGCACACTTCAGCAGAGGAAATGCCACTGTTTTCACACTTTGGAGCTAAAGTTTGAAACAACTATGTGGGGGCATGAACACCTGTGGAAGCAGTGGTTTTCCAGGTCTGTCTCCTAACAAGGAATTTGGAATCACTGAATTGAGGTAGGTTCAGCCCTGTTATCTTTAGGCTCTCATCAGTTGCAGTCCATGTAGCAAACTGCTACAGAACTTTGTTTGCGTTCGACTCAGGGCGATCCGAGGGGCAGCTAAGTTTTGGATGATAATTTGTAAGTTTATTTGGATAGTTTGAAGGAGAAAAATAAAAGCAGAATGGGTGGCAGCAATATTATTAATGGGAGAATTTGGTTCCTACGCTGTGGTCCCCCTATAGGCCTTGAAATGGGCAGCATTGGAAGACTGGGAGCATGGGAGACTTCTGCTGTCCATCAATAGTGGACATCAGCTGTTTGTCACTTTCTTACTCTCTCTTGCGCTTCCCTGTTCATGTAAAATGAACACTGACTACTGCAAATGATGGTGAGAGCCGGAGACAGCCTTCTGCCTCTTCAGTGACATTTTCTCTTAGAAAAAAATTACACAAAATGAAATTCAAAACAAATCATGCTAAAATGCTGTAGACAACTTGCTAAATCTTCATTGAGGCAATTCCTGTGAGCTTTTCTGTCATTTGATAGCCGTATGGCTCTGTTACAGAAAAGTTTCTGATGTTCTGTAAAGGCTTCCAGCACCCTTGGTATTTCAGAGGGGATATTTGTGCAACTGCTACTTGCTTCCCCTTCTGGGAGATGAACGTCACAGCCTGCCCACATTCCCCAAGAGGCTTCACTTACTGATGAGTGCTGTTACTATAACAGCTGAAGTCAGCATAACTCTGAAATAATGTAATGAATCATAAAATAAGTACCTCCTGTCTTTGCCAATGCAAACTCCGGGGTTTTCTTCCTCTTTCTAGAACTGTCAGTGCTCCCTGCCTCTGCACAGGTGAGAGGCACTACATAAGAATCTTAGACAAAGCTTGGCTTCTCAGCCTTCTTAACCTTAGTATGCATTTAATGCTATTAATGGTTACATCCTTCTTAAATATTTAATGCACTTCCTAGAGGCTTTTCTTTCCTGATTTCATACCTGTTTATCCAGCTGTCCTTCCTGTGACTGGAAGCAAACATTCCCCAGCAAGCAAATCTTGCCCCTGTGCCACATCCCCTTAGATAGCAGCAGTGCTCCCTCTGCAGCTTGCACACACAGCTGACTGCCAAGACAGCCCTTGAGCTGACCCCCACAGAGCCCAGAGGGGAAAGGTCCTTACAAATTCAGCCTCGAGCTGAAAGGCAAGGCAAGCTCCCTCTGGATAGTCTTTCCTCTGCATTGAACACAGGAACATTGGCCAATATTTCTGGTAGAGCTGCATAAGCCAAGACATAGACTAAGCAGAGGCTGCATCTTCCAGCTTAACTAAAACAAAACAAAGCCCTACCTCATTTTAGCTGCAAAAGCCAGTAGGGCATCTCACCATCCTCAAGTGCTTCACTGCTTCTGAGCTTGAATTTCTTTCCCTGAACTTTGAGTTATTCAGTAGCAAATTTCGAGTTTCCTGTATTTCACAAAAGTGTTTTCCAACAATTACTGCTTCCAACAAGGCGTCTGTTTACATGTCGACATAAAAAATGTGTTTTCTTTTTCTTGTTCCCTTGGCTGCAGCTAGTTAGTTCATTTGGGATTACAATGGTAGCACAGTAGGACTTGGTTTGTCTTTTCCTTGCATGAAATTTTGTTGAAAGTGTGAATTGTAAAAGGCATTGAAATGAGACAAAGTAAAATCCATCTTTTAAATGAAGGATGTAAACATTTTTTTCTCTGCCCCAGCCTCAAAGATTTGGTCTAAATCTTTGAAGTTCAGTGGCTTCTGTAGAAATGTGTAAACTACAGTTTTTCATCCATAGAACAGCTTCCTCCATCTTCCATCAAAACGGGCTGAAATCCCCAAACTCTGGGATAATCTGCTAAGAGTGAAAGGCTTCCCTGCTTACCATGTGACACAGCCAGGCAGTACCTGTCACCTTCCCTCACCCGTGTCTGAAATACCTGAATTAACACCAGCACAAAATAATGCCAGTACTTGGCAAGGTGTGTGGTCCAAGCAAGGTGGCTGAAAGGCAAAATTTGGCATTGTGACCTTATTATTAACCTGACACTCGGCATTGAATTATGAAGGACTGTTAAAAGCACCAAACTCAAATCCTTCCTGATGCACACAGCAAGTCTCTGGTCCTTGGCGGTGCTGTGCCTCATTGGCAATGAATTTTAATCCATTCTCCCTTTTTTCAGAGGGTTATTTTCTCTCTACTGCATTTCCTTCAGTGTCTAATGTATGGCAAAACTTAATATTTGAATATGAACTATATGAACTAAGCCACAGCATCTGTGCCTTCTAACTGGGGTTGACATGATGTAAAGCCTGCACATTCCTTTTCCAGATGCCTCTTTTCCTGATGTTGAGGTCTATTAAATATACAAAGACACCTGGTCAAAAAAGAGTTGAGATGGAGGATATTTCTCCTAGACAATTAAATGATGGGTCCAAAATAGGTGCTGTTTAACTGTACACATTAATAGCTTAACCTAGACTATCTGATTCCGTGAACTGTTTGATTGCATCAGGAATTCAGTTTGACATCTCTGAAAGTTATTATACTATCTGGAGTTCATTTCTTGGTATTTATGATAAAGGTTCCTAGAGGAAATTATCTCTATTGAGGTGAGAAAGGGGCAGGTTATATAAAAGATGCATAAATGTTCAGTGGAATTTTCAGAATTACATTCGTATTTACCTACCACTGAAACAGATGTCTAGAGGTTTTTAAAATCCCATGAAGAACTAAGTTATTTTAAAAGCTGCCTGAACTGATGTAACATACATTGTATTTTTACATTCTTATTCTAAAATAGAAGCTAGTCATCAAAACATTCCAGTCCATGCCTACAAATTCTAAATAACTTCCTCAGCTTCAATTTACACTGTCTAAAAAAAAAAGCAGAGTTAAGTCTGAGTCTGATTTTTACAGATGTTGATAAGGAGTCATTAAAATGAATTAAAGATACCAGAGGCAAGTCCTTATGTTAAGGAAAAAAAAAAAAAAGGAATTAATGCAAACTTCAGGAATACCTCAGCAATGTCACTACACATGTAAATTAATCTGGCAGATCACTTACAGTGGTTGTTGTCACCTCCCAGCATCACTGAAAACATGTGAAAAATCTCAGTTGATTGAATGGAAAGGCAGATTAATTCCTTTGGCGTTCTGAGGGGAGATCCCCCGCTCTTGAAGGACAAGCATCAGTCAGGAGAGTGGCTGAGAGATGGAGACAATGATGGACACAGATTGCCAGGACTCTGCAGAACTTTCCAGGAAATCCTCTCTACCTCCAAGACTAGAAATAGAAGACAGCAATTAAAAAACGTCAACTTTTCTCCCCCAGATGAAAAGACCTTCAATTTAAATATGTATGTATGTATTCATTAATACTTATTTTTGTAAATCTCTTCTGCTTATTTACTTACTCTGCTTATTCTTACATTGTTTATATTCACTGAATGCAAAAATCTAAGCAAATTATTTTGGTAATCTAGTCCTTAAACAATTTAGGCTGAGTGATAAAATGCTGGAATTCTATAAATTTTTGGCAAGCTATTTTTTGTCACTTCGATTTCTCCCCGGGTGGGAGCATTTTATCATTATTATTCCTGTTCACTGTTTGTATGAGGCTTAGGGGTCACAGTTGGAAGAGCTCTGTTGTAAGGCATGCCAGTGGAGACAAATGTTTCATCTGAAGTGAGGTTTATAACCAGCTGTTCCTCAGTGTGGAGTGAAAGAAGGAGACAGAAAAAAAGCACAGAATCTTTGCAGACCTTATTGTCTACAATTACTCTCTTGAATTCAGTACAGTTCATCTTTATTGATATCAGAGAAGGGACCAGATGCAGAGAAAAGCCAGTGGAAGAGCTCATGTGGACTTGTTTCTGTATCAGGTACTAATGGTTTCAGAAGTGTCCCTGTCTGCTTTGCCTACAGTTTGTGTTGGTCTGAGAAAGAACGCAGGTTTGCTGCAGGGTTCCCCATAAATCAAGGGCTGTCTACACCAAAAGATGCACTAGTGCTTTTTGGGGGGCAGACCACGCCCAGGTGTTGCCAGCTCTGCTACCTTAGTTGTCAGTAACTGCTCTAGCCATGAAAAGCAAACAGAAAGTTTGAAGCATCTTAAACAAAGGCCAGCATAAAAACTATATCCCTTTTCTATAATCTGTTGCTTTGGGTCAGCATACACCCTCTGAAATTTTCTTGTGCCACAGATTTTTCATTCCTGCATGCTAAAAGCAGGAATCTCAGTCATTTTTTCAGGGAGGGCCAAGTTGTACCTACAGCTGCCCCTGAGTGGAAATGGTAGGACTTTCTAAAATGCTTGAAAAATCAATTGTGCACAAGGATTGGGGAGGGGGGAGCAGGTTAAGTAATTGAAGGCTTCATAGTTACATTCTACATTCTCCCCTTTTACAGCACTGTTGAATTATTTTGTTTGTGTGCATAAACAAGAATCATAAAGAGATTCCTATAAAAAAACCCTGATGTTCCCATGACCAATGTGAAGCCACATAATTTCTGAGACAATTTACCTGGAGCTTACAGCAATCTACCAGAAACAATAGAGGGCCCTGTCGCAATGAGGTGATTGTTAATTGCCATGGGTGTTTGGCATTGATGGGCTCTTTGATGGCAACCGTTCTAACCCAATTATGTTTCTAAAGTGGGACAGAAAAGCATTGTAGGGAGCACCATGTAAACGGCACTAAATGCACTGAGACTGAGCGACCTCCCAGAAAGATAGACAGGTGCCAGCTAAAGCCCCATATGATTGATTTTCCACGGCTAAAATGGCAACCACAGACATCTGGTTTTTCCCCAGTTATAACAACAGAAGTAAGTGTGAGCTGTTGTCTTAGTCAGAACAGCAAGGCTGCTTAGAATGACATAAAAATCTGACAATTGACTATCAGTGGGGGATTTTTTGCTTTTCTGCGAGTAAACCTTTATATTTCCAGCACTAGGAAACGAGTTTTTAGTCCTGAGAAAAGCACACTCTGTGTGTGTGTATGTGTATAGACATGTATGTATGTGACTGAGTTAAGTACTTGAGCTTGTTTTAATGCTGACCTGGCATTTAAGTAAGAGATTTTTCTTAAATGTAGCTGTAGCTATGGAAAACGGGCCAAAGCCAGCACAAAAAAACTAACCATTCAATTGAGTGGTATCACATGGGCAGGAAAAAGCCTTGCAGCTTCAGGACTGGTGGAAGAGAGAATCAGCTGAGCATCTTATGATGTTTGCACTACCCAGCAACGCTAATGTGCTTTCTAAATCATCCTGTAATATCAACTGCAGTGTTTCAGTTCTTTGCTGTTGCAAGGACAAAATACTATTATTACAAAGATTTAAGTCCCAAGACAGGAGCCCTTCTACCTGTCTCTTTGCCACTAAGAAGATCAAAATCTTTTGCTCTTTTGAATTACATTACATTCTTCACAGTGTTACGTGGGACTCACATAAGGCTGTGAGGTGGTACATGTGAATCCTATGAGCAGTTTTAGAGGCAAAAGCTATTGAACTATGTAGGAGTTCAAGTGTCCTTTGTCCATGGCTGCATCTTATTGAGATTTTCTTTTTTTTGGGGGGGGGAGTATTTCTTCTTCAATAAAGGACAATATGCATGCAATAAAGGACAGTATGTATGTTAATTTATGCAGGTGTTTTTTCTACAAACTAGAACTTAATAACCTCTTTGTTATAAGAACTTTGCAAGAGACTGAAGCACAGAAGGCAAATTTTGGGATCCAAAAGCAAAGATGTTATGTTATTGCTACAGCTTAATGTTACATCAACCATTGTTAGTTCTTCTTTGTGAAGTGTTTATGCCCTATAATTACAAGCTCTAATATAATCCAGAAATTACTGGAGCTGTGATGTATTATCATCCAAGTCACTTCACAAACATGAATTCCCTTTGTTTTTCAACACTGTGCTACTTTTCTCTGTAAATCTCCAAAATGGGTAGATATTTACTCCATTCTAAGAGTCCGAATTGCAGGGAGGAGCAGACCTAAATGTGCCGCCGGCCAGCTCTGAGCTAGAAGTGGCCTGAATGGAACAGGAGGGGCCGATTGACCTGACAGCGCCAACTGCGGCTCCCCGGGGCTGTGTCCAAACACTGCCCCTACCTGCGCTGTGACCTCAGACCCGGTTTGTCTCTGGCACGGCTCTCGCTGCGAGGACATTTGTCCTTTCCAGGCTCTGATGATAATTGAACAGTCCTACCCACAACACGTTTTCCCCCAAGGCCTTTTAACAACCCCTCAGCCTGACTTGGCTATAACTTTTCATACAGCCCAGACTACGTTAGACGAGAGGGCAGCAGTGACACACCTGACCTCTCCTCCTACGTTCTCAGCAAGGGCAAACTGCAGAGTCGTGCCAGCGCTGCCCCGGGGGTGCCCGGCAGCCGCAGGTGCCCCCACTCCGGGCCCGGGGGCGAAGGCGCCCAGGGGCGGCGGCAGCGCAGCCCCGGCCCTGCCCCGTGAGGGAGCAGCGCCCGCAGTTCTCCTTCGCGTCCTCCCCTGGGGACCGCCACGCTCAGGGCTCTGATTGGCCATTTCTCCCCGTGCCGGTTCGCCGTAGCCCAATGGGGGTGCGCGGCGGCGCGGAGGGCGGGCGGGGATTGGCTGAGCGCGGCGGTGGGCGGGGCGATCGGCGGGCCCGCGCGGGGGAGCGGAAGCGCCGTGCTGAGGGCGGCAGTGGCGGCCGGGCTGAGGGGGGCGGCGGGGTCGGTCGGGTGCGGCGCGATGCGGGCTGGCCGCCGCCTCTTCCCGCTGCTGCTCCTAACGCTGCTGCCCGGGCTGTGCCACGGCAGGGAGTCGGCGCCGGGCGCTGTGACTTGCGGCTCGGTGCTGAAACTGCTGAACACCCGCCACAGCGTGCGACTCCACTCGCACGAGGTCAAGTACGGCTCCGGTGAGCAGGGCCCGGCCGAGGAGCGTGGGGCACGGGCTGTGAGGGGAGCGAGGAAGCGGGGGGGGACAGGCGGTGCCTGGCAGGGAAATGGCGGGGGTGGGCAGGCAGTGAGGGTGGCGGGGAAGGAGGAGGAAGCTGGGGTTTCCCGAGGTTCGTGTCCTTGGTGCAGAGGGAAGCGGCAGGCCAGGGATGGGGTGTAGGGGTGCGCTGGAGACATGGCAGGGACAGGAGGATGCTGAGGCCTGCGGGACTGGAAGGCGTGTCAGCTGCACTGTGGGCCCTGGAGTCGGGATGTGACAGGGGTGCTTTGCCCTTGTCCCTGAGGTAAGCCCTGTTCAGTGTCAAGGGCCTCAGCTGTACCTTCCCAGTGTCTGTTCTGGCAACGAGGGTGTTGGTCTCTTTGGGGACACAAAGACCTTGGTAGTATTTTTGATAAAGGTGGGATGGTGTGAGTAGTACCTGTCGTGGATCAGATTTTCTTGCATGTTCACCATGAACTTTGACAGTTTGCATCTGCTAACACACACTGTGTTTCACTGCTTCCCTCTGAAAGATTATTTGGTACCTGCATTACCTTTGCAGTCAGTAAATGGACTGTGAGAATTAAGCATCTCGTAAACATGAAGGCATGAGAACATTAAAGCAAATTTCTTTAGTTCTTTCATGTCTTTTTAAACTGGGGAGGTGGGATAAGTCCTGTGTCATTTAATTCTTTTCAAACAGGAAGTGGGCAGCAGTCAGTGACAGGAGTTGAAGCTTCAGATGATGCCAACAGCTACTGGCGGATCCGTGGGAAGAGTGACAGCAGTTGCCAGCGTGGGACACCAGTGAAATGTGGGCAAGCCATACGACTTACCCATGTTAACACGGGGAAAAATCTGCACACTCATCACTTCCCATCACCACTCTCCAATAACCAAGTGAGTTGGTTTAAATCTTAAGCTTTTGTATAAATAGTGCATGCTGTTGACAATAGCCTCTCCAGTTACTCGTGTTTTTGGAGAATCAGACTTGGGTACCAGCTGCCAGAAGCAGTATGTCTGTGCATATCCAGATTCAAGTATATGCTTTTCTGCATCTTGAAATTGTGTATTTCAGTTCTTGACAGAGGCATAAATTAGTATGTGCCAGTATTGGTATTTCACAGTAGTTTTAACAAATCTGCATTTTGTTTTTCTGCACCATTGCTACTGGGAAGACTGTTCTGAAATGTTTGGTGTTTCAAGATGCAGGAGATTGAGTATCTCCCTCAACATTGTGAAGATTGCTCTAGAGCAAGACAACTAATCGTGTCTTATAACTCTAGACATTCCTATGTCCAAATTCCTTGGTGATCCAGTCTCTTAGTCCCAGTTATCTTCTTGCTATCTCTATTTCATTTCACTGTTCTTACTTATCTCTCCTCCTTCCACAGGAAAACTGAATCTGCCCTCGCAATCATATTTATTTATAATTTTGTACATATCTAGAAGAGTGTAGTTTCTAACTGTAAATCAGCCCCAGTCTTCTCCTTGAACAAATACTTCACCAAGATTGAAAAATCTCTCTTAATTAATGCAATTGTTGGAAGATTTTTGTTGTTATTCACGTCAGTCTTTCATCAGGCCGTGTAGATAGGTTGTTACATTCAAACTTGGAAGATCTGACTCTTTGTGGAAAAGGTTTTTCTTTCACCATGAGTAAAGTGGCTGAAACAATAAGGTCCAGCTCTGTGTAGGGTGTCTAGATAACCAGATTATTTTAAAAAGTGATGAAAAAATAACATTTCAAAAGAATTATTTAAGGGGAAGATTGACTCTAAAACTTCCCCTCAGGTTTCATTTTTCAGTGTAGACACTTCATATATTGTAATTAATGTAAGAATGTTCAACTGTCATTGTTGGGTTTTGTTTTGTTTGGGGTCTTTTTAGCACTTTTTGCTCAGATTACAGGTTGGAGTTTGTGTTCAAAGTTGGCACTTTGTGTTCAGATTGCAGTGGTAGAACCTTACTGCTTCTGGCTTTGGTGACTGTTGACAAAGCAAAACAACAGCATTTCTTCTTTCCCCATCCTTGTCTTTAAACTCTGTTGAGTCTGTGGTTGATATGTGTGTGTCCTGGAGGTGTTTGCTTACACTTTCACTTCAGGAAGCTTGTGTCTCTAACAGGAAGTAAGTGCCTTTGGGGATGATGGCGAAGGAGATGACCTGGATTTCTGGATTGTGCAGTGCAGTGGGACTTACTGGGAGCGGGAGGATGCCGTGCGCTTCAAGCACGTGGGGACTGAGGTGTTCCTGTCCATCACGGGGGAGCAGTACGGCCACCCCATTAGAGGTCAGCGGGAAGTTCATGGCATGCCTGCTGCCAACCACCACAACTATTGGAAAGCCATGGAGGGAGTCTTCATCAAACCCAGTCTGGACCCTGCAAAGCACGATGAGCTCTGAATTGACACGGGATCCAAAAGGCTTCGTTTGACTCCAATGTTCGGAGATGCTAATCCTTGGTCTCTTCTAAGTCCTGCCTTGCCTGAGTGACTGACTTTCTGTATTACTGAAGGGCATTAGTTCATTCTAGGAATGCAGCACTTCTGTGGGGAATGGCTTCTGCCAGGTTCAGCCACTGACGTTTATTTGGTGAAATCCTTTCTGAATTTCCAAGCTTTATTGGTGAAACTAGTTCATACATCTGTTAGTTTTTGTTGTCGTTTGTTTGGTTGTTACTTTTTCTCGAATTTGAAGGAAATGGAAAAATGAAAGTAATACTTTTCTCTAGTCTCAAGTACAATAAAACTTTGTATTTTGTAATCTTTTTCCAACTATAATTAAATATTTGGAAACCAATTTCTACTTCCTAGTGAAAGAACGTTATTGATGAGGAGATGGATTGAGTCTAGAAAGGAAAATATTATTCTGAAATATGCTTTTGAATGACTTGTAGTCAGCTATTTAGTCTTTGAGTTAAAAAAAAAGTATCCATTTGAAAATTGCATCCAATATCTTATGAGAGTTTCATTCTGTATTGTATTGGAAGACTTGAAAATATTGTGTATGTTGGAGTAAGAAGGCAAAATTTTAATATCTCCCTTCATCTGAGAAATTCAGGTGTCCTGGTTGTGTTGGTACAGCTGGTTGTCCATTGGTAAGGCTGCTCTGCTCTATGAACAGGTGCAGAAAACTGCTGCTTGCTTAATTAATATTAGAATTTTATAAAGTTTCTTATGGTGCAAAGGAACAGTTGAATTTGGCTTACTTCTGTGTCACTCTGCAAGATCAGTATGACAATCCAGGTGAATAAATAGTGAGGTGTATGCCTATGTGGGGTTTTTTATGTGTGAATCAAGAAAGCAAAAAAAATCTGAGACAATGGTTTGGTCACGGATTTTTGACAGATTGGTATGCACTGGAGTGCTAGCAAGGAATCTTCACTGAACAAGTTCAGAATTTCTGTGTTCCTCTGTGAAAAGAGAAACTAATTCTTCGGTGTGTTTTTTATGTAGTGTTACTGGAAATTCTGATTAAAATTCAAATGCCATATATTTGTGATTTTGTTTCAAATGAAAAGCTTACCAAATGAGTGAGAAAAGTCAGAACATTCACGTGTTCTTGTTTCCATGTGTAAATAGTTTACTGATTATGGTGCTCATTAGTCAATCAGTTAAAGAAGCAGGAAACTGATTTATTGCTCTTACAGCTCCAGTCAGGAGCTGCAGTGTTGGTGTTGTGTTGGGAGGGTGCAGCAGGCGATTGAGTTCAGCTTTACAAATCCACTGGCTGCTGTGTGCACCTCGTGCCAGGAGTGCTGTCCAGGCTGGCTCCAGGTTTTATTTAAGAGTTTCCTACTAGGGAAGATCCCCTGTACCCTGTGGAACAAAGAACCTCTGTAACAGCATTTCTGTGTACCTTGTTATTTTTCTTCAAAGAAAAAGGTAAGAATGTTTTTCTACTAATTTTAGTTGCATGTGTGTATCTAAGGATTGCAGGCATTTTAGAGATTAAGTAGACTGGCTTTTACTATTTTGTAGTAGAAGTAAACTTCCATGTGATTAATATTTCAGGTTCACTGATACTCCTGACTAATCGGTATTGAGGTTGTAGCTATAGAGGATAACTCTTTAAAAAACAAACCAAACCTGCATAAACAATCTTTTTCTTTATTAAGAAGGAGAGCTTTTCTTTTGAAGGTGGTATATACATAAACACAAAAAATGTGATAGCATTTGACAGGAGGAAGAAATAGTCTTGGCAGCAAGTTCTCTGTCAGTAAGAGCTAAAATGCTTTGTGCCTACACCATATGGGCTTAGTGTTTGTGCACCTGGAATACTAAATTGGCTGAGATGGGGCTCGTCTCGGTCTGTGTGCCAGGTACTATCCCCACCCAATGATTGTGCCTAGATGTCTCTGTCCCTAGCAAAGGTGGTTTTCAGTCTTATTTATTATGCTTGAGTGAGATCTCACTGGATCTTTGGCTTTCTGTTTTGGATTTGAGCCAAACTGATTTGGTGAGGCTGCAAAAAACTGACTTTTAGTCCTTATTGCTTACTTACTAATATGTTCTCAGTTTTGAAAAATATTTGTACCTTTTATTTGTAAAAAAACAAGCTGCCACACACAAATGTACCCATGAATGCCTTATTTAAAGACGTGCAACAATATTCCTGTGAACTGAGTTTCCTCCACTTCTGATTCTGACCAAAGTGTAAAAGTCACTTAGTATTTCTCTTGGGCATGTATTGCAATAGTTGGGGGGGACTTTGTTTGGGTGGGGTTTTTTCCCCCAATTTTCATCACTATAAATGTTGTTCTGAAGGACTCTCGAATAAGTCCAGTTGAAGTATGTCTTACTTTGGAAAGGTCTAATATTATACTTAAAGAACTCTTGGTGCTTGTAGCATGCTAAATTCAGGCTAATATGAATGTAGGAAGTGCAAAAATTATAGCTGTGGAAAACAGTAGCTTGTGCTCACATGCAAGTACTGGGATTTTAGAGTCTGATTCAGGTGTCTTTATTTACTTTGGCTGCTCATAATTCACCATTTCAGTCCTTCCCCCATGGGTGAGGACTAGAGCCTTGGAGAATCTCAGTTTTTTTATTGCTGTGTGGTGGTGTTTGTTTTCCATATGATTTTATCGTCTGCCCAAAGCTGTTGGGGCTCTAGGGTAAAACATAAAATACTGAGAGTTGTAGATATAAAAGTTGGGAATGTGGTTTTGTTTCTTTATTTGCCTTTATTTAAGGTGATAAATTTTATACCTCCTGTCAAAATTCTCTATATGCTTCAAGGTTAAGGGAAAACTGTTTGTTTTGACTTCTGATGCTAGCAGGAAATAATTCTTTCAAATAACTGACAGATGCTTTCCCATTTCTTGCTTACTACTACAAGAACTCTCTGAAAAGGTGCACCAGTGTTGCTTTGTACTCCTCCTTTAATAAACCAGAAAGGCTTTTGGGGAAAGAATTAGAGGGATCTGTATTTATAGTTGTTCTCAGCGGGAATAGTTGCTAAAGACTACTCTGTCTTGAAAGCAATCTCAGTGCATTTTGCACATATGTATATATAGTTCAATGTGAAATGACAAAGACTTCCTTAGATGTGTTCATTTTGGAGGCAAGTGTGTGCCTACAGATATTTTTTTCTCTATTTCTGGAAGCTCTTTAGAGCTCTGTACAACTGCTCAGCATATGAACACTTGCCTCACGTTTTGACTTCTCAGTCAGGATGAATGAGACCCGGGTTTGGTTCTTGCAATGGGCTGGAAAGGATGTGCTGCTCATTGATTCTTCATTCTGAATGTCAAGGCTAAATATAAACCAGTGTTTGAATATAATTGGTATAACCATAATTTAATTTATTGTGATTGGGAATACTAATTGGATGTATCTGTTCTTATTAGGTTAAATTAGCATATCTTTTTAAAGAGGAAAAAAAATACAGTCAAAACAAGCCTGTAACAATGACTCTTACTCAGCAGTATTTTTAAGCCTGTTAGTTTTGCTGGATCTTCTGTCTTCTGCTTGCCTTCCCCAGCACTGAAGCAGAAGCTGACACTGTAGATGCACCATGTTTCACACCTGTCCTAGACAGAGGCTGAACTGTAGCAGTATCTTCTTCCAGCAGCAGCATCCTGCTGGTGTCTGACTCTCTGCTTGGCATCCTTGTTGCCTCTTTGTTAAATTCCCTGCTGGCAGCTGGGAACTGGCTGAGAGCCTGTCTGAGATTTGTGTATGGAGGGTGTCTGATGCTAATGCCCCTCTTTCCTAGTTTTGAGTTCTCATCTGTGCCCTTTTGATTTTGCAATTTTCTCTTCAAAAACATCTCCTGTAATCCAGCCCTGGGCCACCAATTGATTACCTTTGATAAGTAATTGCTTCGTAACACGGCTGTTCCATCAGCTGCCTTTCAGGAATCCATGTTTTTGGGGTTACAAGACAGCACTTGTGATTGTGTCATTAAGCTTTTTAAGGAAGCAAAAAAAAAGTTACCCTCAAACAGGAATGCTCAAAGCTAAGGAAGTACTTTCCTCTTCATTGTGCTTGTTTCTACCCTGTGGGCTAGGAAGCACAGGAGATGGTTTTCTTCCTCAAGGAAAAATAAAACACTGAACCTCACCAACCTGGAGTTGCATAGGAAACACAAGGCAATTCGAACTTTACCTTAGGGTTTATTATACACGCAGGTCACAAACAGTAATGAACTTTAAACATTTTAAAAACCTTAGGACTCTAAAGGAATAAGTATTGTATACCTCTTCCCTTTCATTCCAGGGACATTCTAAGCATCTTAGTGCTCCCATGTTTATAAATTTTTCAGTAGGATGTGCGGTATTTACACCTAATAATTTCTTTTTACTCTCTATGTAAAAGGTGGAAACCCAGCATTAGCTCCTTCTCATCTGTTCCCTGAATCAAACTTGCTGTAATTGCAGTAATGTGTGGGAATCGATTGAGATATGGTCAACCAATTTCTCTGAGGACAGTAATGTTTTGCTTTGGGTGTGTATGAGCAAGGAAGGAATATAGTGAGCACCTTGAAAAGTAGACTTCAGCAGCTGCACCATTCAATGCTTCTTTCTCTTTAAATTGCATCAAATTGAACTGATTATAAAAACCTTTTTACTGTATTTGGCATTGTGCTAATTCTAAATTAGCATAAAGCTCACAGTGAAATCCTGTGATAGCTCTGATACTGATTCAAGCTGCTGTTCTGAGAGAGATTCATCTGTCTTCAGTCCTCTGGGAAAATGGTGTCCTGCTTCATTAGGATAAGAAGTGTTAGAAGCTGTATGACATCTCAAGGGTACCAAACCCTTACAAAACACATTACAAATTAATCAGAATGCATGCAAGCTGTAAAGCTGCCTGATTACTTCCTGTGTGCTTTTTTTAAATTGTAAAAATAATGTGCAGATGCTGGCTTTGGCTGTCTGGAGGACTGTCGAGCTTTGGCTCAGATCTATGGCTCCTTGCTTGATCTTTGTGAGGGCTATGTGTTTATTCACCTAAGCTTCATTTTCTGAGAGTACTCATTAGTAGTACAAGTGTGTGCTTGTACTTGTGAAAATCGAAGTAGATGGGGTCAATCTAAGTGCAACTCAAACCACGGTTGAACATAAGACACAGCAGGTGCCCGATGTTGTTGTTTTCCTTCTGCTGATGCCTTCACAGCCCTATCTCTGCCTGCCTGGCCGCCGCAGCCTGGAGGGATCGGGCTGTCTGGCTTGGCCGGTGCCCGCAGAGAGCCCCTACACCAGAGTTTCTCTTCTGTGCGCTTGATTGGTGACGCCTACTCTGTCCTGCCTGGGGAACAGCCCTGTGGACGAGCTGTATAAAAACTTGCGTGGGGTAGATGCGAGCAGGGCCGTTCTGAGGAGAAAGGGGCGGGCGCGTTTCTCTCTGTCTCGGCGCTGGAGCCCGGAGCGGCGGCCGCTAGTCAGCGCTGCTCCTCCGCCTTCCGCGCCGCTCCCCAGCGCTGCCGGCTGCCTGCGAGCCGTGTGCCTTTGGCAGCCCGACAGGGTTTCAGCAGCGCGGCTTTGATCGCCGCAGATTTATACTCTTCGGGGGGAAACAAATAACATCCGCTTCCCCCGCGTTACACTGCTAAGGTGATCAGCTGCTTCAAGACCGCCCGTGCAGCCGTGCCTCCTTAGGTGCGCTCTGCCAAGTCATGTACTGCTCGGTTATTAGAAAAGGAAGTTTAAAACATTAGCATAAGCTCTGAAGCGGTGCTTCAGGCGTTTCTGTTTACTATTTTTCTTTAGGATCGTTGAAGTGCGGCCAAGGATGAAGTCTGTTTGCTTACAGTATACATTTAAGGCAGTTCTCTGTATTGTAAAATTAAATACCGATTTCTGCTCGGTGGAAGAAGAAAATGCACGAAAGGATCGTTAAACAGGGAGCTCTCCTTGTCCTGTCATGTACAACAAAACATACTGCATTTCGCAAGATCTCGACAGTAAAAGCTAAAAGGAAATGATCTGTTCCTAGCTAGAATAGGTTGCACGTCAGTGGTAGTTACATGAACACCTCTTATCCCTAACGTAGCTCACCTGGCTCTCCTTGGCTCTTGCTGGGCCGCTTCCCCTGGAGTAGATCCTGTGCCATGCGCCGATGATTCCCTTTGGCATGAGGATGAAAGCCGAGCTGCCATCTCTTACTAACACGATATCGGTTTACGAGCCGCTGGGAGGCTTCTGCCAGCCATCCTGCGGGGATGCAGCTCCCGCTGGCTTCATAGGTCACCCACGTCGCGCCCCACCAGCCGTCCTCAATGGGGACAGCAAGCGGCGGGTCCAGTTCCCCTTCCTGCCAGCACAGTTATTGCCGAGGGTTTTGTTCATGTGCCAAAAGAACGTAGATTTTTTTTTTTTTCTTCCTTCATGTCCGCCCGGCGGTGCAATTTGGGTTTCTCAGCATCCGCAGCCTGCCGGTATTCTTTCATGTGTAGTAGAAAGATGCTCTCGCACAGGAGCCTTCCGCGATCCCGGGTACCAGTTATTTGCGTGACAGCCGCTGCTAGCGGCGATCCTTGGGTGATGGTAGGAGACCCTCATTGTCGTAGAGAAACTGTTCTCACGGCTCACTCTGCCCCCACCCCTCTCCTCTCCTGTCTGCCGGGCACGACCGGCGTCTCTTTATTCAGCCTCGCCCGCCGCAGCGGGGCGTGGAGGGAGCGGGGAGGTCCCACGGCGTGCGCCGGCCCCGCCGGAGCCCCCGGCTGCGGGCAGAGCCCGGCCCCCGGCGGGAGTCCTGGGCGCGCACGTCTCCCATGGGAGAGCTCCTCGCCGGCTGGGCGCGGCGATGCTTGGCCGCCGGGCCGACGCCCGGGGACGGGGCTGCGTTGGGCAGCGCCTGTGTCCGATGGGCCGGCAGAAAAGGCGATTCCTCCGCTGCCTTCACCCGACTTCCTCTGGCCAGGCGGCAGGTTTAAAGCCCAGTAGCTCAAGAGCCCGAAAGGCTGCGAAACAGAATCGTTGTGCCTCCTTGTGCCGAGAAAACACAGCAGCGACTCAGTCAGTACCTGCCCGGGAGAGGGAGTTGAGAGGCTCGCGGACGCCCTGAGTGCTTGTCCCCCATCAAGGACGCCCGGAGGCCTTCGTGCTTAGGGTTGTTCTAACCGTGCTCTCATACAGCTTGTGGGAGGGATCCAGCCCTGTCCGGCTGCTGACACTGTGAGACAAACACGCCTTAGTGCATCCCCAGCAGTTCCCATCCTAGTACAAACCCATCTAGCTCGGTAGCTGGTTTCGGCGGGCACACGGAAGGTGATGTGGTAAAATAATTGCATAGGCACTTGTTTAATCACCTGTCTACTCCGCTTGTATCCTCCCCGCTTGTTCAAAATGGGAAGGGTCATGACTCGTGCCAGCAACATCCTACTCTGGGCTAGCTTTGGGTGTGCTTGTGACTCCATCGCCAAAGGAAAAAAAAAAAAATAGAGCTCTTATAGCATTAAACCTGTGTGGGTAAAACAGACCTCGAGAAGTGCAGAACGCGAGGCTTCTCCTGAAATTGCACCCAAGGGAGCACCATCTGCTCTCTCTTGCAAATATTATACTTTTGAATGCATTACCTCTGCCTTCACTGGGTGAGGATGTGCAGATGATTACTGTCGAGCTGCAGGCAATTTTCTATAAAGCTGCACAGCAAAACACGTTTATGTTGTGCTGCTTTTCCTCAGCAATACAAACCTACGGTGAGATTGGCTCTCAGTCGAGCTTAGAGACTTCAGTCTCCAGGGCAAAATATTTTAAAATGTTAAAATATTTGTCTCTCTCTATGGGCGCTGTTTTCCCTCATGAGATGGGCGGCTGTTTATTGTAAGTAATTAACTGAAATCTTGTTTAAGAAGTCCCAGCAGCCTCGGAGCCCCTCAGTCTCGGCTCTGGGGGAAAAAGTGCTTCGTGACGCCCCGTAGGAAAACTGCCATTCCCAGGGCTAAAGCCGGGCGCCGGAGGACAGGAGGGATGCTGCTCGGCAAGGGGCGGGGAGGGGCGATCCGACCGGCGGGAATAGATTCGCTCTTTAAGGGGTAAATTCTCAGTTGGGAGGGTACAACTTCCCTCCTCCCTACTCAAAAAGGTAGGGGTACTTGTGATTTTTGAAGGCGGCAGCTGGAGTTGAAGAGACACCGTCCTCCGGGAGAGCAGGGGGTGGGTAGCAGAGGGGCGGGGGGGCCTGAGAACCCTCCCAAGACTGGAAATATGCATAGCTTTTTCCGGCTTCCAGCGACACCCGAAAGCCGAGCCAAGGAGCGAGTGAGCCCCGCAGCGCTTGTTCTGCCGGGACGGGGAGGTGGGGTCCCGAATGTGGGGAACATCAGAACAAAGTGAATATGCGTGTCAGTGACGGAGAAGGAGGGTTTCCGAGCCCGGCGGTCCTCAGCAGGGCAGGGGCGGGGGCTGCGTGGGGCAGGGCGCAGGCGTGGAGTGGATGTACAATGGGAGCTGGCCAGGGGAGGGTGGTTCAGCATCCTCAGCACTAACCTGCCGCCGGGGCAGCTCCTGCTCTGCCCATAGCACGCTCCTGGTTGGTACCCCGAGGTGGAGCTCCGGCAGCGGAGGTTGCGCCGGCTGCGTGCCAGGGCACTGGCCCCACCGAGGGGGAGATGTTGCGTGGGGCGACCCTGGGAAGGCTGGTGCCGAGTAGGATGTTACATTAAAAGGTGCTTTGAAGGGAAAATAATAATGCTGAATGTGGCTTTTCTTTCCAATCTGCTTTCTGTGCTCTTCTGCATAGGAAACTTGCCCAGTCTAGATCGTTCTTGTCAGAAAACCACCTTGACACTAGATCATATTTTTTTATATCTGATGCCTTAAGAAACCGAAGGAAAAATGATTGTTGTTCAGTCTGAGACACTATGGTTTATATGGAAAGAATTCCTTAATACCTAATCTAAAATAAAATTCAATCCGCATAAAGTGTTAACTAAAGTTCAGGGATCTTTTGGAATGAATAGGTAGAGCTATGCTTAAGGTGCTGGGCTGGGACTGTTGAGCGACACACAGTTTGTAGCTGCAGAACTGAGTGACCCCAGAAACGTGTCGGTACTTCTTCATCCCATCTGGAAGAGAATATTATAGGTTTTCTTTGCCTTGTCTGTGAGCAGTGCTCTGGGTACTGGGGCAGGTGTCCAAGAAGCCAGCAGGAAGACTGGGTGACGTGCCCAGGGCTGCCCAGGTGAATCCTTGCCCTCCCCAATATCCTTCTTCCGCAGCCCCGCGGAAGATCACCCGCTGCCTCTCTGCTGTGGGCCTGCTCGGAGCAGGTTAAAATGGCGATGGCCACCCTGTCCCTCGAAGGCAGGGGCTTCTACGTCCGGCTGTCCAGGGGCTGCGGGGTGACCGGGAGCGGGTGGGAGCCTTGCACGACCGCTACCGCCCGAGTGACGGAGGCTGGATGTCCTGCCGGGAGCCAGTGCCTCTTTGGCCCGGGGTGTTGTAGCCCCTGCTCGAAACTGCGGGGTGGCAGGGGTTCCTCACGCCTGGCAGCCCTTCTCTGCTCCCTGCTTTCCGCCGCCGGGACTGACCGGCGGCAGGTGGGAGACTCTCACTCGCGTCTTTGCGGGAAATGCGATGAAACACAGTGCGGCGGCGGGGTCACCCCCGAGCCTCCCGGGGGGCCCGGGAGCAGCTTTCCCGACGGCACGGTCGGATCAGCAGCAGGGTCTCTCCAGGCTGGTGTCCGGGACATTTATGTGCATCGGTGGGTTTAAATTGAATAGAGAAGAGCCAGGGAAGGATGTTCTTGGATTTTGGGCAGAGATAATCAGAAATGTGTGACTGAATAGCCTGAGCAATACTTAGTGCTGACGTGTCTCCCCCCCCAATCTATGTTATTATGTGCCCCCAAGTTAACAAAAAATTTCGAGATGTATATGTCGAGAAGTGGTTTTAGCCAGTGTCCCCTTTGACCCCCCCACCCCCCAAGCCTGTCCTCCCCTGTCCTCTGCTGGGACTGGCGGACGTGACTTTTTGCGTCAGCCTTTCACGGAGGGGAAGGCAGTGGCTTCAAACACACCTTCCCCGACGGAAGGGGGGCCGCCCTCTGCATCCCTGTGTCACCGAGGGGGAAGATCCTCAGTCTTTAAGCTTTCCTTTTGGTCAGAGCCTGCGAACAAAGCGGCGGTACCGACTGTCAGCGGGGTCCTCTCAAGAGCCACGAGCCAGAGACCTTCGGAACCCCCAAACAATCCGTTTGCGAGGGCCGGTTTCACCCGGCAGCAGCTGTCGGGCTCAGCCGGCTGCGGTGCACTGGCCTTTTCCTGAGCACCGAAAATGAGTCCCCGGCACCGAAACCCTTTCTTCCTGCCGGCGGTAGCGCGGCTGAGGCTGCCCGTGCCGCTCGGCGGCCGCACGGGTGCTCGCCGCGCCGTCGGGGCAGCGGGGGCGGAGCGGAGCCCGGGGGAGCCTCCCCCCGGCCCGGGGAGCCGCTCCGCCGCCGGAGAGGGGAGGGGAGGCAGGCTGGGGCTTTACCCCACCCGCTGTGGTGCCAAGAGCCATTCATTCAGCTAGTCCAGGATTTAAAGAAGACCCCTTACCCCACCGGCTCCCGTTAAAAAGGGTGCAAGTGGAAAACTTCTTTTTTTCTTTTTTCTTTTTTTCTTTTTTTTGTGTATGTGTGAGATTTCGGGGGAAGAGATTGGTGGTTGTTAGTTTGTTATGTTGTCTTCTGTAAAAGTTTACCTTTCAGTAAGGTTGTCTGCGCATGAACAGGGAAACAAGGGGAAGAAGGGATCTGATCAGAGAATTTAGACAGAGATTCAACCGGGGAACACCAAAACTCCCCTTTCACTTGTTCCAAACACTGCTATAAATGTTCTAAGTGAATCACCTTGTGTTTGGGGATAGGCAGCGAGAAATCCTTAGCTTTGCTCATTCTTGGTGTCTGAAACATCTTGTGCGTGAAGGTGACCTCCATACTTCTCTAGACAGCCCCTTTTCCTTCAGAACAGGAAGGTTTTAATTTTCTCCTCTCAAACCATAGCCTCCGTTTTGTTTGAATTTTTCAAAATAATTTAGAGATGTGTTAAAGGTGTATCTGCTGTGAATAGAAAACCAAGTAACAGAATTTTGTGCTGGAGGGCTGTGTAAACCCAGATGGCCATCACCCCAAACTTGTTCTGAGATATGACGGGAATTCACAGTGGTGGAACAAACCAGTTTGTTTCTAGCACTGTGTGATAGTGGCTTTTGTACTCAGTGTAACTCGCTATAGATTTTAATTGGGCAAAATGCTCACAAAGATGTAGCAGCTCCTGGCTAAGGTGTTACTTCTTAGCATATCAGTGTTTGAGGAAGGCAGGGCTCTGCTATTTGTTGAAGTAGTAGCAGGGTGATTCTTTAAAACATTTGACTTATTACATTCATGCAAAATGATACATACATTCGAGTTTGCACCATGACAGTGGCTTATCCCTGTCATCTGATTACTCTCTGTGTCTCAAGATGTGTGAAAGGCTCACCTACCTCCCAGGTGAAGTGAGTAAGCAGGAGTTTTACAGAGTCGGTGTCTGATACTGAGCCCAGGCACCGTACCTAGTTTCATGCAGTGCCACAAAGACTATTTTGGTTTGCCCTAAGGGACTTCCATTCTCAATTAGCCACCCACCCACTGTTCTGCTAGTTCCTTATGGCAGAGATCCCTGCCCGTGGAGCTTCTGGTGACAATACACTAAAGAGAAGAACACTGTTTTAAAGCTCTGATGCTTTGAGACTTTTCTCCCCATCTGTTCACTTCTGAGCAGAGGGATGTGTCCTTTGCAAGAATGCAGGGCTGCTAGATCCAGGCTTTGCCTGGGGAAGCTTTCCATTCCCAGGAAGGGTTTAGCTGGAGTCTCAGAAGTTGTGTACAGATTTAGCCAGGCTTCAGCTGAAAAGCTGGATAGATAATGCCATTGTCAAGCCTCCAGTGGAGCAGTTTGGCCACCTGCTACACCCTTTGGATGGAAACAGGATGTTTATTGGAGGGCTCTCCAGGAAGGGAACGCACTTTCAGGTACCCCATCTGAACAGGGTTCTCAAGGAGTTAACAGTGTATACCTTTTTCCTGATCAGCTGCAGCTAGGATTTAGATTTTTTATGTGTTTCATCCTCTTTCTTAGCACTTAGTTTGTTGTAATGGCCAGAACATGTCCTATCCAGTCTGTGCTGAGATGAATTCTGAGGACTGGATGTGGAGCAGTGGCAGGATATAGCCCTAAAACCCAGCAGCTTGTGCTTCCTGCAGGGAAGCGGCTGTCTATGGCAGCCCTTCTAGAGGCAATGTACACCCTCTGCTGCAGTGGAGCGAGCACAGTGATGATCAGCAGGTCTAAGGAGAAAATTCTATTGTGCCTTGGTTTTTAGTAAATATGCTATGAGCTACCAGTGGTATTAGGTCTAATCATAGCCTCAAAGCTGTGGCTGGATTTATGTTGATCACTTTAAAACAAATCTTACAGATATATTTAGTAGAAGAATGTATAAAACCCCAACCCCCAAATGGTATTATGTAACCAATACAGTATTTAAGTGCCCCCTGTGTAAACTAAGTGAAAAGCCTGCTGTTTGCTTTCTTTGCCTCTGTTGTGTATTGGTCAGCCGAAGTCGGGTGCTCTGTTTGCTGTTCTGATTACTATTTTAAAAGGAAAGATCTGTAGGATCATGTTATCCAGAAATTGAAAAAGACTTAAACCCCTCTCACTGAGCTTAAGAGAGGGATCTGGGGCTGAGTGAGAGCCCTCTCGTGGGCTGCCCAGGGGTGTCTATTGCCAGGGGAGCTTGTGCCATTTGAAAGCACATGCACATCAAAGATACAGCCCCACACAATGTACTTTGTCTCTTTATTTTGGCATGTGTGATGTCGCCGTTCTCAGCAGCCTCTGCAATCTCAGCCACAGGGTTCAGCTGAGCTCAGCAAAGATGATGATGTGTTAGTGTAGGGTCAAGGAGATGGTGGGAGCTATTGGGCCAACTGGGAACGTTGCTGCTGCTCTATCTAGAGCTGATATCTGGTGAAAACGAGAGGTGGATTTCCTCTTGCTTTGAACCAAAAGGAGTTTGTAGGCTTCCCCCCCAATTTAAAGGAGTTTGTAGGCTTTCCCCCTAATTTACTGTTATTGATCTACCATCAGCTCCTTGCCCAGTTAAATCCTTTATTCAAGGTGTTGGATCTTAGGAGCACAGTGGTTTCCCATTATTGTTATAATCTTTTGCCAAAGAGAGATTCCCCCTTCTCAGTAATGCACCAAAGTGGAAGTAATCGCTCTTTTTTCTTCTTGCATTTGTCCTTTCCTGTTTCATTCACCGATTGAAAAATGGCTAAAGAGCAGCCCCCATTTCACCTCCCCTTTTCCCTGATTGACTCAGCAGCTCCTGGGACAGAGAGAGGAAGGGGGCCTCGAGGTCACAACCTTCACAATCTTCAAAGCCCCTGCCGCTTCCAGCAGCTGTCACAGCTCTCACTGACCATATCCCCAGAAGGTCAGCAAAAAAATAAACACTGGGGCCCGACAGGTCCCCTTCTCATGCAAACTGGCCATTTCCCTCCCCAGCTCCCATTCCATGCATAGATTACACATTGGAGACCCCCTTGGATTTGCACAGAGCTATGCAAGAGCAAAATGCCACAGAAAATAAAAGCAGAAGGGCTTCCTGGGCAGGCAGGGTGGGAAAAAGAAAAGCAGCTTCCTGAGCTCTCCATGCCCACCCACAGGCTGCTGCAGCCATTTTGTGTGCGCAAAGCCTGAAGGTGAAGCTGGGGAGGGGGCTGACTTTTCCCTGGGAGAAAGACTGCAGGGAAGGATTCAGCTTTTGTATCTGCTTGTGCATGTGAGGGATGGATGATAGAGAGAACCCAAAATAGGAAATGAAGCATAGACTGTAAAAGCCTTTTCATCAGGATTAGATTGCATCCCTCTCCGACAGCCAGCCTGCTTTCTGCACTCACCTTCCTCTGCAAAAAGTCATGATGAAGCAGAAATAGTGCCAGGGAGAAGCACAGGTTCAAAAGGCCAGAGCAGAAAGGTCCTTTGCTAAAGGAAATACGCCTCCCCAGCCCTCTTTTATAGAAGTATCCATTTCACCATGGCCACTAATAATCAAAGGGCTATTTCCTGGCCTTCACAGCACAGCTCCCAGATGCAAAGCACTGTTCTCATCTCCATTATTGCAAACCCTTCCCCTCCCACCCCACACTCACTTCTCTACCCGTGCTCCCCCACGGCTGAACCCAGCACTAGGGCACGACTCGAGTTTTTCAGGCTCGTTTCCTATTCACATTTTCGGCTTCTCCCCACAAGACCAAACGGGTGAGCAGCACACCAGATCGCAGGGCAAAATCTCGTCGAGGGGATTTTTATCTGCGCGGGGCTGCCAGAGAGGTAGGAGGGGCTGCCGACCTGCAAGAAAACCCCCAGGAATAAAAAGCAGGGACAGGGGACTCGGGGGTCACTTTATTTATTTGGTGTTGGCCGGGTACAGCAGAGGGGCTGCGCCGGGCTCCGGCCGGGGCCGGCGGGGCGGGGAGCGGCGGCGGGCCCGGGGCAAGCGGTGCGCGGAGGCGCTCACCTTGCCCTGCCCCTGCGCGCACGCTCTCCGCCGCTGCGTGTTTAAACAAAGAAAGTTGCACAACCAAAGTCCGTCCATCAGTGTCGTGTGTATCCCCTCCGCCCCGTTAAGGTGGCTCTCGGGGGGCGGCGGGACATCCCGTCCCCGCACGCTGTCACTGGCTCGTCCCCGGCTCTCGCCGCTCCCCGGCGCACTGACGCCCTTTCATTATTGCACTGCTCGCTGCGACCGTGACAGTAGTGCAACAGGGAAAGAGGGGCAGCCCGGCCGGTGGTCCCAGCGCTGGCAGAGCAGCTGCGGCGGCTGCCGGGCTAGGGGCACGGAGGGAGAGCCCGAGTGGGGTGGAAAGATCCTGGCTTTGTCCCCGAGCTGGCCTCCCATTAGAATGATGCTGGGGGGCAGCTGGGGTGGGGGGGGAGTTAAACCGAGGGCAGCGGCAGCTGTACGACGGAGAGGCAGCGGGCACGGCCCCGTCGTTTGGCTCCGGGCCCTGCCCCGCACCCCGCCGGGCCGGCGAGGTGAGCCCGGCCGCCCCGGGGAGACGCGCGGCAGCGGCCCCGCGGCGCCCGAGGACCGGCACGGAAAACCCCGCGGCAGCGGCTGCTCCGCCGCGCCCTGATCCGGCCCTCAGTCCCCTCCCACCACCCCTTTCCCTGGGCCCCTGAGGTCCCGAAAGGGACCGCGGGGACCACCTGAAATGGAAGGCAGGGCCACCCACTCGGCCATCCCGGCTGCTGTCAGCCCCCAGCTGATCCTCACAAAGCGGAGAGGAGATTTAACACCCCCATCCCTGCTCCGTTCCCACGTACCTCAGAGAGCAGCTCTCGGGAAGGGCCGGAGGCAGCGCCCGGCCCCGCTGCGCCGCCCGACCCTGGAACAGCCGCGGGTGCGGGGCACGGTCGAGGAGCCCGGCGGGCCGCACTTATCGGGCAGAGGCATGAGCTTTGTTTCGCGGAGGTTATTGGGATTAGAGCCTCGGCCTCTTTGTGCTGTGCTTTGCTTCGTACCACACTGGTTTTCGGGCTAGGATCAGGCACAGAAGCAGCAAGTACTGCTATGTATCTCCTCCCATCCTTTGGTGGGTGTTTACATCAGTATGTAATATAGACACCCTTCAAACGTCTCAGAACTCATACTATTTTAAAAAAGAGTCATGATGGGTTTCTCTGGTTTCAATCAATGCTTGTGTTTTAAATGCAAGGCCGTTTTGAATCCTGTGTGATAGCATCAAAAATATGGCCATTACTCACAACCTGAGTCACCAGAATAGCACGATTATTTGTCACAAATAACATCTCTGTACAATTACTCGCCTATCTAATAACGCTCAGCATTTCACAACTTTTCCCTTAACTTGGTGGGCACATGGGATTATTTTTTCCTGCTGTGGCTTTCTTCTCTCCATGAAGAACAACCCTCAAAAGAAAAGACCCTATAAGCAATATTGCACTACTACCCTGATCACAAAAGCAGAGGCAATATTGATAGGGTCTCATCCTTAAGGTTAGGAAGCTGGATAATGTGTCTTGCAGCAGGTGACTGGAGGGAGCTTCATTCCATGCCTGCAAATGGGGAAGGGGTAAAAAGTTAGAAAGCAGTGCACTGCCCCTATGGATCACAGCACTATGTGCTCCTGGGAGAGTGGGGATGCAGGAATGGAGTAAATCTCTGACCCACAGAATCCATGCACGGGCGCTACACCTTTCTCCCAGGACACATTTAACTCCAGTATGGATTTTTTCCAGGTTTCTATACCTCCATCCCCAGTTCTCACTTTCTTCTGTGTAAAATTCTCTCCTTTATTAATAGCCTCAGTCAATTAGCTGCCTAGCTGTCAGAAGCTGGGAAGTGCTATTTATTTGATTAACTGATAGATGTATTTTGAGCCTCTTAGTAACAGGCATCAAGCCCTCAGAGAACTTCCTTTCCAGGACTGTCCTACTTGGAGAGCCCAGTGTTTTAAATATCCCTCCCTTCATTGGAAATCACGGGATTAAGTACACACCAAAAATTAGAAAGCAAAACAGGATCTCCAGGGCTGGCTCTCCAGCACTGACTTCACATTTATGCACACAGGTTAAACAGTGTTTGGAGACGCACGAGTGTTTTGCCCTAGCTTGTTTTGTTTGGCTTTTTCTTCTCTTCCCCCTCCCCAGCACCTTTTCTGTCCAAGGCTGGAAGGCACAATCTTCAGCTGGGGCTGGCTTAGTGTTGAACACACTAACAGCCACAGAAATTATTCCCAGGGAAGGGCTGAGACACCTCCAGCTTCAGGGCTGCTTTGCCAACTAGACTCTTCCTCTGCACTCTGGCTCCCAATTAACCTGCCCCAGCGCATTTGTCACGTAGGAACACTTGAGAGTCCAGAGGAAGGGGAAGGAAATTTCATTCCCAGGCCATCCCAAACCAGGTCATGATTTTGACACATTAAGCTTCTCTTTTCTCACTCTGCTTTCCAGTGGATTAAATAGGAGTGTAATGAAGGGACAATCCCCTAATTCATGGATTCCTGGCTAATTTATCCATGCCACATTGATCTGGTCTTTGCCATTAGAGGTCCCTGGCTTTTGGCATGCTGGTGTGAGGCAGCCCTGCATCCTCTTTGATGCTGCCTGACTTGCCAAAGAAAAAGGAACTGGGCAAGCTCCATTCAGTGTTTGGTTTTTTCCTAATGCCCAATAAACAAAATCTCCAATCTGTCCCAATCCCTCCTTCTTCCCATCCTTTGTGATGCTTGTGGAAGAAAGCAGGGATCTTTTTTCTGCATTATTTATTTATATTAAATCTTTGCTCACACCAATTAAAAGGCTACATTCACAGAGATTGCTGAAAGCAGCTCAGAATTGAGTTTTATCAAACTTCTATATTCTTGTTACCTTGGTAAAACCTCAGGTTTAATCCTGCCACTGCTTCTCAACAATCCCTGCAACCTAGACATCCAGTTGGACTGAGAACATAAAAAATTATGCAACTAGGCTCAGCCTTACCTTTCCATCTATTCCCGTCCAGTCTATTTTGTTTATTGTTTACCATGTCTTTTCCACTCTTCAGCCTCGATGTTATCTCAAACAAGACTTAGACATAATACACACAATTTAACTTCTCCAGTGGCCCAAGAGACAAACCCACTGGCAAGTTTACAGTGGAAACAGACAATCTGCACATGAAGTGATGTTACTGACGCATGGAGAGTGTGGGGGAAAGCACAATTTGACGACTTCCTCACAACTTAAATACTTCAGTAGTTGCAGAAGCTACAACTGGCAGGGGAGGGTAAGGGATGTAATTAGAAACATCAGCCACAAGTTCCAAGCAAAGGCAATTAAGTTACTTTATGTTTCTGGATCTGTGCTGAGAGCCTAGATGTGTCTCAAAAACGTCCTTATCTCTAAGTGGTGTATTGGCACAGGCCTCCCCACACATTGCCTTTTTTGGTTGGTTGGTTTTTGTTTGGTTTTTTTTTAACAAAACAGAAAAAATAAAGACTGAATCAGCCTCCAGTAGTATTCCAATAGTATTCCACCTAGTTTGCAAATGATATGCAAAGCCTGAGTTGCACTATGTCCTATAGCAGGGAGACTCTCTGGAATGTATATGGGGGTTATTTTAAAATAAACGTTTAAACACGAGATTATGAAATGCATGCTATTTATACACTGTGAGGCTCAGCATCTCTAGATATGTTTAGAAACCTCTCTTGCCTTTAATCTCAGTTATAGAAACTAAATGGAAATGTCACCCAGACTAGTATGGAAATAACACTTTATATGTTGCTCAATAATGGAAGTTCTTTTTTTGGCAGTGCATGTGGGGGAATCCACAGCAGTGGAGCCTTTGCTATGTGTTTAAGTCCCCTTTTTCTGGTGTTAGGAGACAAATAGACTGAAGTGTCCTCATGATGAAGCCTTGGGATAAATAAAGTAGTGAGCTGAGTCTCTGGAGCTGAGAGGCCTGTGCTCTTCATGAGATCAGACCTTGCCTTCCCTGGTTTAGCTTAGGGAGCCATTTCTCCTTCCCTTTGTTGCTATTTTGCTTGTTTGTTTCTCTTGTGGTTAAAGATGCCACTCAGGGCAAGCGGTTTTTTTAAATTTTCATCTCAGTTACAATCTCACAAAACATAGAAGGGCACAGCCCAGCCTTGTTTTCCCAGTCACAGTCAGTCCTCTAGCCAGACGAAAGGAGACCATTTAAAAGCCATCTTGCAATTAAATACATTCTATAGTCTACAATATATTTGCTGCAGCGGAATTGACACTATTACCAAAGGTCAAAGCAAACACTTTGGAAACAGCTGTAGGCTGAAAGTTCATTTAGAGTTTTCCATCCTATTTAATAATTTTATCATTGTTTTAAAACTGGGAAGTGTTGCCTTTTTAATTTTTTTTTTTTTTTAAGAGAGAGAAAATTCTTAGCATTCCAGTCCTGGCTCCTTAAGTCTATCTAGCAAGTTTGTACAAATCTGTCCAGAGAAAAAGGGGATTCTTGCTTCCATGCAAGAGTCAACTTGTCCAGGTGTGAGACTCCAGAGAGCAAGGGTTGATAATCCTCTCTGAAAACATCACCTTCCCAAGTGTGTTTCACCCACCAAGCTCAGGGATTCTGTCACCCACAGCCACTTACCAATATGTTCCCCTTCTCCTGAAATCAGGAGGGATTACACTCCAGAATGTCCTGCCATTTGATTCTTGCTTATAATATTTAGTTTGTGGGTTTCAATAACCCTTTTCTCAGCAGCAATATTTCCTCGGCTGGCAGAACCCAGATCTGCGTCAGTGAGCTCCATTAAAAGGAATGACAGAGCTCCTTAAACAGCCCAGACTTTGTAACCCCACAATACGGCTTTTCTGCGTGGTGTTTACCAGCGCTCTGCTGTCTGATGGAAAAAAAAAAAAAAAAAAAAAAAAAAGACGACTTATGGTACTAAATGCAGGAGGAAAATAGGGCTAAATACTATCACCCTGGAAGTGCCGATCCCACCGCTGGCCCTGCGTGTACAGGGCAAGTGAAAGGCCTTGGCTTGGGGAACAGAACACGTGGGGCTGATCCTGAGGTCCCCCCAAATAACTCTTTCCCCCACGGCAAGGGCCAGACTCCACTCACCACACACCCGGCTGCCCCCAACCCGCCCATGCCTGCAGGGTCAGGGTGTGGTTTCTCCCCGGGGCCCCAAGCCCGAGTCTCCGCAGCCGGGCCCGGTGGCACGGCACGAGGGGAAGCGGCACCTCCTGCCCCCGCCCGGCCGCCTCTCTTCCCCAAACCACCCAAGAGCGGCCAGAGCAGGAGCGACCTTAACACAGATCTAGCACTCAATGCAATGACTCAAAAAGTCCCCCTGAAAAAAAAAAAAATCCCTCTGAAAACTTAAACCATCTGATTTCACTTTCCGCTCCAATTGGTTGTGTAGCCAGGGCGCAGGTCTGGCCTCCTCCACCACACTAATACCCTATGTGTGCTGCCTCCACAGAGGAGGGGTTCTTTTAACAAGTTTATGCAACAACAGGATGGAGGCTCTGCCGGAGCCCTTCCCCCCGCAGCCCGACCTGATTCCCCGCATTCCTCCCGCGCCCTCCCCCTCCGACCCAACTGGAGACAAACTCTGGCATCTCCACACACATGCAAATGGTTTCCCTTGCACAAATACAGACTCCTGAAGGGGCCTTTGCTTCCGAATCCCCCCTCTCTTTTTTTTTTTCTTTCCTCCAGTGCTTTTTTTTTTTTTTTTTTCGCTGTTACATTCCTCAGCCAGGCAGGGTTAAAAAAAAAAAAAAAAGTGGGGAAGGGAGGGTTTGGAATGTGTAACCTCCATCCCAGGCCCAAATCTGCAGGGAACCTCGTCCTCTTCCCCCACACCCCTGGGGCCTGCCTTCCAGAGAGCTGGCGCTCAGCAAAGGGCGTTTGCGGGCTCCATTGCCCCAGCCAGAGCCAGGAGCCCTCAGAAAGTTGTCCCTCTCTCTCTGCGAATGGGATATGGTCCTTGTCATCACACAGGCCTTTCCCTGTATCACAGGCCTCAAATTCCCCCCACACCCAGAGGAGGTTTTGAAGTGTAGTGACCATATTACTTTTAAAGACATAAGTTCATACAGGAAAACAACCATGCATCTATTCCCCCTGTGATTTCTCCACCTCCAAACAAGGCAGGCTCACATGTCTGAGAGGCCATCTTACAGCCCAGCATCAGCCCCACCAAGGCTTTCACTAGCACTTATTTCCACTCGCTGATGGGCTCCACGAGCACACACACACACAGAGAACAAAGCATTGCCCTCCACCAGGGTGGCTTCCAGCTCCTCGCTGGTCCACCCTTCTTCCCTTCCTCCTTGGCCAGGGGCAGCAAAAGGCCCTTTGCACTCCCATCCTGGTCACTCTTGCGCTCCTATTGATGGCAAGGGGGGAAGACACCCCCCCTAGCAAAGCCCTTAGAGATTTCACTCTCCCCTACCTCTTCATTAACCAAAAATTAGAAGGAAGAAGAGGGGAAAGTCCCAAAGCTAAATAGGCCTCTCCGTTCCTTAGCACACACAAAAATGGCAACCATGCTACAATGCAGAGATGGATGAAAAGAAAATCTCTAGAGAAAGGGAGCCATGCCGGCTCGGGTTACCTCCACTGAGGCCTGGGTGTGCACCGCATGGGCCACCAGCACCGTGCCCCTCCGGTTCAGGCATGGAGGCTTAGCCTTCTGTTCTGGGCATGAAAGGGACACAGCCTTCAGCTCACCCCAGAAACAGAAGGGCTGAAAAGGTGTCTTTTGTCTGCTCCCTCGTTCATTGGAGAACTGGAGTGCGTTATTGAGGATTCAGCTTCTTCTCAACCCTCTAAAATGGGACACGCTCCCCCCCCTCAGGATGTGGTCCTCCATTTTCTGCCTCCCCATGGCTCACTCACCAGCACATCCTGCCCTGGCTTGGGATGTGCTGTGCAATCTGAAAGCACTCGTTTACCTAGATTTGATTTCCAATATGACGGCTCTCCCCACCCCCACCCTTTGCTCCCAAGGTAACAGCTCAAGGCTTCTGGAAAAAAAAGAGAGAGAGAGAGGAAGGTCCCATCCCCCAGCCCTCCAAACCCCTTTCTTAGCAGCTGCAAGCGAAAATACCACATCTGCCTCCAACTACACCACGAGTGACAGTCACCAACATATTGTTATTTAAAGATCAATTCTGAATGCAGTGTTCCTGTTCCTAGGCCTACATCATCCTTGCGTCTCTCAGCCTCGCTCCACGTTGCTATTGGGAAGGGCAGGGACGGATTGTCTTTCAAATCCTATTGATTATTGTTTAGGTATCTTGCACTATTTTTTTTTTAAATGAAAATGAAGGTACCAATATTCCTTTAATCTTAACAGTAATTTCTCTAAAAGTGAAATACGATGGAACTTGAAAAATACATCAATAGGAAGCAAAAATTAAATTGTCTGTAAATACATGTGTATATATTCAAGTCACTGAATTCTATATACAACAGTAACACCCTTACATTCATAAACCCCTAATTTTTAGAGCAAAGGAAGAAAATATTCAAAGCTGGTCAGGATATTTTTAAAGGTGGTGATTGCTCTGAAGGAGGACAAGAGGGCTTTAAAATGTGAATAGGCCAGCTTTTTATTTTACAACTTGGACACACAAACCCAAGCTAGTGGCAGAAAGGGCAATCCATTTTGTACACTGAAGCAGTCAAAACGGGGAACAAAACCCAAGGAATTTCCATACAGACCACTCAACCCAAACACAAAATAAACAAACAAACACAAGGGTAGGGATTTTTTTAAAGCAATTTCTACATGATCTTGGTATTTTAATGCTCGTTTGAGCCTTTGTGGTGGAGGGAAGAAATCAGAGTAGGGGGCTGGTTCCCTACTAAAATGCATTAAATAACTACAGAATGCCATAATGTCAGGGGGCTGGGTGTGCAACAGTAACTGATCATAAAGGATGTATTAGGACTGGAACCAAATGCTTTGACAATATTATTGCACTGCTTTATTTGTGCAGACAGTAGTGCAACATTGTCAGAGCCAGCGATACCAGCAGCCACTGTCACGTTCTGCACAGCTGTCCCTGCATCCTTTTGTAAGGGACTGTTACACTACAGTGTTAACCACAATAACGTTTTTATGTTTAGCCCCAATAAAACTCTGCATGACAAAGTTTATTTGCAATCGTAATTAGACAAGGTAAAAGAAAAAAAAAAAAGAAAACAACAAAAAGTTAGTTTAAAAAATGACAGAAAGAGAGGAAAAAAGGGGAGAGGGATAGAAAAAGACCACTGTTAGTATGGCTTGTTAAACAAACCATTCCAGTCTTCTGCTACATGCCCAGTATATCTAGGCACGGTACGTTATAAAGGTTTTATACAACAAAATATTTTTCTACAGTAATGGAGAATAAAACAAGAGGGGGCATATTTCAGCATCCCCAAACGTATGTGTTTCCATAAAACCCAAATTGGTCAGTCAATGAATCTGAACTAGACAATTTAAATAAATCACAGAAAGTGCCAACCCTTTCCTGTGCCTTCAGAAGTTTTCTTAATTGTGCTGTGATTTTATCATGGTTGACCAGTATGGATGAAAACGCCTGGGGGGTGTGGTGTATATATAGAATGGTATAAATACACAGTGCTTTGATTTGCTATGGAAAATGTTACAGAAATGATGAGACCTGTGTACAAAAATACCTAGTGCCTGTGCTCCAATCTCACACGTATCTGTGTGTGTGACCACTCAAAAATTACAGCATAAACACCACAGATTCTTAGAAACAAATCAACAGCATTAAATCCCTATATAGACATTGATAGGGACCACCTTAAATACATAGGATAAATTTTCTCTAAGGAGAAAATTTCTATAAAGAAATCATCAAAAATTTCAGTGTAGATATTCTATGGAAGAGTGTAGAAATTAGTAATTAATTACTCACAAGCTATTGGTAAACAAAGCAGGTAATGGGATGCCTTGAAAGCTCCCAGAAATGTTTAGCTTACGTCTGAAATAGGATGTGTTTAAATTATTCCAACCCATTTCTACAGACAGACACATAAGAATGTATAACCCAGAATCTCACTCCTTATTTAAAACCACTCCCACATGTATAAAACCTTATTTCACACACGTGCATAAATACACTGGAGGAGGCATCTATTTTAGGGTTGTTTGCCCACTCTGAAGAGGGTGGGCTGCTAAAGGGGGTCATGTTTCTGCCAGCCAATGCCCTTTTAATATTGCACTGCTCATCATAATTGCCAGTAGTACAACAGAAAAAGGGCTCTGGACAACAGCATACTTCAGAGACTTTCCAAAATAAATGATAAATCAGTTAGAAACTTCTCCAAGGGATGGCTTCTGTGCATGTTTTAGTCTAAAACAGATTTGTTACATTAAAAAAAAAAGGAGTTTCTTCAACAACCACATTGAATCAATGTCATTCTTTAAAATTAGATTTTAATATTTCACAACTGCTTCTTCAATTAACTTCAGAAAGAATTTAGATAAGCTTGCTTTAGGGACTTTTTTTTCCTTATCAATAGTAAATGTACTGCATTAGAGCATGTGAAAGCAAATACCGGAACTGGGATTGTCCTGCTTGCATTTCAGCACCCTAGTATTTTACAAAAGTAGGTGTAATGAACTAAGTCTTAAAGACACAATGGAGGATGAGTTAATAGCCTTTCTCTTGCTTTCATCTGAATCAGCTGTTAAAATAATTGGTATTTATTACATACATGCTTCTAGTACCTTAAATTATTCACTTCCAATTGCTAAGGAAGTCTTGCTATTTTAGAGGCATCTAAACCAGCTTTCAAAACAACTGCCATCCAGCAGTGAGAGATCTTTAAAATTAATCACCTACTTGCTTAATGAAAACATTACTGTTGTAATTTTTCCCTTTTCAAAAAGAATATATGGGTAGTAAGGAGAAAACATCAGTTAATCATTACAAATCAGACATTTGAAATAATTCTAGCAATAAGTAACATTTAAAAGTCAACTTGTTAGTCTTTAGGCTCAAACTGTTTACCATTTGTTTCTCTAGACAATTTCAAACTTAAAGCTGGAAAATGTAACTATTTGTTAAATAAGAATCACTTGAGAAATTATAAAATTCTTTTATTTCAAACAATGCAAAGAAATTCTATGCAAAGAAATCCAAAATTGAAAACAACTTTCCATGAATTGTATAGACAAGTAAGAATCGTACCAAGTGTTAAAATGAATTAAACTGATTCGGTTCTGGGGGGAGTTTGGGCTGAGTGGGAAAATGCACTACATGAATTCTAGTTGTCACTTTATCATAGTGGTATTAACAAAAAGCCAATTGATTTGGAAACATCCCAACCCAATTAGAATCTTAAATTGTATCATTTTTGTTTTCGCACTTCATTCTAATTTTACCTCCTTCTTTTTTATTTTTTTTTCTTAACAATAATTTACCCCTAATCCAGAAATCTAGGCTGGTTTGGAGGTGTTTAAAAAAAAAGGAAAAAAGAAAGAGAGAGAAAGAAGGAAAGAAAAAGAAAACTAAAGAATGTGCGTTAAACCTTAGGAAGTTTTCTTAATTCCAGAGCCCCAGGTCTGTGTTCGAGGGTACGAGCTTTCCTTACACAACTCAAAGACCACACACTGGAGGGAAACGGAGTGGAATTGGGGCAAAGTGCAAGAATGCCAAAGAAACACTTTGGGCTGCGCACCCTGGTTTATTGCAAAAACTCTGGACTATTTAAGCAAAGCATTACTTTTACGAGATTTAAATATTAAGCCAATATAAATACTGGCTGGAGATAGCATGTGACTTATTGCCTCGCTCTTTGGGGGTTTTAGCAAAAAAAAAAAAAAAAAAAAAAAAAGCGGGAGCTTCTAAACCGGGATCTTTTAGCAAAGCAATTCTACGTGGTATCTAGAGAGACAGCAGTTTTGCTACGTTTAAAAATGGGAATAGTACTTTGCAGGAGGAGCGCTGTGGCACAATGAGAGCGGGCAGGAACCGCGAGCCCTCCCGTGAAACAGCCCTCGGCGCGGGCTGGGGGTGGGGAGGCAGAGCTCGGCTCCGGCGACAAGAATCTCATTCGTGGGATCCCAGTCAGTTTCTCAGGAGTGTTTGCATAGGTGAAATGTTTGAGAGAAGGAAGGGGGAGAAAAAAAGCTCGCCACTCTCTAGAGATTTCCAGCCCAGCCCGCCGGCACTCGTCTCTCTCCCGGCGCTGCTCGGCGCACGGGCGATGCGCTCCGCGCCGTCCCCGCTCCGCTCCCGGCGGGAACAGGCGCCCATTCCCCACTCCTGCCGCTCGCAAGTTTTATCCCCAACCCCGCTGCCGCCCTCGGCGGCTCCGGCCGCCCGCTGCTTTCAACACCTCATATCGATCGCACGCCAGAACGCAAACCGACCAGCCAAACTTCACTCGGGGAATCGCCACACTTACAATGCGGGAGGAAAGGGCTCCCGCACTGCTCGCTCCGCGCGGAAACCTCTCTGGGAAGCGCACGGCCCCGCCGGGGAGCCTCCGCATGGGAGGTGGGCGAGGGGCGCCGCCGTCAAGCGGCTCCCCCTCCCCCGCCTGGCCCCACGGTCCCCGCCGGGTCCCCCCGCCCCGCGCCCTCGCAGCCCCGGGCGGGGGGCGCCGCTCGGCCCCCGTCCCGCCGCCGCTCGCCCCGCGGGCCATTGTCAGCGCCGCGCCCCCCGGCACCCCGCGCCCCCCCGGGCCCGCGCTCCCGCCATTTCCGCCCGGGCGAGCGGATGCGGCCGCGGGCGGCGGCAGGGCCCGCGGGCCCCGGGCCCCGCGCGGTACCTGGCGGCGAGAGGGACGACGGACGGGTCCCCGCGCCGCGGGGGGGAAAGTTGCCAAAAGAGGCGCAAAAGAGGCGGCGAGAGCGGCGCGGCTCCGCAACCCCCCGCCCGCCTCCCGCCGCCGCCGCCCCGGGCGCGCCTCGGCGCGGGTCCCTGATCGATCCGAACGTGGGCAAATCCTCCGGTACCAACCTCATGGCCTCCCCGCTCCAGCCTCCATCTTTGACTAGTTGACATTCAGCTCCTGCCTGACCAACTCCTCATTAGCATACCTCCCCCGCCATTGGCCCGGCCCTGCGCTAGTCTTTGCCACCGCCTCCGCCATTGGCTCCCGGGGAGGATGTTTAAAAATATTACCCCGGCGCCCATTGGCGGCCCGGCGCTCACGTCACGGCACGCTCTTTATTTTAACAATGAATGCACAAACACATTCTTCCATTCACAAATTTTTTTTTTTTTCAGTAGTTTGCCCGCCTTTTCTCCAACTACATTTTCATTGATTTTTTGTTTCAACTGAGGGGGTCCCGGTTGTAAACAGATAAATCAAAGGCGAACAGAGGGGGGACCTGAGCAAATATTATTTTCTCTCTCTTTCTCTCTTTTGTTCGGCAGTGCTGGTGTTGGGGGAACAAAACTGATCCCCAGGCGTCCCGGATCGGAGAGATGTGGTCGGGGGGTGGGGGGTGGGAGGGGGGGCGGGAAATCTGCTCTGCCCGAGAGGTTGCAACTATTTTGTGTCTATTTCGGTTTCAAAGCTGGACCTCTTTCCCGCAATTAGAAAAGCAACCTCTGCTCGGGCCAAACAAACTGCTAAATTAGTCAAATTTAGAATAGTAATTATTGCTGTGGGTGGGGAGCGTTTGCGGGGGGGGCTCGGTGGGTGCGTGCCCGCGGGGGAGGCTGCTCCGCTCCCTCCCGGAGCGGCGGGCAGCGCCCTGGACGGCCACGCTCCCCTCCCGCTCCTCCCGCAGCCGCGGGCTGAGCCAGGCAGGGGATTTAATTGTGACCGACTGAAACACACCAGGTCACTTCAGTGCACTTTCATGACAAGAGCTTTTCCTTTTGTACGCGCGGTTGAGCTGAAATCAGGGGATATCAAAGTTTAAGGGCTAGGGAGGGAAGATCTGTAACATTTCTCTTGCCCTGCAAATTGTAAAACATAGGAGTCGTTGCAACTTTAATCAAAAAAGACTGAGAGAGTCATTGACTGTGAGAGTCCCTCTCGCAGGGAAAGGTCTTGGTGAGTCTCTTTTTTGGAAAGGTTTCTGCCATATTGTTAACTAACAAACTCACGACTGTGAGGTTGCTTTCCTTTCCAAATACATAGTTCCTCACTTCTTCAACAGCTGATTTCAACAGATGTTTGTAAAATGGAAATGTTGCCATACATCAGTGAGACAAACTTATCAGCAAACAACCTGAGCAGTGAGAAAGCACTAAATTTTCATACACTTTTGTGTTCATGAAGGCTTTTTTTTTTCTTAAACTGTATAAATAATAGAATAAACTGTATTTATTGCCATTTTAGTAAATTACCTGTCTTAAAAAAAAAAAAAAGTAAGAATATTTCTTTCTAACTTCCTGTATTATTTTAATTTTAAAATATCCTTTCCTTTCATTTTTTCACTACCTTCATACCAAATCCAGCCCAAAAATATAACTTCTGTCTGTGTGAACTAAAATTTTGCATTATACAAGAAGAAGGATATTAGCTATTTTTAAAAATAAACTAAACTTCCTTTGTATCTATTCTTGGGCTTGGGAGTTGGTTCTGATTTGGATATTTTCTCCATATATGTATGCATATATGTGTGTAGCCCCCCACGCACAAACATTGAACCCAAGTTGTAAATGCTGGATCTGGGTACTAATGGGTGGGGACTTGGAGCAGTGGATCTCCGGCAGTGTTTTTGGAGATGGGAGAGAAGGGCAGTGGGCTGTGAAATCACACATTCCTGTCCAATGGAGCTGAAATAATGGTATTGTTCTCTGGAAAAGAGGTTGCTTTTCTCTTCTCCATTCTTCCCCTGATCTGCAGGGACCTGATTGTGCAGTTAATCAGCAAAAAAGCGTTTGATGTAAGGCAGGGCGTGAATTCAAAAGGGCCAGGGGGGATTCAAGAGGGATTCTTCTGTCTGTTAGAAAATGTTTTTCTGATTTCAAAATGGTAGACATTTGAAAAGCTGCACTGGTCTCTCTTCAGAGATCCGAGTTTGTAGTAGGTACCAGCACTAATTATATCGCTTCCTTTGTGGGTTTGACACTTTACTGCTTGGGGAAAAAAAGGGAAAAAAAAAAAAAAGTACATATCTTACAGCAAAAAGAAAGATGTCCTTCCTGGAGCAAAGGTGAGCCCCTGTATCCCTGTAGTTAATTCCTTCAGCTCGCTATCAGTCGCCAGAGAGTCTCCTTATGCCTTGCCACACGTTTAGCATTGCACGATTTAGAGTAAAATAAAGCCCGTGGGGAGCAGGTAAGAACTGAGTTGGTTTTGTAGCTCTTTTTGGTGACCTGTGTCCTGAGCATGACATCCACCTCCCCGAATCTTTAAACACTGAGCCTTTCCTGTCCCACACACTTCTCTGTAAATCTTTTCTTGCCAGCCTTCTCTTGAATGCCAAGAATATTTGAAGCCTGTTTCTTATTTCAGTGTGGTCATTTCCCAAACTTTTTAACAAAATGCTTTCCGCCGATTTCTGCTGTTGTATCTATACAACATCCTGCTATCTTTCCTATGCACAGCGTCTATACGTATATAAATATGTAAATTCATTGCTATCCCTTTACTTAATATATTATTATAGCTACACAGGAAATGACACATCCTAGAGAAAGGCAACTGCTTTGGATGTTTACGTGAAAAATGTGTAACTTTACAGCAAACTCCGAAATGGTTTGTCAGTTTAACTCTGAATCGCAAATAAAGTTAATGAAAGGTCCCCATTGCCCACCCTCGGTCCCCAGCCTCAGATTTGTCACTGTGCCCCACAGCCCTTTCCACGGGCTCCTTCCTGCTCTGTGAAAGGAGGATTGCTCTGTTGTAATGCTGGATTGATTGATTTAATTTTTGTGTTTCAGGGCTGGGGGACATTGGGGAATTCTTTGGATTTTTTTTGGTGGTGTTTTGCTGCAAATGTGCAGTTGTGCTCTCCCCTCCCTTTGGAAAGGAAGGCTGAGGAAAGACATTTGTGCTGCTGTTAGTTTGCTTTCAAGAAGGGCTCCTTGCAATTGTCCAATGCTGGAGAAGAATGGCGTTTTTATAATTTTTAAACATCAAGGAGGAAAGGGAGAAAAACTGATTTTTTTTTTCTCCAGATCTTGGGGTGTTTTTGCAGTGTAACTCAATCTGATGTCACTGGGGGTGGAGTCTCCGCTGCGTTTGCTTAAACTGGAGCTGCCTCAGTTCAAGGCCTTGTGGCTGAAAGTTCTTAAATCTGTGGCAGACAGGCATGACTATTCCTTAATGAGACCCCTGCTGCAATAACGCGTTTTTTATTTTAATCAGCTTCTTAATGCTATTAATTACGATTTCTTTCATAATACTCTCCCCATCTGCAAGGTTAATGCAGTCCCACATGAGCAGCACAGTAACACGCTCCACCGTTACCGTCTGTGTGAAAACACATGTACAAACTCATATAAACCCTTCTTAATTAGGTCTTGAACATGCATATGCTTTGTGGGTGTGGGTGACAGGCAGAAACAAAGAGAAGAGAGGAGGGCAAGAAAAATTTCACAGAAGTTTCCAAAGATATTTACAGAAGCAGTTATAAATTAACTTCAAACTTCATCCTTGTGGAAGACTGCTACATATAGGAAGGATAGATTTGGGTTTTGTGTTTTGTCTTTTATTCCCAGCTCCCTAGCTACAAACATTTGCTTCTGTGGATGAAACTATAAGGTTGGATTCAAAACTAATTGATAAAACTCCATGGGAGACAGGAACAAATAGATTCATAAAATGTTCACAGGGCAGCATTGACTATTCATGTTTAAACTTAAACAGATTGGACTTTTGGTTTGCTTCAGCTTCAAAAAATCAGTACCACTCCTTCAGAGGGGCTGGAAATCAAAGTCTCCTCTGAGCTCAACTAAAATAGTAATTATCTTCTCATTTAGCACAGCTACCTTGACTTTTCTGTTTTAACACATTAACATGAAAAATTAAATGGACCCTTTATTTAAACATCGATTTGAATGATCCTAAAACTTGCCCCTTAAATATGGGAGATTTCACTATCCCCATATTTTTACCCAAGTAGTTTACCAAAAAAAAAAAAAAAAAAGTTTTCTTTGAATGGACTTTCATTCAGATGCATGAGAATAAAACAGTTTAAAATTATTACATATATGCATATCTCTCTCCAGATATGTGTGTTTAGGTATTGCTGAAATTCAAATTGTTTCTCTATTTTTCCCCAGATTCTTATAGTTTTTCAACAAATGCAACTTGTTAAAGGATTTTTAAGGGAAAAAACAAACTAACAAAACAAAACAAGACCAGAAGCTCTATTCACAACAAAAAACTGTCCCCCGAAACATTTTAGTAATTTAAAAGCTGTCAGAAACGATTTCTAAAAGTTTAAAATGCACCGAAACTCACCCCCGCCAACCACATATTTCTTTAGACCAAACAATCGTTTTAATGTGATAAAAATACAATATTTTCTTCAGGATATTTTCCTATCTGCAGAACTGAAAACAAGAAAGGCAGAGAAATCTCATACCTTTTACTAAAAATAAATAATCGTAACAATTTCCTAGCTAGCAGATGGCCAAAAATACCTTACATGTTTCCATAAACATATCCAATCTATAGCTTCAAAACTGATTGAATGTAACCGAAATGCAGCCAGCCCAAAGAGCTCAGCTCTCTCCTGATCAAACCTCTACAAAGCAGGCTCTTGTGCTCGACTTGACAGTGTCCGAGAGGGAGGGGAGAGGCAATGAGAAAACCAGTCACTAAATGCGAGTTATGAATGAGGGATTGGATGGGAGGAAAAAAAAAAATAGGGACGCAGCTAATGCAAAAATCAGTTTAATTCCATCGGTTTTACATTGATATGCTTTCGCTCTCGGATCCCACCGCGGCTGCGGACCCGTAGTTAAACCCATCTCCAGCCCAAACCCCGACACACATCCCCGCTACAGGAAAGAGGGGCATTTTGCTCCTCGGCTCACATTTTCTTCTCCCCCCTCTTTACTCGTCCCCCATCTCTCCCCCCTCCCTCTTTTGTAAATCAGAATGAGGAGGTTTTATAGTGAGTCTAATTCTCACTCCCTCCATTTCCTTCCTTTCTGCATTTTTTATCCCCCTTCCACCCCGCCCCTCCTCTGCCTGCAGCCCTGGTATTGATTAACCACTTCGCTGCTACCCCTGGGCGCTGCCTCTCTCCGGCTGGGCCGGGCCGGGCCGGGCCGGGCCGGGCCGGGGGAGCCGCGCTCGGGTGCGCCGGGGCCGCGGGGAGGAGGCGGCCGGGGCTGCCCCGGGGCCGCTGCCCCAGCGCCCGGAGCCGGCCCCGCGCTCCCGCCGCTCCTGACCAGCCCTTTGAAGTCAGTGGCACTTAATGGCATTTAATGAGGCTGCTGCAGCGCCGGCAGTGCCCGGACGGCTCCGGGCGAGGGGAAAAGTGGTCAAGTCATCCGCCAGCAAGCCAAAAGTGGGGGGGTTCAGCACAGGGGTGCAGCCCCCGGGACTACGGAGCCGTGGAAGGAGGAGTGTGAGGGAGCGAGGCAGAGAAGCCCCGAGTAACGAAATAGTTAATGGCCCCTGGATGCATTGATTAGTATTGATGGCTTTGGTAGTTTTAATGGATTTGTTGTTTGTGGGAGGTGGGGAGCTTTTCCCTTGCTTTGAATTCTAACCCCCTGGCTGGGAGCTTGCTCCTAATTGCATGCACAGCATTCCTTCGGAGTGGGTGGTATCACCTTTTACTACTGCTCCCTTCCACAGGGAAGGCCTGTAAAAAATCCCTTTCATGTGCCCGAAAATCAATACCCAGGGCTCTGGATGGCTGCTGTAAAAACAAAACAAAATCCTGTCCCTCCATCGCACAAAAAAATAATTATATATATATGTATATACATACACCTATATAGGGAGAGAGAGGGGGGGAAAGAGCCCCGGAGGAGCCACCCCTCCCTGCAGACAAATGCAGGGGGCAGTTGGTTCCTTTTGCCAACCCAGGGCAGGGCAGTGTCAGGCTGGTGTGGAAAGAGCCCCTATTTTTACAGCTGTTGGGGACACTTTCAGAGGGGGCTGCAGTTGGGAGCTGGAGGTTTCAGTGTGGTTCTGGTCAATAAAAATGGATGTGGCTTGAAAATGCCTGCTCCAGTGGCAGGGAGGATGGAGGGTCAGAAGCAGTGCTTAAAAGGTTAAAAAGGACTGTGTGAGTGGGAAGTTGTAGGGTTATGGGTGGAGTTATCCACACTTTTTTAAAAAGCACAACAGAGTAAACAAATTCATCTTTCAGTTAATGTCAGGATGAAGGTAAGAGTGCAAGGGTGTTGTGCCTTGCTGTGACCAGCACTGGGCTTTTTGAAATAAAAAATTGAGACTTTTTTTTAGGGAACTATTAAGCCGAGTTTATTTTTCATTCTGTCCCCAAATTGTGCAAAAATGATACCAGTCTAAGTTACAAGTGAACTTCATGTTCACTTCTCTCTCTGCTGGATCTTAATTTCTTTAGCGTTGAGGGGAGAGGGAGCGATTGTTAAGCATTAAAAAATCCATGCAAAATAAATCAATGTGTTTCTGCCATCTACATTTCAATTCAATAACATCGTTTTCATAGAGCTATTTCATTAGGATGGAATAACTCACCTGTAAGTAATTACAGCTGACTTGCTTTCTAGCAGAGACCAATACAAGTCCAGAAAGGGGATAAAGGTTAGCTCAAAGAAATACTGCAGAGGTTTGGCATGGGTATAAAAGCAAATAGCTATGTTCTCTCCTTAGAAAGCAAGTAATTTTGAGTCATCATTTAAAAGAAAATTCATAGCTGTGCCTTGAAGCTTCATTTTAATCTAAAATTTAAAACCAAAACCCAGCTCGAAAGTGTTTCATCAGTAAAAGGTCTGCATCAAACAGAAAATTGTTGTTGTTCCAAACGAACAAACAACCCAAAGTTCCTATAATAATTGTTTGAGAAATCCACCTTTCTCAGATTTCACAGAGGCTCTAGCAGTCAAATAGTTTGTTTGGTATTTGTTGTTGTAATTCTTCTTCTTGTTGAAATTGTGTGTTGGCACTGAATAACATTTGTTTGAAATTAGTTTATCAGTGTAACACTAACTTAAGAATGAGTTTAGTGGTTCAAAAGTGCACTATTTTGAATGAGATAATTTAAGTGGAGCAGTACATGGAAAAAACCCCATGAAGAGTATTTAAAATTATTTTTATATCTAATACTATCAGATTTAAAGAGCAGGTTTAAATATATAGTTTTGTGTAAAAATCCTAGTTCAAAGTTCTGATTTAAATCCTAGTTCAAATGCTTGCTAATTTTATTTAATGATTTTATTTCAGCAAACTGCCCAAACATTTTGTATTAATTCATACTAATGTGCAACACTTATTTCTACCTTGTCCAGAATTTGCAATAGGAAGTTTTCCAGGACGATTTCTTTATAGGAAATCCCATGTTTTTTAATAACAAACAAGATTTTAAATAGAATTAACCTTCTTCATTATTAGATAATTTCAGGAATTTCATCCTTTCAACATTCTACAAGCTTTTGTACGTACACTTAAAATATTGACAAAATAAAATGCCTTTCTAAAATCCCTAGGACATGCTCATCTCCAAAATTCTGTGGGTTTGTATTTTAACCTCTTTTTGGAACAAAATTAAAAAGGTCATTTTGCTTTATCAAACAATTAAAATGTGCTTTCAGACAGGCAGGGAGAGGAGGGAGCCGGGCTGCAACGGATTTGAAGCATTGTTTTAGGAGAGCACTACAGCTACAAAACCTACACTCTCTGTCTTTCAGGGGAGTACTCTTTGTTTTAGTGTAAATAAGAACATTCAGATTATTTTATTTTATTTATTTTTTAAATTAAGACAATTCACAAAACTTAATCAGAAACAGAACATAGGATTCAGTTCTTTCCTTCTTTCCAAATCTGTTTCTTAGTTGTTGCTTTTTTTCCCCCAAATAGTTAAAAAACCCTTCAACACCAACCTAAAATAACATAAAGCAAACGACTTGCAGTTCAGAGAGCATGAAAAAAAAAGATGGTTATTTCCTTCATTCACTGAATTCACCTTAACAAACTATTTTGGAATTTCATTTGTTTGAAAACTGCAGCATATTTATCTCCCAGGCATTTTAGGGCACTAATCTGTTTGACATTCAAGAAAAGTAACTGAAGAAAAACCCACCTCTTTCCCACCCCCAAGCAGAATTGCCAATTAATATGATTCTCTTAGTCCTGACCAAATGGGAGGAATCAGTGAGGTATTGTGGGAGATTTATCTAAGGGTCACATCTCACTTCTGAGTTAAGAATTTAATATGGAAAGAAATAATTATAAAGGTTTTCTCTTTCTTTTGGTATCTGTAAAATAGGTGCTAAACATGAAGATACTTCTGTGTTTGTTGAGGTGTCAGAGCAGTCTCTGGGCAGAGTTAGCAGAGCTTTTTGTTTCTCTGCTAAATTTTGAAATCAGCCTCCCCTTTTCTAACTCTAAAACCCCACCAGTAAACAGTTGTGCAGATGCACTTGGTATATTTAAAAGGAGCTGATCTATGTAAATGGAATGATGAAATTATGGTTTGCTTATCAAACAGTTTAGTTTAAAGGGCTCATGAAGCTTCAGCTTAAATTAAGGTGTTTTAGAGGGGTGAACATGTGGCTGTGATCTTAGTTTGACTATCTCATAAACTGTGCTTTCAAAACGAAGTAGAAAACTGCAGATAGAAACATTCACAGCTTTGCTTGGCTTGCTACTGAATTGCAGCCTAGAACTGAATTGAAAATTAATTTCCATTGCTTTTAGTGTTAACCAATATAACTTTGTTTTAAGCTTGCAGACTTAGTGAATGCTTCCAAAGTTAAATTTAATCTTTGTATTCCTCACTAGCACCAGTGAAGCTTAATTTTAAACAATGTTTATTAAAAACTTTGTTTCAAGATTAATTTCTCCTTCCCTTACAACTTGTGTGGTTTGCTCTTCTCACAAATCCAAAACAATAGTTATTGGCATTTTGCTAAATTATTTTTTCTCAAGTTATGTGCCAATTATTCAAGTATATCAAGGATTAATGGTTCAATTATATTTCAAATATCATTTATAAGTTCACACCCAGTTTCCAGGCACCTCTGGTTAACCAAGGAGAGCACCTACCTTTCGTTATAATTTAGTATTCCTCATCACTTGTAATAACAGATGCTGAATTAGTTAAGCAAGACTTTATTGGCACAAGAGAAAAAATGGAAATAAATGAATTAACAAGCCCTGAGAAATCATCTTTGCAATTACAGAATTTCTTTTCTTCATGTTTCACACATATTGTGCATTTAACCACAGGAAAATGGAGGGTGCTTAAGGTGTAGAAGACCCTTTAGAAATATTTCAGTCAACACTGCTAGCTCTTGAGCATGTTTATGTTTGCCTTTCATGTCAATGGGGAAAAAATAGCAATGAAATTTTGGTGTTTATACACCTAGGAGCTGGAAAGTCCTGGTTAAATATACCAATCTGGAGCTGGGAACATTTATGTGAGAATGAGAGCTTCTTCATGCTAATTGAAATCTGTACCTGGAAAATAACAACCCAGAAGAAGAACTAATTTTTCAATCAGAGCTCAAACTGGTCAAGAGCCTGTGACCAAACCCAGGACAAATTCAGATATGTACAGTTCTCTAAAAACACTCTCTTACAGAATAGGGGCTTTTTCTATCGGGGAGATGGAATTCAGATTGTAGAAGTCATCTGTTAAGATCAAACAGATAACAGTGTCTTTTCAAAACATTTTAAAATATTCCTTATCCACACTGTTATCTTTGTGACTAAATGATTTTAACAAATGCTGCAGGGAATATGACATTAGCTAACAGAGTGCAAAGGGTCCCTGTTTGTCTCAATACTCTGAGTATTCCTTGTAGTGGGCTGAGTCCACATTTAAAACATTCAAATGCTTTCCCCCAAATGACATCAAAGACTGTTTAAATCAATATTTGGATGATCAGGGAGCAAATGTTTGAATTTGGGAAGGAATGGGCAAATGCAGCCTGTGCGTGGTTGCTGTAGCACATCACACATGATTTGAGGTGGGCGAAGGTTGTCACATGGCAGAGCTGCTGTAGGAAGGGGAGGAAAGGACAGCAGCTACTCAAATGGTCAGAGGAGGTTTGAAGGATTTCATGACTGGGCAATTCCACGAGGCAGATTAAAAGTGGGAGGAATTAGCACTATCTTCAAGGAAGCTTTGATTTTTGTGTGGACAATATTAACAGGGAACTAGAGATTCCCAGGGCACAATCAGTTCAGCAATTCTTCCAAATACTTGATTTAAAATCACCAATGAAGATGTGCCTTTGTGGCAGACACCAGAGGTAGCACATTTTTTTTATCTAAGCTTAGAAGGAAACTACTTTTGTGCTGCGAACACCACCAAAATCCTTTTAAAGGTCCAGAATTTAAGAGAAAATTTTCTCTGTTAAGACCTAACAGTGGAAAGTTCAGTCATCATTACATTCCAGCTCAGACAGTTTTTCTCTTTGCCATGTAAACTTTTAAGAGAATAAAGGTGTAGAACAACTGTGATTTAAAACAAAACAAAATAAAAGAAGACAAAAACAAAACAAAAAAACCACCACACAGTAAGAACACCTTGATAACAGTTTAAACAAACTATTAAGATTTGTTCCAAGTATGCACATAAACTTTGTTCTACCAGGGGAAGACTCAAATAGAGTATCAGGTTTGTTTACTACTTTTACCTGTCTCTTGGCAGACCTACCTTGGCTTCAGCACAACCTTCAGAAGTCACTGGCATCCTAACATTGCTATTCATTAGCTGCTGGAAAAAAGTAACTGGCTTTTCTCTGCTGCTCATATAGAGGATGTGCACTCTCTGCTCCACTATTTCTCATTCAAATTAAACTTTTCATTAAAAGATATCATCAAAAGAAATCCCTAAAAAGTTTAGGTTCATTATGTGACAGGATATTTGTTTTTATTAAGGGTATGTTAAACTATCCTGATCCAAATAACAATCAAGATAACATCTCTTTAAGCTACATTAATTCAGACTCTTAAAGTCCAACAAGTATATGGCAAAGTGTGCAAATTAATAGCTAAAGGATGTTGTGCACTTAAACCACACTTTGAAACAACAGACCATTCCAAAGAGATTGTACACTCTCATCTCATTTAACTGAAATTAATCAAAATTAAACAAATTCTCAAAATGTCAGAAGTGATTGTAAAAAAACAATGTGCATTGCAAACCCCACCACCTAAACAGCCATTATGTTTAAAGGAAATCTATGATCTGCAACTAATTAGGAGCAAAATGGTTGTAAAATATTTAATTTGTGAGTAGCATTTTAAATTCAGTAACAGCTATAACAAAATGGGTAAGTAAATGACATTAATGACTCCTGATACTAAATTATCCCTATTTTGCTTCTAGGACAGGAATCAGACTGGGCAATGTTTTCTATTAGTTAAACACATCCATAACCCAGTGAAAGTCTAGGAGGCCATTTAGCTAACGGGTATTCCAGCATCCTTGTTGTTCTTTATTTTGGGTACTTTTTAAAGATCATATAACTGTTTTAAAGAGTCACCTCTTAATTTTTCAGTAGAGGTAGTGAGCATTATTTTCCTGATAAGAGCTATTTCAGAGAGGTAGAGCATTACATCCTGCAGTGGAGACTAAACACCAAGCTCATCTCAAATGACTTTAACAACTAAAGGAAAATAGTGCTCTCCAGCCCACAATACCTTTTTCTTCCTTTTTGGTTTTGTTTCAAAGAAGAAGAATATTTGGAGGTTGTACTAAATAATGCAACAAAATCTAAAAGGTTATTTTCCACAGTGAAGCTGTTGTTTCACTCAAAATGTGGTATCTTCTTTGGTTTTAATAAACTAATGGCAAGTGCAGCAAGTGGGTGCAAGTGCTCAGCTCCTCCATTCCAAAACACTCCTGTGTGGTGTCTCCTGCATGATCTAAATGCCAGAGACATATGGTCTCATTCTCACCTGTTTTCCCAGTTTTTTTACATCCTCTGGCTGTCCATTCTCATTTCTCGTTTCATGAAAAGTAAAATTGTATTTTTACATATTAAAAAAAAAAATAGACCAATTTTTAGAGCCCATTTTAATTCATGAACATCCCAGATTAGATTCAGCTTCTCAAGATGAATTATTTCCTGCTTTTCTTTCTTGTAAATATCTTCCACCACCAACCACCTTCTGCAGATAAAACTTTACCAATTAGTCATTTACAGACATAAACTCACAAGGCAAAAAACAGCCTTTGCAGCTCTAGGCCTCTTTGATGATGATGATGTTTACAAATGCTTTCACTGCTGAGCTAGTAATGTGCACTTTGCCATTAGCTCTCTGAAACTGTTCGACACACAAAATGTGCCTTTCAGCAAGGCAGATGGTAAGAAAGATTGTTCCTTTCATTATATGCAGGACACTTATAAAATAAATAGTGGCTGGGGTGAATGTACCGATTTCTTCAGACTTAAAAAAGCTGTCTTGTTGTTCAAAATGATTTCTCTGGCTGAACAGGTCACTCACATAAATATCTGTCCTGGTGAGATTTCCACTGTTCCCTCATTGCCACCATGCCTCCCAGCAGCGGATGGGGTGAGGGCTTCTGGTGCCAGGTGCTTTACATACTTATTGTAAGGCAACCCTTGTATATGAGATGTGCAATTCTTCTTTTCTCTACCATGGTTTTTTCAGTTCCTATGAAAATTTGCAGTTCCCTCCTTTAGATGTCAAGTGCATCAGGACAAGTTCCCAACAACACTGTCATATACAACAGAACAAAAGTTCTGCATTTAATGGGCATACAGGAGCTGAAAAGGGTTAAGTCAGACAACAGATAAATGAATGATCTGCACTGCCTGAACAGCAGAAGTGGGTTCCTGAATTGTGTGTCCTGCAGGAAGGGTAAGTGAGGGAAATGTCAGAGCCCAAGCAGCTTGCACTCATTCAGGAGAGGAATAGTTGTTTCAATAAAGGGAAGAGTGGGCAAAGTTTATCCTGTACAAGAAGCACAGGGGTTAGAGCCCTTTTATTGTTGTAGGTAGCCTTGACTGAACAGCTGAGTGTCCCTTTGGAGTCAGGCAGAAGAGAACATGAAGTACATCAGCTCAGCTCCTCTGTGCCAAGGCATTCTCTCTGTGCTCTGGTTTTCCTTTCAGTGTTGGCTGGGACTGATCATTCCCATTCCTGTGATTCTTTAAAGCTCAGGCAAGGAGCTGATCTCAACACAACCAGTTTTTGCTTTGCAGGTGACCATGACAGCACAACTGAGAGCAGGCAGTGTATTAACTTCCCATCTGAGTACCAAACACTGACAGAAATCTGGATGTTAGAAAGATGAATCAGCTGCTCTGTCCATTCCCTTCCTCGCCATGCTCTGCTGTGGTCCACAGGAATACCTAAGCTCCTGCTGAGTTTTGAATTTGCTTGAATATCCACCAAAATACTTTAAAAGCTAACTTTGCTATTTCAAGAAAGAGAAAGTAGCTAGAATGAATGAAATTGAGTCTTTGACTCTGTGATGCAAAATCCACTCTGTTAGACTTCTAACCACTAAACTAAAACGAAAGATGGAGATACAGTAATCAATTGTAAGAAAGGAACTAAAACTAAGGGAGGTAAGAGAAGAAAACAAATTATCAGAAAGGAGGGATGGAAGCGTTATCCAGACCAATGTAAAAACTTTCACACAATGACTTGGAAAATAAAACTTCAGTTGTCTCTGGATAGGGAAGGAACAGGTTTCCAAAATTGTTCTGCTAAGAAAGGGAAAGAACTTGGGTACTTCTTGGACAGAAGCTCCTTTTGTCTTTTCCTGTGCTGTACAGCCATCACTGGCATGTTAGACTTGGCTCAGCTGGGTAGAAAGGTTCTGAGGGGAATGTTCCCACATCTTCTGCCCTTCCCTCCATCTTCCCATGGGGGAACATCCCTATTGTGACATGACTACAGCTTGGTCATCCATGATCATGTATTTTAGATGCTAGAAGAGAAAATGCTCTGAGTAATACTGGGTTCCTGTGAGTCTGTTGCTGGGACATTTGCTTCCTTCTTTGAGGATAAAACCACAGACACATCTTACCCTGATCTGTCCTGTACCTATATATTCCTGGAAAAAGCAAACATCTTGGTCTCTCCTTGTCATATCCATGGCCTCTGGTTAGCTGTGTGAGGGGCATACAGCTCTCCGCTCTGGAGAGAAAATGGGAAAGGGAGCTGAAGTTTTGATCATGAATCTTATAAACTGTGTCTTGGTCAACATAAAAGTAAATAAGAGGATCTTCAGAGCACGGATCTGCTTAAATATATGTTCTTAGCACTTGACACTGAGATTGCCAATGATCACAGTACCCTGATGCTTTCATAATCTGGCGTGTCCACAGTCCAGGCTTCTTGGATTTCAGTTACATCCTTTTGTCTCATGTTTACAGCTAATGCAGGACAGGAGTCCCGTGGATGAATTCCCAGAGAAACATGCCTCTAGAATTTGACTGAGACATCATCTCCTGTGGGGAAAGTAACTCTGGGATTCTGAGTTCAGCCCAAGGCTGGACAAAAACATGGTCCAGCCTACTGACAGGTTTTCACTTGCCTTTCCTTCCTTGACACTGTTTCCCAAAATCTCATAGGAGTTAAACACTAAAACATTTCTTTTTGGTGAAGAGTCTACTTCTTCTACTGTTTCCACTGATGCAAATCTGTGCAGAGGGACCCTGGATCAGCACTGCTGCCGAGCTTTCTGAGTACTACTGATAGGAATGACAGATCTTTGCTACTCCTTGGGAGCATCCTTGGAAACTCCTGCATGATTTCTGTGACAACCTGTGATCAGAGGAACTTAGACATGACCACAGTACACCAAAAGAGTAATCTACTTAGGTTCGTCCCAAATCAAGAGACTGTTTTATTTTAATGTACTCATAGAAACTGAGGGTGAGGAAAACTCTCTCAGTTCCTGTAGTCATATTCCTGCTATTACTGGGACATCCTCTGCACTGGGAGATGGAATGTGCTTTTCAGAAATCTCTCAGCGACAGATGGGCATTATGAATGGAAAGTGAGGACTGCAGAAGCCAAGTTTCATTTCCCATACTCTGCACCGACTGTGAGGTCAGATCTGGGAACTGACCAGATTTAGCAGTACTGTCCAATGTAGAGGAGTTTCTATTTTACTGCCTGTGTGCCAGCTCAATGCTTTTCTGTACAGGTTTGTTTTATATACTGTGTTTAGAAACGGTTCATTTGTCATGTTTTAAGAAGACACAGAGTATCACTGTTTCCAACTCTTTGAACGTGGAAGGCTGATTAATTTCTAATTTGGACACTTCATTAAGATTAAGAGCTTGGGACGGTTTCCATCTGAAAGCAGTGAGACTTTAGCTGCTGATTTTGAATGCAGGTAGAATTACACTGTCAGGCTGTGTCAGTGCAGCACAAAAAGTACGCCAGAGTGCTAAAGAAACAGACTTTCCACTAAGGTCCAGAACAGAGGTCTGGAGAGCTTCCAGCTCCTACCCAGCCAACAGTATCTCCTGTTGAAATCATTGATGTGGATCAGTGTGAGGATTGGAACTGCACTTTTGGACAAAACAGTTTTCGTTGAGGAGGCTGCCTGCGTGTCTCAAAGGAGAGTTTCTATTCAATGCCACAGGACACCACCCTCAGTGCTTGCTACAAGGTGATCCTTTTTTTCTGGCAAGAGAGAAGACCAAGATATTGGTACCCTATTTCAGGTGGCCAGAGAAGGGCAGCCCAGGATGAAAAAGAAAGGATTGAGAGACTTAGACCATGTCTTACCAACACAAAGATGGCACTCACAGGCTGCAGAATCATGCCAAATTTCAGAGCAGTGCCTTGCTGTTCCCTGTGCTCTCAAGCAGAGGCACCTTCCTCTCATCCTCCTGCAGAGGAAGAGGTCCACTCTTGCTCTCTGCCGCAGTTACCCCTTCAGGCCAGAAGTTATTTCATTTGAGGACAGAGAAACAACTCCCTGTGTGTCCATCACTTGCACAGCTCGCAGAATTTGGTGTGGGGCGGGAGCAGCAATGGGGCAGCCAGGGCTGCACTGCTGCCCCAAGCAGGGCTGTGCTCAGGGAGGGGACGAACTGAAGGGGGCCCTTGGCCTTGCTCCTGCAGAGAGCTGCACTGATAGGCAGCAGCTTCCTGTGGCAGAGACCATTCATTCACACAAGCAAGCCCAGGAGAAAGTAAATGAAGATCAAAAAAATTGATTGGTCAGGAATTCCTTATATTCCCTTTTCTCTTTCCAGTAAGCTGTGTTGTGCCTTACTTTGCCTACGCTTTAGAATCACCTGGTGTTAGTGAGCCATTCATGCAAGTGCAAAGCCCCTTAGCACTTACCCAGCTGCACGGAGCCTCCCACTATAGGAACTCCTTCCCAGAAAGCCCCAGTGCACTGGGGGTCAGGTTTTAAGCTTGGCAGGTCCAGGCCACATCACTTTATTCTGACTGTTCCTTGCTGCAGATTGCTCGCTGGTGAGTGAGTGCCTTTAGCCTGTGTTATTTCTCTGTGTTTTGGGTTTTTTTCTTTGTTAAACAGTGTTTACCACTTCATGAGCTGTTGTTATCCGAGGTTCTCAAAACACGTGGACTCTGCCACAATAGACACAGACACAATGTTTAGAATAGCAGCTTGCAATTGTAAATCTCAAGGCATTTTAGGAAGGTGATTGTTGTATCTCCTTTGCTAGTGTTGTTTCTGTAGCAGAGGAGTGAAGTTGCCTGCCCTAAGACATGCATCTCATCTGGGACAGAACACGGATTATGGAGTGTGGATCTCAGCTGCACTTGCTCTGTTTGCTTCCTTGGCCGTGTTGTGCTTATGCTACAGGAGCACACGGACAGGGTCCTTGGAGTGAGGTAGGATTGCAAACCCCCCCACACCTACAGCTGGAACTTGAGTACATTCTCTTTCACAGTAGTGATTGGCACAAAGTTCAGATATCCTTGCAAGGAAAGCCCTGTGTGTTCATTTGTGCCAAGTAGCTTTGTTGTTTTCTCTGCTTTCCTCAAGTGTTCATTCTCTCAACTATGAACATCACTGTAGACCTTGCTGATGTAATTGCTCTGCTTCTTCTTTGCTTTGCTCTAAATTTAGTTTTTGGATAATGGTGTGTATTGGATAAATGAGGAACTGTTGTATATGTCCAGGGTCTTGTCTTAAAATATCAGATGGAATAATGGCACCCAGCTGAAAAGTAACAGGACTTTATTGAGGTTATTTGATCATTTTCCTTTGAAAGAAAGGTTTTCCAAGCCCATCAGCACTTGTGAGCTGCAAGAGAAAATGATCAAATGATAACGTATGCTCAGTAAAACAGCTGCTCTTGCCATAGCCGTGAGTCAAAATCTGTTTTACTGTAAAATTTCATTGGCGTCAACTGGAATTTTGCCTGAGTAAGGTGCTTGAGATTTTTCTTCAAGTAACTTTACAGTTACTCAACATGGAGAATTAGGAATCACGTGACATTCCTGACACAATATTATGTTTCCGTTCTTGCTGCATGAACATACTTATCTGAAGATTAAGTAGATTTTGCACTTTAAAAAGTGCATGCTCATGCTGAAGGCAGACAAAGACCTTGGAGCTGTTGTGCTATTGGAACTTCAGCTATGTATTCAACTGTCCACCATGGCAGGAGTTTTTCTGTTAAATATGTAATTCCCCACTTTTTTTTCTTAAACAAGAGAACTAGAGGGTGAAAGGGTTGAAGATTAAAATGTAAACAGCAAAATTTATTATAATTACAAGAGTGTTTCAAATTATTTCCTTAAACTGCAACATAATTTACCTCTAGTCAAGGTCTCTATTGGTGGTGAAAGAGGAAACTGCTTGACCTTGGGGTGACCTCTGGCCCCCGGGGGTCAGCGCCCGAGGAATGTGCAGATGTCACGGTTCATAAGCAAGGACAGAAACTCTCAGGTTTCCCAGGCAGAGAGGCGCCAGTTCGGGGATGGGGCCAACATGTGCACCTCCCTTTGAACCAGCCACTCATACCTGCAACCCCGTTGAAAGCAAGGACTCACTGGCTGGAGATGGGAAAGGTCCAGGGCTGCCCTGGATGGAGGCTTGCGCCGGGAATGGGCTAAAGCAGCAGAATGTAACGGAGGGAAACATAAAATTCCTCTAAAGAGGATCAGCATCTGCACCACTTTTTAGTTGTACTCGAGGAATGCTGCAGGCATAGCAGATCCTTGTGCAGTGCCTGGCAAGAAGCATTTAGAGGAGCTTTGGCTGCAGCCAACGGATGCAGCTTGTTGCTGTTGCCAAAGCAAGTGTCCTAAACTCCTAAAAACGCAAAGAAAGGAAAGAGAAATAGAAGGATTTACTGCCCACATACTACGTTAACAAAAACTGCATGGGCTGAACTGGTGCAGTGCAAATTGCTGCTGGGACTTTTGCAAAACCTGCAGAGATCCTCTCAGTAACCCTGTCTGGAGTCAGTTGAGTGCTGCTGGACACCTTCCCTCTGCCCCAGAGAAAGCCATTTGTGCTGCCAACCCATGTTCTCTGAGCAACAACACAAAAAAAAAAAAAAAAACAAAAAAAAACAAAACAAAACCAACCAAACCCCAAAACAAAAACTTTCATGGCTAAAAAACCCCAAACCAGCAAAACAAAACCCCCAAAACAAAACCGCAACACCTTTATAAAATTGTTCTTAATAAAACAAATGAACAAGGAAAGTAGGTTTAAGCTAAAACAAATTGTGTGGTAAATAATAAGCTCAGGGAGAGAAAATTGTACCAGCAATAATATTCAAAGAATAAATGGAATGAGGGGAAAAACAAACACAAGCTTAATTTTAATATTTAAATCATACTTTATATATCAAAATAAAATTTATATTCAAGGAAATTGTGAACCCAAGAGTTCCTTTCAACTACTTGCAGCCTACAAACCACAAGTTGTGCTAAGCATGATCAAAGTACTTCACAATTAGTTAGGGTTTAAATCACTATAATTGTCAGCCTTTGTTGTAATCAGAGAAACATTGTTTTGAAGCAGCAGCAAACTTGCCCTGGTAATCTGGGGAAAATTCAGGAATAACCTTGGGATCTGGTTGGTTAACTGTAGCCCAGTGCTTGGGGACAGTTGTGTTAAACATATGGGACATCAGCGAGGCTGTCCCGGGATCATGAGACAGCCACCCTGCACACAGCTGGTGCTGCAAAGCCCTCTCCGACTGCTGCCGCTCTGCTCAGCTCCCTGGGGAGGAGTGGGCAGGACATCAGAGAGTCTTCGTAAAAACGCAATTTATGAGGTGCTGTAAAAATCACGTGCTCCAGGTGATCCTGGGAGGTGCTTGGTACATTCGTTGTGGGTATGGTAGGAAGAGGCAGCCAGTGGAATGAGCGGTGCAGAATTCTTGGATGGAGGAGGCTGCGGGAGTGCCAAGAATGACTGCAATGCGAGTGTGAGCCTGCTCGAGCATTGCTCTTTTAATAAAGCTGGCAGCGTGTTATCTGGAAGCTGTGATGGGTTTCCTAACAGATTCCTTGGAAGTTTCAGGTTGGAGAACTCTTCCAGAGGCTTTGCCAACACAACAGAATAGAGGATGAGCTCAAATGCTTTTGTAATTAGGAAGAGACTATTTCTTGCAATTAAAAAGATCTTCCAGGAGTACAAGAAATAAAGGCTGTCTTTGTAGAAATCATGCTTTCTATACCTTAAAAGGGTAAAGGTAGCTTTAATCTGGACTCAGCTATGGAGAAACTGGAGGAAATTTTCCCACTGGAAGCCTTGAAAAGAGAATTTGCTCAGCAGTACAAATGAATAAAACAACAAGGCTTTGTGCTTGAGGATCTCAAAGCGTTTTCTGCTCTGCACCAGGAAATGTAATACCTCCTGGGAGCTGTGCTAAATTGGAAACAGGGACTTTCTCAAAGCTCGCTCAACTCTGCTCTGGCTGAGCACAGCCATGCTTCCACCAGCGCTGGTGGAAAAGACAAGTGATGTTTTGACAACTTGAGTCGTCAGTCGTGACTTTTCTACAGGGATGCAGGAGATTAGCAGGCAGCATAGATTTAGTGAAGAAGCAGTTAAGAGAAGAGAATTAAATTTGCCACCTTGCATGCAGCCAAGCCAGAGACTTTCTTTGGGCTCAGAATGACAGAAAAATCACCACCTTCTTAACAGTGGCTCTTGTGGCTTGCAGAAAAATGGGGGTAGCGTTGGGGTGGCAGTGAGGGAATGGACTGGTTGAGTAGGCTCTACTGGCAGTTTCCCCTGCTCTGTTTCAGAAAAAAATGCAGAACTAAACAAAGTTAAACCCCCAATTTAGTTTGTATGAATCATCTCCTCTGCTTCTGTTCTCTCCTAGTCACTAAAGAGGTATTAGGGAAGAGATGGCTAAAAAGGAGCAATGGGCAGGCAATGGGATTGCAAAAGCGAGGGGAATAATTAGTGGAAGGGATAAGGTTTGTAAGAAGCAACCTGAGGTCTTCATCTGGGAAAGGGAAACCATTTCCCAAGAACCCGTTTGGGTTCAGGTGGTGCTGGACTGAGAGAGCCCTGGAGATGACTGCTGGGAAGGAGGGGATTGTAACAAAGCAGAGGAGCTCATGGAGAAAGGTGTGTTGTTCTCCCCTAGTTGAATGTAAATGGATTGTAGCTGTCTTTTTGGTCTACTTTCACAACATAACTTACTGAATTATTTATTTGAAGAAGTCGCAATCAGAGTAAGTAAAGGACAGTAACTCAGGTGCCATCGGGCACTGCCAGACTCTGGGCATGGTCACATGGTTGTGGTCCCACTGAATTGCCCAGAGCACTTAGCAGAGGCTTTCCTGGCTTTGCTGAACACCTGGCACGTCACTGAGGAAAAGGCACAGAGTGATATCACAGGGTGATACCTGATCTGGTGTAAAACATCTCAACATGAGCACTGCCCTAGCAAACTGTTATCAATTAAGAGTTCATAGATTGGATTTATATCCAAATAGTGATTTTTATCAGCTTGTGGCTTTTCTCAATCAATGATTAAAGCCTCACAGCCAGTTTCCCTCTTTATTACTGACTTAACTAAGGACTGAGTAGCCCTTTTGGCTTTGCTTTATGTGTCCAGAGGTATAGCGCATCATCTCAGTTCTGTCACGGAGATGGTACAAGGGTGTACCAGCTAAGGTGGGATATCATGACTCATTACCACAGAGCTCTTGTTTATTTTAGTGTGCAGAGCCTGTTATGCTGTTGCCCAATTTTGACTATTCATGTTAACCAGTGCAATTGTGAATAGTCCCAGTAAGGCGTCAGCAATGCACACGTTTGTCTTCAGCCTCTGATCATGCACCTTTTGTGACACATGATGTGCCTAATGCATCCCTGCAATTTTGTCCTCACATGAATCAGCCCACACTGGTCAATAAATGATAGTCCATAAAACTGATGGGTGGGAGTAACAGAGAAAAAAGAGGTGAACCAAGACTGATTCTGTGATTATTTTTTGTTTTCCCTTTTCATGAGTGGGTGAGCATCAGATGGAAAGAAGGACAGTCTTTGGGCATTGGTGATGGAAAGATTCTCCCATTGACTGGCTCGACAAACAAAATCCGCAGGGGTCCATGGAAAGCAGAGGACACAGAGGGAGAGAAGTGATAGTAAAGCTGCACCCAGCCCTCTAGCAGCAGATGTGGAAATTGTTCCCTGAGCAGACAGGACCCAGAATTGTTTCTTTAGCTTTCCTTTGGCTCTTCTAAGATTTTCTTGCTGTCAGGAGGAACTAGGTGAAAAGAGCGGGGAGAGGGGGACTTTGTGCCATTCTTCCACTTGAGTGTAGAGAACAGAGGGCAGAAGGTGTGGTGAGAAACCTTTTAAAGTGGTCGTAGATGTGTGAGGTCTGATTCTGTTTTCAGAAACGTATCTGTTAGATGTAAGTGCATGGGAGGTCATTAGAGCTCTGCTGCCTTTCAGGAGGTGAGGCAGGAGGGAGCTGGGCTGTGGAATGGGCAGGCAGGAGCATCGCTGCTGGAAGCGAGAGCCACCGTGCGATCAGCAGGCTTTAGCAGCAGGGATGAGGGGGAAAAAGGCTGGATTTCCCTCTCCTCAGCTGAAGACATTGCTGGCCACAGCCAGGAGCTTACGTTTAAAATCACACCAGCTTGTGATCGTGCCAGGAGTTACTCTGGAAGTGAGTATGGCTAGCTGGCAGGATTTTAAACAGAGCAGTGCCTGTCTTTGGTGGTCACCTAACACCTTGTTGTTTACTGGATCTAAAAATAAAATGTGTTTTCCCAGAGCAGAGAATCCAGCTTGTAGGAAAAGGTAGGTATTTCCAAATTGCTTTCCATGTGGTAGGTACCTCTGGTTCACCCAACAACCCTTGCTACTCCTCTAACCCTTCTCAAATCCCTGCTTACCTTCTATGGATGGGGACTGGGGGCTTGTCATGTTTTTTATTCAATAAAGAAGAAAAATTAGTTCTTGTGTGTAAAGTTGTTTCTGAAGGAGAGACAGATGTAACAGACTGTGTGATAATTTTCTGAGTTTATGGGAATAGGTATCCTCTCAGAAAAAAATGAATGGTCTGATACCCTGCACAGACACAGTGTGTTTCCAATAATCACGCTACTCGTGATATTAAGATTCTTGTTGCATCTGAACTAAGCCATGGTGTGTCTGTGATGGGCCACAAGTGAGGATATAAAGGGACAGATATGAGAGATGTGATAGAGTCTCAATTTAAGGTTGGCCATGGGCTGCATGTGACATTTTTGTAAGTAAACTGACAGTGTCCAGGTTTATAATAGCTAAACTCCTCAGTTTCCTTCACGTAAACATTTCACTCTAATGGAACATTATACCCAGGACCATGCCTCAGCAGACATACATGTATATGAATTGCATAAAGATAGACTAATAGATAAATAGATATCTGGATTTAATAAACACTCACGTTGTAACACTAATAGGCTGATGAAATCTTACAGAGAGGGAGACAGAGACTGAAGCAAAATACAAAATACTGCTGAGAGTTTACAGACTGGCACAACTGGAAGCACTCAGCATCAAAAGAATGAGGGGAGGGAAAGGCCAAGATGGATCAGGCGTATTCTATGCTTATTAATGTTCTCCCATCTTGTAGCAGGGAATGGTGAACAAGCCAGTGGGGTGAGTGCCCGCTATTTCTTCAGAGGTGAAATCATTCTCATCCAAATCAAAGAGTTTCATTTATGAACTATGGAAGACTCAGATGCACTTTTCCAAAGCCAGAAGATCTCTGGAAGTTTTTATTCCTTGAAAGTCAGGTAAGTGCCTTTCAAAATTTGACTTCTCTTGTAGGCAAAAATATTTTTTCCAGTAGGGACAGATTTCTTCAGATTTATCATTTTCCTGTATATACTTCTTGACATTTTCCCTGTTGTCTTTCACCAAAAAAGAAGAGGGGGGGAAAAAGTGACAAACAAAATCTTCCATTCCCTCCCAGACAAATCTCTCTTCCAGTTCTTGGTCTGGGAACCAAAATCCTGTAACAATGGCAGCTCTCTACTGAACTTGTTGAAACTGTGCCACTTGACAGGATATGGTCCTGATGGCCAGCATGGAAACAGGAGGATTCTGCATCCAAAAGCCTTTGTAGGAGGGTGCAAATAATCCCCTTCAGTTATTTCCCATTGCTTCAGAATTCAAGGTAACTAGGTGAGAAGAAGGAAGAACTTTATGACAGTAAATGAGCAACAAATCAATCAAAAAAAAAATTTACTTAACTGGGGAAAAAGAATTTCTAAGTTCCAGCTTGCCCACTTGGGTCTGTCTTTTAAATGAGCATTGTCTATTACCCAAGTAAGGTCAATGCAGCTATTGCCCCAGCCCAGACACCCTTTTCCCCTTGTTTTCACAGTGCCTGGGTTTATTTTACTTCCCTCTGCTTGGCTCTGTGCCAGTTCGTTGGCTAACATTCACCTTGGCTGGATATACCAGGGAAGGGCTCCTCACTGCTCTCTCCATGGTGTGCCCAGTGAAGCCCACTCTTCCCAAATGGCTCGAGCCCTTAATTCCTCCTGCCACCTGCATTTTGGGGAGCCAGTGGCTCCAGAAGCAAGCCCCTTTTTTTAGCTGGCTTTAATTATTGTTCTGAGCTAGACCAAAGAATATATTTGTCTCTTTTGCAAGGAGGAAGCAGTAAAACAAGGGGGCTGCCCAGCACAGGGAGGTGGAGAGCAGGGCCAGCGGAGCCCCACACGTGCGCGGGCACCGCGTACTCTCCCACCAGGGATCTGGCAATCTTGCATGCATGAATTGCCTTGCAACAGCCACTCGGCTGTCATCCTGTCAGGCCCATTTACAAATCGCGTAACAGGTTTAATTTTGAAATCTCTCTCTTCTCCCCCCTCCTCTCCTTATTTTTGCTGAAATGGGTTTACAATGAAAGTATTTGAAAAGGAATAATTATCTATATGAGCAACAGCAGCACAATGCCTGCAGCCTGCAGCAGTGGGGTGGGCTACAATCAGAGGAAATGAGCCCCAAGTCTGAAATCTTCTTTTATACATGTTCACATACTTACAAAGAGCTAGGTGTTTGCAAATACCTATAACATATTTGATGGATATGGATATGACATGATTTTTAAATTCTGTGGGTATAGATCAGACATTCAAAGTCTGATTTCAGCTTTTGCTTTTGTTGTGCTAAACACCACATTTTAAAATGTCTCCAACCATACCACTGTGTGCATTTTATATCTGAAGCGATATTCATCAAAAAATTGGTTACCAAAACCTTAGAAGTGCCTTCCAAAGCATTCCAGCCCAATTTATGTTTTTAAAAGGGCAGCCAGCTCGCTCTCTAAAAGTGCGGGAGAGCCCGTTTTATGCAGTAGTGGACATGAAGCTGAAGCTTTTTCTATAGTCTCTGTCCATTTCTCTCAGTGAATTGAATCCAGTCAAAGGTCAAACTGGCCAGAGGCACTTTTATTGTCATGGTAACCATGACTTAATCAAACAATCCTGAGATTCCAGGTTTGTGGGAACAGGCAAAGATCTGAAGAGACTGGAATGAATCAATCAAAGGGGGCAGGGAAGAAAATCCTAAGATATATGACTTATCCTTCCAAATCTATTACTCTGTCCTTAAACACACAAGAATTATGCCTTGGACAAAGCCTCTTTTCAGACCAAATACCTCTGATTTTTGTTTTCTTGTCCTTTGCATAAAATTTCCTAACATACCTCTGTCCTACAGCAATCAAACCTCAGCCCAGATTTAACCAACAAGGGGAAAAGAGGGGGAAAAAACAATTTAGGAAAGTTGAAGATTATTTTGTAAAAAGCTACTTAAAAAAAAAAAGAGGAAGATGAAAATGACAGCACAATGCGATCAACCACCTTTGATTTGAAAACCTATTTTGGCTTGTTAGTAGTGATCTAATGCAGCTCTACAGGCAGTTAATGCATTTTAAAGGTTTTTCTGCTTTCTGGGCAACTGTTGTGTCTTCTTGGGATGCCAAGGCTGTGCGGCTTGCTCGTGTCTCAAGCACAGGAGCAGCCAGGGGTGCCGAGTTCAAGCAGCCTCTGCTCTTTGCTGAGAGCCTGGCGACTCCAGGCCTGTCTAGAGGCATCTGGAGACTGCTGGGGGCTGGTTAACCTGGGACTTGGCTGGGGCTAAGGCTGCTCTGTCTCTGCATCTTTGTTTTTATTCTAGGAGCAATTTGCATATATCTTAACTCCTGTATGTGCTTATGAGTCCTGGTTGCATTTCTTGGTTGGAGGAAGAGGCAGACACATAGCTTCTGCTCCACCACCTTACTAATGGGGGAATGTCTTCTGGGTTTTTGGAACCTGACTTCAGTCTATGTCCACGTGCCATTAAACCCCTCCTAATAATTCTGGCTTTGGTTTCTAATATAGTCAAACTCTTGCTTTGGCTTCCTCTGCCCTGAGAAATCATAAATAGTAAAATCATGGGGGTATGAGAGGAGTAGGAGACCCTTTGGTGAAGTGTTGGTGGCAGTATGTTTAACTTGTTATACCTGGTTAAGTGGAAATACCACACGTTCTTTTCCAGTGCTGGAGAAGAATTAGCTAAGAACCTGAAATATATTTGCTCTTGGAGGCTTCCCTGAAATTGGATGTGTGGGGTTGGAGTTGGTTGTGGAGTGTGTGTGCTCAGTTACGCACTTTGTGATACACAGTCATGGGAACATGGCAAAGCTGTCGGCTGCTGTGCCATACTGGAAAACTGGTTTTGTAATGTCACACAGAGCTGTTTACCTCCCCAACCTGCTCTCATATGCAAGGCAGGCTATTTTCTCGTGACTACCCTGTCCAAGGGAGATTGCTGCTGAAATTCTACTATATCCATGTTATATAAGGAATGCAGGTCATGACTTGCAGACCCCAAACCTAAGTACTGTAATGGCAATCAGAGCATGAAACAAACTAATTGATTGTGTTCTTAATGTAGAGATGTCCTTATCAGAAAATGTATCCTCTCAATGGGCTCAGCAAACAGACTCTAACAGGTGAATTGTCCAGAAAACAAGCTTCTTTCTTGCTGCTGGATGAGTGGGGTGTCACCTACAGAGATAGTCGTTGGTAGGTAAAATATGCAGAAAAAATTGCATAATGGATCTTAGCAGATGGACAGAATTCTGTGGATACTGCCAGGATGCTGGTAGGACAGAAGATAAATTACTGAAGCCTGAGCATCAGACAGGGAAATAAGTAGCTGAGGAGGTCTGGAAAAAAGGAACACTAACCTGTGTCCAGGGAGGATGTGATTTTCAAGTGTGAGAAGAAAAAGGTCCCCTTTTAGCTTGGCTGTGAGAAGGCCACTGCTAACTCTGATAGTGCTTGTGGAAAGGAGACATTTCAAGCCACATGGGAGGAATGGAAAAGCAATTCAATGTAGAAAAATAGCAAAATTTAGTAAACAACAGGAAGGTAGAGGCAGAAGGCTGATTATGTCAAGAGAGCCTTTTCTGAGGTTTCTACGTAGAGGAGCGAACAAAAGAAATAGAAAATAATAGTGGAGATGAAATGAGAGAGAAGTACAGGGAGATCAAAAATGAGAATTAGAGGATTTGATGAGCAACTACATGAGCAAAGAGAAAGTGATACACCTGATGTGGGCTTTCTTAATAGCAGAACAAGAAAAAAGTTTTAGAGGAAGAAAGGCTGTGCAGGGCCTGCTCTGAGAATGAACAGGGTCTGTGGTTAGAGATACCGGGATCAACAAAACTGAGGAGAGTTCTGATGGCTTTTGATAGGGAAAGGCTTTTTTTCATTTCTTGTCCAGTGTCTCAAATAATCTTTAAGACCAGGGCAAAGAGCAGCACGGACAGACATGAATTGCTGCCTCCTGTAGCAGTGCTGAGCACTGTTTCTGTCGGGATGATGAGGAGCAGCAGGCACTCAGCACCACTGGGAAAGAAGCCTCAAACCTTTGCTCTAAATCTGTTGATCTCCTCAGGACAAGACTGAGGAAATTGGTGAGGTGCGGGACCATGGGCAGGTTATATACAGAGCCAGCACTGCACATGACCTGTGCTGAAATGAAATGCAAGTCTGGTAGGTAAAAGCCCCTGTAAAACTCCTTCCCATTTGCAAAATACCCTCCAAGTTAGCTTTAACACGTAAGTACCATGGTTCCTGAATGCTATCTTTAAAGGTTAAAGCATTTAAACTATAGGAACAGCCAGGGGCGAAAAGAGGCCCATTTCAATTTGATATGTTGAGGTCCCGCAAAAAGCCAGACTGGGGGGTCTCTGAGCTCTTTGTCCTTTCCTTTCCTCCTGAACCTGAGATGGCCCCGAGGCCCAGGCTGGGCTGTGTTTCACTATCCTTCTTCCTTTCTCTCCCTATGTTGTAGTAAATTAGCCATTTCCAAAGGGCTCAAGCAGGGGAGGAAGTTCTCCATCCCTGACTTGCCTGCTGCACAGGGCGGCTTTGCAGGAAGGAACTGAAAGTAGATCAGGAAGGACTGGTGCATGAAGAGAAGAGCTGCGCTTCTCCCAAGGGTTCAAAGTTTTCTTGAGACAAACAACATCCCTCTGCCACCATGAGCACTGCCAGGGTTGGGTGGAACATCCACCCCTGTCACCATCACTGTCTTCTCAGGGGGAGCTCATCTGCCTTTCATGGTAGATCTCAGGACACCTGCCTTCCCTGGAGGGATCAGGATCTGTCTCAGCACACTGTGACCAACAAATAGGTTTTTTTCCCGTTTCCTGACCTTTTTTTTGTCCCTGTGCCTTGAGGCAGGCACAGGCCTGGCTCTTGCTGTTTTACACCCAGGCCAGGGCAGCCTGTTGGTGTGACTGCAGCACAAACAGCAGGACGGTCCTGCCGCACCACGGCTGTTTGGCTTGCAGAGATAGGAGAACACCCTGCGGACTTTACCCCACACTGTAATCCAAAGAGTACTCCTCAGTTTACTCTAACCTAAGCCTTTCTGCTAGCTGCTGCCTTTTACTGTGTTATCTGCTGTGATAGCCATGGTATTAATAGCAGCAACCCTCCTTGCAAAGAGCCGACTGCAGCTACAGTGTGGCTCCCATTGCACTCCTTGCCTGCACTGCTATCTCTCTGTGCAAGGAAACACTTCCAGCTTTACTCCACTGGTTGCAATTAATGGAGATCTCCATCCATTTATCCTGCATCAGCATAAACAGACCTATCTGGAGGTGGTGCCTGCTGTCAGCTCCCACCCTTTAAAACGATGCTGGAACTTGCTTGCACTCAGAGATGTGAGCGAAGGTCTCCAGCACTTTCTAGGCAAGAGCAGGGCTGAAGGTGACTACTGGGGAATAGGAATGTGAAATCCTCTTTCTGGGAGCCCTGCCACAGAGAGGTCTTCTACTGCTGTGTTTCCCTCTTTTAAAGATATCTCTTTAAAACCCTTTACAAAAATAGGGAGGGATTTGCAAGCAATCTTTAATAGATCAGAAAAGCCCAACTACTTGATAAAGTTCTTTTACCTTTAGTAAAGCACGTTGGTACTGGAAAGCTGCCATGTGCTCTCCAGGGCTGTCCTTACAATGAGATGTTTTAGAATAGCTGCTGTTCAGGAAAGAAGAATAGCTGTGTCTGACCAGGAAAGCTTTCTGAGGGTCTCTTCCAAGGCCTGCTTTTCTCATGGGAGCAGAGAAAGCTCCAAGAGTCACTTCTCTATTATCATGACAGAGCTCATTCCTACTGTTGTAGCTGTGCACAGCTGCATGGGCAGGCATCAGTCCTGGTGAGTCTCTCAGGTGGGGAGAATAATGCTGACTATTGAGTGCTTAAAAACAGACTCTCTGGAATACAGGTTTTTTGGGGGGAGATATGCTATCTACACCAAGCAAAGCCAGTAAACTGTGTGTATACCATAAGAAATTTAGTACCCAGGTCCTTGGCAGAGACCTTCTCTATCAGATATTCATTATCTCCATCCCACCCTCGGTACAGCTGGGGACTGTAGCTTTGCCAGAGAACTCTGAATTCCACAAGTTTCTACTTCTGCTAATCTTCAATCTGACACTTCCTAATAGCATCATGCAGAACAAGATTATACTGATCTTGTTCTAATATACACTAATTTCTTTGTCAGTCTGCATTTGATTTAGAAAACAGTTCTAAATCATCACAGATTCTTATCTATAGCATTGAGCTAGCTCTCCAAAAAGATTCTGTGAAAGTCTATAATATAGACTTTTCATCTGATGTATTAAGGCATAGAAGCAACATGCAAAGATGATTGGAAAACTTTGGCATGGAAGCTTTTTTTCCAAATGATGGATGTGCAAAATATTTTGGTATGAATCTTGAACTCCCAGAGGAAAGACTAGGTGGATGGCCAAAATATCTTGATAGATGATGTAAAGAGAAAGCTCTAAAAATTAGTTCTAAAAATTTGGTATGTTAAGGCTGGAGTGGGAGGAACCTGACTCAGTTCAGTCAGAGGAAAATGCCTGATGTCTAAATATAAATAAATTCCTCCTCCTCCTCCTCCTCCTCAAAAAAAAAAAAAAAAAAAAAAAAAAAAAAAAAAGTAACATCCATGAACTTTTTATAGAAGAAACCTAATTCTGCTTCCTTGCAATTTCATTAATAAAAACCCAACAACCCCTCACAAAAAACCCAAACCAAAACAAAAAAACCTCTACAACCCTTCTAAGCACATGAAAATAGAATTGCACTTCTATATGAAGTGTGCAGTCCTTATTCTGACCTCACTTTACAACAGCGTGTGAATATCAAGCTCAGCAGAAGTTGATGAATTTACACCCCTTAGTGTCCACTTGCAGAGTGTGCAAGTCTTGAACCGGAGCCCCAGCAGAGTGAGCCATGCAGGCAGGAAGCTGCACCAAGCTGCTTTTGAGGAAATCACACTTTTTGGATAAATATCAGTCAGCTGCAAACATTTTTCTCTCCAGGATGTGTGTGCTTTTCTAACATTTGGAAAAAAATGTGGTGCTAGGAATTGGGAATATAGTTTTCACATTTTTTATTACTCCAGCATTAAAGCAGCATGATAGTATTAGTGGTAGCCTTTAACATGAACTTTGTTCTGTAACTTTCAGGCTTCAAAAACTAATGAGGAGTAAAATTGGGGGAAAAAATGTCTTCCGACAAGCTGGTCTTCAGCACCTTTTTAATGGATAACAGATTTGCCATCATCACACATCACTTGGAATATATTATGACAAGGCACACAGGCTAATATAATGCATTGTCTACACAAGGCTACTATGTATTAGTGAATTAGTATCTCTAACTTGATACAGGATGATTCAGTTCCAGTTACAAAACCTTTCAAACCATTTTCCTGGAAGAACTGAAACACCCAGTGCAAGTACTGAATGTAACCAAACATCAGCTGCTTTGTTACAGAAGTTGCAAAATGGTTTCTTTCTTTGGTGAAATTCAGAAAGAAAAGCATGAAAAGAGTTTGTAACTTTCAGCACTTAGTAACAAGCTTTCAGGAAAGCCCAGGACACAGACAGGCAATCAGAAATGTCAGATTTTTACTGTGCTGGGTTCTGTTCCGAGAGATATGGGGAGCTGGCTGCACACTGAGCCTGGCTCATTTTCATTTCCAATATTCAGATATGAATCTTGGATAGGTGTTTTCAAATCTTTCAGCTGTCTGAGTGCTGGGTGCTCGCTGCTCTGACAGGTTTGGCTACCGGGAGAGTGCATAGAAAGTGTAAAAGCATTAAAAGTTCTGTCCCACACAGGGAAAGCAGGGTAATGAAAGAGATGTAAACTTAAAAACAAATATCTTGTCTTATTAAAAGACCAGTACATGCAAACCTTTGGTTATATAAAAAATTTTTGATCAACAGAGCAAGATTGGCAGATGTGAGTGCATGCTTAATCCAGCAGGCACAGCCATCTCCACCAGCTACAGCCAAGACTCCCTCTGTTTTTTTCCCTGGCTGTAAATGGCAGATTTGGAAATCTATCTCTTGTCCTGGTTTTTCCTTTTCAGTCAAGAAAGTATAGGGGAGACTTACAACAGTTTCAGAAGTGCTCTCCAAACTTCCCTAGGCAGGTCGATGGACAGTTGGAACTGGAATGACTCAGGAGCATTGAGTCATCTGCTGGCATTTCCCCTCTCCACTTGTGCAAGCAATGATTTGTTTTCTTCCTTCTTCTTGATTAGCTCTATAATATACTCAGATTATAAAGTGAACTCAATTTTGTGTCTCTTGTATTATCTGTAGTGTCTCATTAGCCTCAGTACCATCATAACCCTTCTTTGAATCATCGTTTGTATATGGATGTTTGACATATCAGCTGATTGTCCCTTTTTCTCTTTCCTTCCCCATCTCTCCTGAAAGCCAATGAAGCTATTTCTGTTGATACTTAAATATCACAATTTCTCCCATTATCACTAATAGCATAATGGCATTATGAAGAACCTTTCTGCAGTGCATTCTTGCGTGATGTAATGCAAACAAGATGGAACTCTGAATGAAGACATCATTAAATGTTACCCTCTTAAAATTCGTTTAAGAATGAGCAAGAAGTTTGGGCAAAAAAAGAAGTTGTTTTTCAGGGTCTAAGCATTGAATGAAGTATTTTCAGGACAGTTTCAGTCAGGGCAGATCTGACATGGAGAAGGCACTGTAATGCTTGTATGCGTATGACCATAAAAAAGCCTTGAGCGCGCAGAAAATAGGTGTCTACGTGCCACTGCAGACACTTGTGTCATAGAAATAGTCCTGTTTTCCCCCTTCTTGTAGGGTGAGGTGAGACTAATTTCCCTAGGGCTTATAAACATTTCTCCAGATAGATGCTAAAATGGGGTTCAATGTCTCCTGCTTTCACTTATTGGACAGTCAAAGTAATGCTCCCTGTGAGCGTTCTGGTCTGTGTGATGTAGCGTGACATTCTTGCATGCATATTGCTTTATTTTTTTTTTCTTGGCACCCATTGTCACAACCTGGTTTTCTCTTCTTCTGGAGACCTTTGTCCTGCTACTTTTTAAAAATGAAATCATTAAAGCCATTGTTACTTTTTTCTTCTTTAACTCAGGATAACAGATTCTGGCAGGTTTTTAGTACTTGATATCCACAGGAACTAGCACTGCTTTGCAAACATCCTCAGATTTTCAAGATCTTGTTCCACCAAATACAACCTGCATTTTTCTATTGTTTTCCTTTGTTCACCTTCCCTGTTGTCTCATTCCATGTGGTCTCACTTGAGTCTTGTTTTAACTATGATAAGTTCTTTTGTTTTCCTATTCTATCTTATCTATACAGCCACATTTATTTTTCCTATGTAAAGCCAGGCAAAATGTCTTGGTGTTACAGTGCTGATGTAGGGGTGCCCAGAAAGCCAGAAAATGCTTCTCAAGAAACATGGCTTATAGATACCAATGAGGCTGGCTGCACACACTTTGCTGGCTTGGGTCTTTTCCTTGATGCAGTTTTGCAATGCATTTGAGCAATTGTTTTGCTGAAGCAATGGGATGCTGAGCTGTCAGGCTGTCCTCACTCTGTGATCTCCTGAAAAGGCATACAATTAGGAACTGTCTTAGGAAATTATAGCTTTTTGCCCTACAGGATAGGGAACATTGGGTTCAATTGGTGTCCTTGATGGATTTGACATCTGCAGAATTTTGTTCTTGATGGCAAAAAAAAAAAAATTATCCCTAATATTTCGGGTTCATTTAGGGGCTTAACTTGAGAGAAGTAGTGCTTAGTGATGTCATCCTGCCCAGGGGTATTGCAGAAAGACTTGCTGGTGCTACAGACCTGCTGCAAAGGTGCCCGGGCTCTGCCCAGTACTGGCAGGCAGTGATGAGGCAGGAGAGCAGTGGTTGCTGTGTCAGTGCTTGGAGAAACAACAGGCACTTCTGCAGAAAAATGTATTGCCCAACACCTGCCAGGCTCCGTTGTCCTCTCTGTGTCCTGGGGAAAGGAAAAGCATTGACAAGCAGGGCAGTGAAAGGTGGCAATAAGCTCATCTTTCCTTGCAAGTGTGTGAAAGCAGGTGCAGGTTTGAGGCTGTGCTTTTCCAAATGCAATAGTTTTGTCTGTGCATCCCCTGGCAAGTCACTCACCGGGGACACCCTTGTTCTTACTTGTTTAATTAAGCATTAACATGTGGGTGTTACCTTGCACAGAAATTAGAAGTCTCCCTTTCCATCACTTGCTTTATTTTAGCTTTTGGAATGGGTGAAGATTTGTTTTCCTTTCCAGAGTAGTCACGCTGTTATGATGGAGAAGCTGAAGGGTCCAATTACCCTCCCCTTGATGTTGTTTGTAAAGCAATTAGAACTGGCAGCGTGTGATTAAAACCAAGAAGTTATCGCTCCTGTCTTGAGGCAGGAGAGGTGACTGTTTGCAGATGAATATGCACCAAATCTACAACAGGAATAATTTCCTCACCCAGTGTGTAACCTCCTCTCCTCTGTTACTGACTGCAGGTATACAGCTGTGTAGTGTTTTGTGCATGAATTAACACTTGTAACTAATAGCAGTAAACTCACAAATGGACTATTACTTTTTATAGCCTTTTAGCAGAGTCAGCCTAGTGGAGCAAAACTGTTAACAAATTAAGATACGTTTGACAGGACTTCAAGCAGGAATCATAACCCAGGAGTCACTGGTTGGGACATAAATGTAAAGTTGTCTGTAGAACAAGGCTGAGTCTCATCTGTTGTGTGGTGACAAGTGCTAAACCACAAAATAAGAATTAAGACCAAGAGTTAACCTTGGAGAGATTTTCAGAGCAAGGAACTGACTTCATGTAATGGTTGTAAAGAGCCTATCATATCTGTAGTGCTACAGGATATAAAATAAAAACAGTCACAGTAAAAATAAGTCATATTTATCTACTTACGACACTGTGCATATTGTAGACATTGTATGTTGATCAGGAAACCTGATCTGCTGAGGGGAGGGTCTTTAAACCATGGACAGAACATATTTGACAGCGCAGATGCAGGGATTTTGTGGTGTTTGTTACTTGAGCATAAACCAAACTGGAATAAGAATGGCTGTAGGAACTATCAAATATGTTCAAAACAAGTCACCTTTTCCAGCAGACACCCTGCTACAGCCTAACAGGGTGTGGAATTTCTGGTATGTGGCTACAGCTCCATTGTTTTGTTTGTTCTTTTTTTTAATCAAGGAGGTGGAGGTGTCTGCACAGAGGCTGTGTTTGCAGAACATCTGGATGAGCACTGGCTCCTCTGGTGCATCAGTGGTAACAGAGAGTAGCTGCCCACCTCAGAGCTTTCTGCCTCTCCACATCTGTGGCTTTCAACCCTGTCATTCTGCTTTTTATTCAAACTTTCATAGAGTATCTAATATCTTTTACCTCATCAAATCCCATCTCAAAGACAATCTTTTAGTCAGCTTTAACTTTTCCCTTGTTTTGGAACTAGCTGGCGAGGCTCTTGCATCTGATATTGGTTCATTTTCTGCCTCACCTTTCCAGTACTCGACACTGCATTTTATAAGGCAGAGATGCAACACATCTTGAAGCCCCAGCATAAGCTATACCCTACAGGGGGCTTTTCTCAGTGCATTCTTATTTTTGGGGCTTGTTGACTCTGTGCAGCATCACATCATACACCTGCATATGCTCCTATTGAGGAGTTCAGGGCAGTTCAGTCTGTCACCAGCTCCCCAATGGCTACGCTTATTAGTAACTTAAAGCCCAAACTTAGAGACATTCAGGCTGATTTTACTCCTCTTTCTCTGTCTTGAACCTTCGCTCCCCACTAGGATTGCTGAAACTTCATTCAACATAACTGAAGGCTCGTTCTCCTCTTAATACCTTGTGATATTCTGCTAAGAACATCCAGTGTTACAGTTCCAGCATAATTATATTTTCCCATAGGTGTAAAGTGTGTCTGCATCAATAGCTTATTAAAAGAGTGTAATAAAAATTATGACCCCACAATTCTGCTATTAATATAACAATTCTGAGCCAAGAAAGCTCCTTGATCCTTCTTATGTGTCTGCTGTAACATGGTACAAGAGCAGAACACTGTAAGCCACTTTAATCCCTTCTTTTCACCCCCTAGCAATATACATTGGCCCAAGAGAGAAACATGAATTGAAAGTTTAATTTATTAATATGCATAGTGATAATGTCAAAAGAACAATATATAAAACCCACACAGAACAGGATTACACGGTACATAGGGGAAAGCCTAGAGCTAATATTTAATATAGCAAAACACAGCCAAAAATAACTTCTCATGCAAGGAGCAAAAGAGGGAGAGCTCTGCAGGTGCTGGAGCAGAGGAGCTGTGCAAGCAGCCTCTGCCTTCAAGCGAACAGCTGGACTCAGCCATCCATCCTCTGGCTGAGCTTCCCCTCTGCTGGGAGGCACAGAGATCGTGGTGCTTTCCATGAATGCCAACTGTTGGGCAGTGACTGAAGTTCCCAGCTATCACTTTGTCAACTTTAAAGTCTCTCACTGCTCCAATTTAACAGTGCACACCAGAATCACAGCAGCAGACACAAGCAATACAGGTGGAGAGCAAGCCACAGCAAATGGGGAGCCTCAGAGCACTTCTGCAAGTGAAGCATGAGACCAACTGTTCACTTCAGCTGAATTGTTCACTTAAGCTTGGGTGAGCAAAGTTTCACCAGTAAGCAAAGTACCCTGCAGCCTTAGCAGAGGTACAGCCACATTAAAATGTCACTGGCTTTGGCAGAAATGAGCAATTTGCCCCAGAGTCTCAAATCAGTAACACTGGTGTGAGTGGAAAGCTATTCAGCCTCCAAGGGACTGGCAGGTTTCACACACTTTCTAAAGTTTGCTTTCCTGCCCCTTCCCTAAAATGAACAAGGAAGGAAAGGACAAATGTGAAGGAATAAAACTCAGTACTTTTTCAGTATTACTGAATGTTCAGTGTACAGCCAGGGGAGCAGAACTCACTCTTGGAGGACAAGTTGACAGAGGGGTGAGATGGGGGGTTCCCTGTCTTCCCTGCAGGTTTCCCACTCTGCCATGCACTTCTTAAGTGGTGGGATGAGGTCCAAGATGACTTTCTATCCTGCCTGCTGCTTGGCACTGTCACCTCCCTGTACATGCCCACCAGAGAAACTGCAATAGCAAATAAGTACATGGTCAAAATACGGGACCTACTTGTCTCTGTTGATTGAAGAGTCTAGGTCTGGCAGCCAGGGCTCTCTTAGCTGTTGTGTCTGTAGATTCATCTCCTGTCTGATTCCTCTTCCAGCCTTCCCCAGCTCTAATCTGCTTGCTGTCCTTCCCTTTGCTGGAGTTGATTACTCCCTTCATGGCGTAGTCTGATTTAGAAGAGCCTGGTCAGCTCAGCAAAGCTCTGCTGCTTTAAACTAACTCATCTCCTCTTGAATGCCACACAAGATGCTCAGCTCTTATACAGCAATAATCTCTAAAAGTCAGGAGGAGGCTGTGGAGATGAGAATTGAGGGCAAACCAGGAGAGCTACCTCTCAGCTGAAACACCGGCAGCTGGGAGAGGCTGTGTACCCACAGCCTGGCTCTGATACATGCTGTAGATCAGAGTCCACAAGCACAGCAGGAGAAGAAAAGCAGTTGGGGTTGCCCTCCCAGCCTCTTCCTGAGGAGGGATAGATAGAAGAGGATGTTTGTAGCAGCAGTTCTTGTATAAGTTTGTTGTCTCTGAAGCTTTTCTCACTGGTGTTTTTCAAGTGCCAGAGCCTGGGCAGGTTAACACAGGTCACAGCTGCCCTGTGCGGAGGTGTCACGTCACGCTGCCTGCTTTTTATACATGGGGCTTCCGTGATTTATTTGCTGCTTCTTTTAAAAGCTTTATTTCTCTCTAGTTGGCTAAATTAATGTATTTGTAGTAGTTCAAAACGGGTGACTAACAGCAGGCTGGGCCCCTGGCTGAGTGGAGGAGGAGAGTTTTCCCCCTTCTGTCAGGTTAGAGGGGTCAGGAAGAGCCATGTGTCTGTCTGGCCTCTGCAGACTTTCAGGGCCTTTGTGATATTCTCCTGCTTTCCTCCTGTGGTTGTCATTGCTCTGCAATTTCCTGTACTGTCATAATTTTTTTTGAGTTTTATTTTGATACTCGTTAAATATGTGATTATATTTTGCTTTGCTCAGAGCTTCATGTGGTGTGTGCCAGGGTTTTATCAGCAATAGTGCATTGGACTGACACCCAAGGGAAAACCAAGGCTGCAAGGAGGAGGTTTGCCCAGGGGTTTACACATAATGTGTGGGGTAAGTGCCAGGGAAGCTGTGGGCCAACACAGGCCCAAGTGACTTGGAAGGGCAGCTGTGAATACTGTGTTCATAATAATACAGTCCAGAGCAGGGCAAGGGGACAGGCAGCAGAGATATGCCCAGCATCAGGCTTCTGTACTGGTGAAGCTCTTGCTGGACAGAAAGTAGAGTGGTTGTACCTGCTCCATTGACCAGAGGAACATGAGGCTGAAGACAGGTAAGTGAGTCTCACTGGCAAAGTGAGTTTTACGTCAGTGGGTCCCCAGGTGGTTTCTGCTCTGTCATTGCGTAAGGAAAAAAAATTGGTTTGCACAATTTCTGTGGTTTTAAATATCTCATTGTATTGCATCAGTCAGACGTGGGGATATGATAGATGGGGTGAAAAAGAAATATGTGAGACAGAAAATGAAGAAAAGTGCCATCCTGTTAGTACAAATGATTCTGCCCTGGGCTGAAGAGGGCAGGAGAGAATATGACAGACAAGCGCTCAGCCAGAGTTGAAAGGCAAATCTGAACTAGAGGAAAAAGGAGGGAGTGATTCTTCAGCAAAGGGAAAAAAGATTAAGATCTGACCTAGATACAAAGATCATTCCCATCCTGGCCCCCATTTGCTAGGTCAGGGGAGGTAATGAGGAGAATAAGACACCCCTAGGACTGCTACAAAATTCCTCCAAGGTTTTGAGCCCACATAAGGAGGCTCACCAGGAAACACAAGGTAGCTGTGCTGCACCGTGTTTGAGCTGGAGTCTGCCTGGGTGATGGGGTCAGGGGATCTAAACCTATTGACTGTGTGTCCCCATTCCTCAGCTCCTCACAACATCAGGTAAAAGCCAACAGGCAGAGGATGATGCCTGTGGAACCACGGGTGATCATTCTGTCAGCCTGCAAGTGAGAGGCTTTTACTCAATGCTGGCTTAACAGCAGCACCTCAGCTCCCACCGTGCATGGGATCTGACCTCCTCAGCTCTTTTCATGTGCTTTTCCCCTGCCCTGGGAAGGGTCAGGCTCTTGCTGTTGGCCATTTCAAAATAAGGGTGTGTAGCTCAGCTGAACAATGTACCCTAATGACAAACTGCCAGTAGGTGACGAGTTTAAAAATATCAAGAGATATGATGAGAAGCAGCAGAAGAATAGAACTAGGAGTAATAAAATGAGGTTGGTAAAGGAAGAATCACCTGAAAAGTCTCCTGGGAGGTCTGCTATGCTGAGGTATGGCCTCTTGGATAAATGTGAGCCTTCCTATGAAACCATTCATGAATTATGTGAACTGTTTGCTTTTAAATGCCTTCTAGCAGAGACCGCCATCCATATCAAGTCACCTGTTAACTCTTGATATTTCCAGCCTCTTTTTTTTGCCTGTTGCCAGTACCCTGATTACAAGGCTTTCTTATACTGAAGAGTTATCCAGTCTTATCTGGCCCAGCAAGGCTTCCTCTGTATGGATCGTACCCACAAGAAATTAAAAAAATATATATTTCTTGCTCAAAATTCAAACAATTTTACTTGGCCTTCGCTATTACATTTGTATTCTGGATGTGAGGGAAACTTTTAAATGTGCTTGAAGTGACAACTAAATTCCAGTTTCATTTTTGAAAGTGGCTCAGATACATCATTAATGGTGAATTCCACCCATTTGAATTTGGGTCCATTTAAATTCTGGACAAGGCTTGGATCACATATACCTCCAGGCTTAGGTCTCTGATTGTAACTGAATCCAGGCCTTTGTGCTTAAACTCTCTAGTGTGAACTGTGAAGGAAAAATATGCACATGGACACTGTTGATAAAACCTTTGGGTACTTGAGAGAGATCTATTTAAGTAATGTTGGGTTTTTTTCATGGAAAGACATATTTTACATTTGTTTTTCACAGGTCTTTAGAGTCTGACAGTGAATACAAACCCCCTCACATGTTACAGGAAAATAAACCTTTTATCTGCTGTTTTTTAAAAAACATGACACACAGTGCTCTTTACCACTCCAGAATTAGAGAAAACATTAATTCGATCCATTTAAGTGATGAATGTCCACAAAATGAAACCTTTTTTTTTTTCTGGAGTGGTGACCTTGGGCAGATTAGAGCAGCTAGGTAAGAAATCCAGCAAGTATTTATCAAAGGCTTCTAAGACAGTGCAAACTCTAGTGAGTTCAAAAGCAAGAGACTTTCAGTCTTCATACAACTGACAGGGTCATAACGTTTCAAGAATGCCAGGAATCCATGTGGCTGTTCCATTAAACACCCCTGATTAGTGAACGTGCTGATAAACTTAGAGAGTCAGAGGTCAACATTTCGGAGCCCAAGGTACCCAGGTATCTGAAAAAGTCTCCAGAATTCCCGTGCCTCTCGCCCAGTTAACCCCTTCCATCACTGCACCCATGGAGGCTTGAAAATGGGAAAAGAGTGCCTCACACACAGCATTTCCCAGACAATTCTGCAAAGATGTTGAGTTATTCTGAAAACTATGGAAAAATTACCTCAGGCACCTCCCATGGAAGCGTTCGTGACAGCTGCTCTTTGATTTCAGCTCGAGCTCAGAGTTAGTAAATGTGTAAAACCCCACGTTGCACTGGCTTATCCAGCCTCTCTGCCCTCCACTCCAGGTGGTACCATGATGGCAGCAGGCTGTGCATTAAAACACCTCCAGAGCTATCACATTGCAAACATGAGAGTGGTTTCAAAATGCTCAGGACCAGTCACACCACCCTGTCGCTGCACTGAGCTCTCCTCTCTGCTCAGGTTTTGTTGCAAGAGTTACAGCTCTACTCCTGCCAAGTGCCTCTGGCAGGCAATTGGGAAATCTGTGAAAATACGGGCTGTGTGCCTGAGTGTCGCTTTTGCAGGACATTGGTTTAACTGCAGCACAATCAGGAGGGTCCCAGGAAGGCTGAATTATCCCAGCAGCTCCCCAGGGTGTTAGCCCATTTTCCAGGCAATTGCCCTAACTGGCAAGTTCCCTCCATGGATGCCGCTTCTGCCTCAGTCTCCCAGGCAGAGATGCAAAATTTAACCGGTCCTGCGATATACGGCTTTTCATTCCACACGCTGATTATAAGCTGCTGGAGGCACTAAGGATTTGTGTCTGCTGAGGGCCACAGCGTGACCCCATCAGTTTCTTTGAAAATCAATAGGAAAAATGTTGGAGAATGCAAAAGAAGCAGGAACAGTCAAAGTAAAGACAAGTGATGTCCTGTAATGGCTGTAATGATTCTGAAACACGCAAGGTCACAGATAATCAGGAATCTAATTCTCCTTTGAAAGAATCTGTCAAGTTACTTCCCTACCTCAAAAACAACTGCTGATTGATGTTATTTATGGGCTAACAAACTCATTGAAGGCAGTCTGAATGGAGGTTGTACAGCCTTTACTATCCAGGTGGAATTAGGTAGGCTCAGCTGTAAGAAAAAAAAAAGAAGGTAAAGAGGTTTTCATTGTTGTAGTAAAACACATGGATGGGGTGTGTTTCACAAAGTGCCAACACTGCTGCAAACCAGAGCCACAATGCAGCAGTTCCATTAATCAAACCCCCAAGAGTTTACACTTGAGAGATCTCCCCATTTGGCTGCTTCACTGTGCTGCAGTTGTTCAGAATTGTTGTGAAGTGGGGAGAAAAGACCCAGGAAGGATGGAGGTGCCTTGGGACTGGGCAGAAATGTGCAGAGAGGTCAGGGCTGGGCAGGCAGTAACATGAGCCTTACAGAAGGAACCAATATCTGGGGGCTCTTTCTCAGTGTATATTGCTCAGTGTGGATTGCAGGTAACACTTCAGGAAGAGGACATTGAACTCTGCAGGCTGTATCTGGGAGGATTTTGAAGCCAGTTTGTACCAACATACACCCCAGTGTGCTGGCTAGAGCTGCAAAGCAGGACAGTCTGTATCTAACACCAAATGTCAGAGCCCTTCCTCTCTACCACAGCTCTACCCAGCTGGCTTTTGGTTTTACTTCAGATTGTAAAGAGCAAGTGCAGAGCTATCTCCTGTAGGAGGGAGGTAAAGGGTTTTATAACAAGTAACTGGGTTGGTTGACAAGAGGAGCTCTTTTCCCTGGACTGTGTGTGTGCTTGGAGCTGGTGGTGAGGGAGCTATGGCATGCATCCAGATCCAAAGCAACCTCCAAACCGTAGAGATGCAAGGAAAATTTGGACTTCAGCACAAGCGTGGGTGTCAGCTCAAAATGCATAATGCAAAATTGACTCACAGCTCAAAGGCCAGGGCCACAAGCAGGGAAGTAGCAACCCCACCACCCACAGATTTTGGGATTAGGCTAGATGGCAAAGTCAGCCAGCAGAAGGCCATATGAACCTCTCGTGTAGATATAATTTAAAATACATTGTAATTGTGAACTGCATTCTGAGAAGTTTATTGTAATAAGGGGTCTTAGAGTTCATTGGTTTGGGGGGTTTTTTAAAGATGGTCCTTAATTTTTTTCACAGCTACTTCAACCTCAGCAAGCTCCTAGACTTGAGGGGAGATGGGTGGTCTTTTCCAAAGAAAGAGCAGTGAAACTACACTTGTTGGGATCATTTTAACTTCCAAGATGTGGGATAGAGAAAGACCATAAGAAAATGTGGTTGCAACAAGAAGGAGAGAACATATGAAAATACGTGATGAGTGAGATGTGAAACTCAGGCAAAGATGAGGTTTTGGCTGGCTCCAGCTGGGTTCAGCTGGCCCTCAGCACTGAGGATTTGATGCAATTCAAAGAAGAAATTCCAAATTCAAACCACAATAAAAACCGTTGTTCAAAATGAAGTTATTTCTGCAAAGTGACAGGCAAGAATTTACCTCACCCCTAATTTACACAACTTTGATGTGTAGAAAGCAGAGACATGAATAATGAGATAGACAGTAAACATTGCGATGTCTAAACTTCCCTGTATGGTTATGAATTACAAATTATATATTTCCTCACATCCAGGTATTATTTTTTGGCAGTGAGGTTGTTCATGGCATGGTATTTTGTTATCTAGATTTTTGTATCACTTGAACAAGAACTTTGAAACTGCAAATATGGTCAATACCCAGTGCAGGCACAGCATGGCCAGAGCACATGAGAGTCTGTTCTGCCAGAGCAGTGCTGGGGTTCTGACAGGACAACTGTCAACAGTCAAGATCCAATGATGTGTCATGTGTGCGTGTGTGTCCCAGCAATATCCTGTTTCATCAGCATTCACCCTTTCCTCTCCCCTCTATTCAAAGATTTTTTAAAAAAAAGTTCTTGTAAGGGGCACAAGCATAACTTTCACTCCAGCACAAAACCCTTCTGGTGCTTTTGTTGCTCTGTATGTGGTAGACTCTTTCTCCTTCTCCCCAGCACTGAAGTATCTGGAGCCCAGATTTGTAGTCAAGATTTCAGGCACATTTTTGTGGCCCCATAGTTCTTATTTCGTTTTTTAAAAGGAAAAAAAAAAGCTATTTTAATAATCTGACCTGCATTTTAATAATTTCTAATGTCTGTGGTACCCATCCAGATGTGTTTTTGCCTGCCTGACCCTCCTGTCAATACCTATTAATTTCATGACAATCTTTTCAAGTGTGTTTGGAAACAAACAGGGAAAAGTTACTCTAAGGTCAAGAATGAGCCCAGGGAGGTGAAACAGGAATGATCATGCTCACTACAATAGAGAGCATGATATTTCTGTAGCTTTTTCTGTCTTGCTCTTAAAGTGAGCTCTATGCATACAGATCAGTAAAGCATCCCAGAAGAGGGAAGTTGCTACTCAAGTCCTGGAGGTGAGAGGAGGAACCAAGGCATATTACCAAGGCGAATCAGTGAGTCAGTGGCAGAACAAGGAGGTCCAGGGCTCTAATCCTTCACAAGCTCTTCTGATGGACAAGTGAAACATGAATGTCTCAGTCAGGGTGAAGGCTTTGACTGCTTAAATAACCATGCACCGGAATAACCTGGGGGATAATTGGTGTTGAAAAACTTGGGAGCCAAAAGGGCAGCAGAACTGGTGAGGCTGAAGTGTCCACAGTATGCAAAATGCTTACCTAGACCTGTAGCTTTCTTGATTTGATACACTTACCAAGTCAATGTAAACCAAAATCTTGCTAATTGTTTAAACCAAGAAACAAACTTTGTTTTCTTTGAGAAAACCACAGGAGAGGCTGCTTTCTTCGGGGTTTCATTATTCTGCCCTGTTGGTACAGCTGGAGAGCCTTCAGCTCTTCAAAGGAAAAGTGAAGGAACACCGGCCAAAGCTGGATGAAGTAAAGGATGGGGTGTCAGTAGTACCGGGGTGTCAGCAGTCCTGGATGAAGCCTGCCCCAGCTCCGTGGACAACTGGTGTGTTGGCAAACATGGACTCTTCTCCCTAGAGTTTCTCCTGTGGAAATGAGAGTGCTTGCCAAGGGGCTGGTGGAGTCTGGCAACGCGACTTTTGGAGCCTTCTCGGTATGGTGAGAAGCACTTCTGAGGACAGGGCGGCCAAGCCTGAGCTGGCAGTAGCACACAGCCGGGAGAAGCCTCTGCGAGGAGGCGGCGGTGTGAGCCTCCCCGGCCTGGCGCAGCGGGCGGGAGCCCATCCCCGGGGAAAACACTTCAGCTCGGAGCGAAGTGAGTGTAGCAGGCGCTGAGCCGCTGCGCCGGGGGAGCGGCGTGAGGGATGGAAGCGGTGGGAGTGATGGGAGCGGTGGCAGAGGTGGCAGCGGTGGGCGTGGTGGGATGGATGGGAGCGGTGGGTGCGGTGGCAGCGCTGGGGCGGATGGCAGCGGTGGGATGGATGGCAGCGGTGGGGCGGGTGGCAGCGGTGGGGCGGATGGCAGCGGTGGGATGGATGGCAGCGGTGGGGCGGGTGGCAGCGGTGGGGCGGATGGCAGCGGTGGGATGGATGGCAGCGGTTGGGCGGTGGCAGCGGTGGGGCGGATGGCAGCGGTGGGGCGGATGGCAGCGGTGGTGGCGCGGTAGCAGCGGTGGGATGGATGGGAGCGGTGGGGCGGTGGCAGCGGTGGGGCGGGTGGCAGCGGTGGGATGGATGGCAGCGGTGGGGCGGGTGGCAGCGGTGGGGCGGTGGCAGCGGTGGGATGGATGGGAGCGGTGGTGGCGCGGTAGCAGTGGTGGGGCGGATGGCAGCGGTGGGGCGGATGGCAGCGCTGGGGCGGTGGCAGCGGTGGGATGGATGGCAGCGGTGGGGCGGTGGCAGCGGTGGGATGGATGGCAGCGGTGGGGCGGATGGCAGCGCTGGGGCGGTGGCAGCGGTGGGATGGATGGCAGCGGTGGGGCGGTGGCAGCGGTGGGGCGGTGGCAGCGGTGGGATGGATGGCAGCAGTGGGGCGGGTGGCAGCGGTGGGGCGGTGGCAGCGGTGGGATGGATGGGAGCGGTGGGATGGATGGCAGCGGTGGGGCGGTGGCAGCGGTGGGGCGGTGGCAGCGGTGGGATGGATGGCAGCGGTGGGGCGGTGGCAGCGGTGGGGCGGTGGCAGCGGTGGGATGGATGGCAGCGGTGGGATGGATGGCAGCGGTGGGGCGGTGGCAGCGGTGGTGTCGCGGGTCCCCGCCCGTCCCCGCCCGTCCCCGCCCGTCCCCGCCGAGCGCGCCCCCGCCCCCGCCCCCTCCCCCGCCCCCGCCCCGGGGCCCGCGGGCGGCTCCTGCGGCGGCAGCGCCCCCCAGCGGCCCGCCCGGCCCGGCCCGGTCCCGGTCCCGCTCCTGTCGCGGTCCCTTCCGCGCTTCTGGGACTGACGCAGCTCCATGCCGGAGGACTAGGAATGGGGTGAGGCTCTCCGGACACTTTTCGAAGCGCTTCAAGCGACTGTGTGACCTGGTGGCCCCGCAGGGTTCGTGGGTGTCCGGCAGGGGGATCCCTTCAGGCCGGGAGAGCCTCTGGGTGGCCCCAGGAACCAGGCGCACACGCGTCTGTACCAGCCTAGGGAGTACATGGGGACTCAGAGTGTCCGGAGTCTCTCGGCCGTGTGTGGGAGAGTCCCGACCGTGCTTTCCCGGGTGAGCACAAGTTGAAATTTCATGTTTCGTTGAGCATTCAAAGAAAAAAGGAAGGTTGGATTTTGTAGAGGGCTTTTACTAGAGGAAATTAAAAAATATGTATCTGACATATCTGAAGACTTGGTTTTAACTTGCATCCTGATGGTTCCAGATGTTCCCCAGATGTC